>NC_133931.1:8457749-8757888 GCF_031877795.1 Strix aluco | reverse complement strand
CAGCTGAGGTAACTTCTTACATTTGCTGGCTTATGTAGTTATAAAAAGCTGCATTTTGAGGAACCCATGACATCCTGCAGGAGGCCAGATTGTTAAATACCAACTGCTCCATCTCTACCCTTATGGAAGGATATCACTTCGGATTTTAACATCTCTGAAGAGACAGTAGAATCCTTCTGCCCTGGAGATGCTGAAGTGGCATTCTTTACTTTAAAGAAATCAACACAAACCAACCTGTCAGGAATATCTGTTTTCTCCCTGAATAAGCTGGAGAACAGTCTTTAAAAGAAAATTTTATGGTCCCCAAACCATTTTGTTTGTCTCTTTATTCTACAATGAAGCCAGCTCTCACAGAGCTAGATTCTCTTTCTTTGGACTGTCACCAGATCTTAATTTGTCTCACGGTCTGTGTTATTTAAACTCAGAATCTCACCATTTTTTTAAATTTTGTTTTGTTTTTTTAAAGCTTTGCATACACAATCTTTAACTTCCCAAAGTCAGCAAGTGACAGCTAGAATGATTTAATTTATCCTGGTATCTGTCTGAAGGCAGAAATCCTTGAGCCAAGGAGCTGCAAGGCACTGTCCAGCCCTGTTAGTTCCACTGTACACAAAGGGGAGTTCTTCTACAGTTGCTACAGGTTTAAAAGATGGAGAGTTGAAACCTAATTCTTTTGTCTCAACAAAATAATTTACCGGAGTTTCCTTCACTGAAACTCTCCCTAAATAAATAGAGTAAAACCATGTATTTGTTTTCTTTCTGTTCCCCAATCTGGCCTTGTGAAGATGTTAATGAGCAATAATCTTCATAAAACCTCTAGACCTTTGAATCTGCAATGGCAAAAATAATTTTCAATAGGAGCTTCTTTTCATGCCCTGTCATAGAGCAGCCTGCAGCCATCAGGGAGATGCAAAAAATTCCCTTCCCCATGTGAGTTTAACCTCAGGGGAGACACAACAAGAGGGAAGGCTTGAGGTTCTTGCCAGTTCTTTGCCTTGTACCAGCTTGTTCATCCAGCAGTCCACTGTGGCCCTGTGATTCCTTTCAACAGCCTGAGGCTTCTGTTGGCTTTCCTTAGGCTACTCCCCCTACAAGCAGCACTGCTAGGTATTTCTAACACTCTGTTAGACTGCAAAAAAGGAGAATTAAGTGCTCTGCAATGCCTACAGGTCACTGCTGTCTGGCAGGAGGGAGGTGAGCTGCACACTGTCTCTTACCTGAATTCTTGTTGCTTTGTTGTTGCTTCAACATGTTTTGCCTACTTGTATTCTTGCAATACCCTTTCTAATACAAGGTTAAACTCTCCAAGTCGTCTTCATCACTGATTTGCAATGCATTTAACTGAATGTGTGGGTTTCATCTTTAATTAAAT
Organism: Strix aluco; assembly: GCF_031877795.1. NCBI lineage: Eukaryota > Metazoa > Chordata > Aves > Strigiformes > Strigidae > Strix > Strix aluco. The sequence goes on along the minus strand of NC_133931.1, from coordinate 8,756,516 downwards.
GAATACTTTTATTTGTCTTCTGTACATGTATCCCATGGAGCAGAGAATGCTCCTGCTGGTCTGTTGTGAGTTCCACATAGTTTCTATTATCTGAGAAATAGTGCTTGAAAAATATAGCCTGAACAGACTAGGAAAGTCCGACTTGTTACATTAGGAGCAATTTTTCCCCTGAAGAAGTTAACATGCTGTGATGGCACTGAATATGGAACCATCTGTGGCGAGTTTCAGGTATGATCTGTGACCTTTAACCATGGGAGAACAGCTGTTATTTTAAGACTGCCTGTGCTGAAAATGCTAATATGTCATGCTGCAGTCTTGGTTTACTTAACACTGGTATTTAAATAACAGCTCCACTCAGTTGTGTGAATATGGAGGAATGTTATGTAAAAGAGAAATCAGTCAGTTCTCATAATTAGGTTTGAGATGTAACTTTCTGCAACTAGCTGTAAGATAGGGGGAAATAAAACCCAAATGTTTATGAGGAATTATGATTTGTTATTTTACAGTTGTATAATGCTGTTATTCAAACAGTTTATGCACAGAGGTTTGAGCTGTGGAAGGTTTTATGTCTTTATAATTAAGAGTGAAAGAAGCAAAACAATCTATGAAACATGTTACCTGGCTTTTTAGGAGAAATACTTGTGCTTAAAGCAAACTGGAGAGTCTGAAATTTTTCCTGTGCATGTGGAGGGGAGGACTGACACTGACTCCCGCTTTTGTACATTTTGATGAGACTTATGAATTGTATAAGTAATTATCCAAACTTTAATGAGCAATTGTGCCTTCAGGTTCCTCGGTTTTAAGTAGGATACTAACATCTATCTTAGATTTGGCAACTGCGAGAAGACAATGGCCCTTAAATGGTGGTCTCTGCTTGGGACTGCAGATCATATACAGATCATATGGGCTCCATTCCCACGCCCTTCAAATCAAGTAATTAATTGAGAAACCACCAAGTCATATGGATGTAATGATCTGTTAGGCCCTTCCTGTTTCTGCTTCCTGTGATCCCCTAATGATTTATAGTTGTTCCCTTGATGCAGGACTGAGCAGTGGCTACAGAATTTTCCAACTTCAGAATAAATTTCTGATTGGGCTATCTCAGCACATGAGGTATTTCCATTCTCAGCAGAGATGCTGATGGCAGTACAGGTGCTGATGTAGCTGACTTTGGTGATTAATAGTATCATTTGTCTTCCTGTTTTCCCACAATGCTGACGATATGTCAGAGAGATCTTTGGTGTGAAACAAAGACAGCCTTTTTTTATCCATCCTCGGGAACTGATCTACCATGCTCACACACAGCATATTGGACCTCTGGTGTAGAATTACTCTATCTTTAGTCTTAGGTTCAATTTTTATTCTGTTTGTAAACATAAGGATTTCAGTCTTTTGAAAACAGCTTATTTTAAACCTGCATAAATATCTGGTACATTTTTAATATCCTATTACTATACCATTTACTATAATTGTCACCACGGAAGGAGGCAGAAAGCTTGCATTTAACATGAGCATAGCAAGATTTCTCACAGCTAAAGGCCATAAATAACACATTTTCTACTTTGGGACATGTGTGTATGAGGTGTGATTATAGTTATTATGCAGCAGTTTTAAGAAAATGACTCATTTTGAATTATTCAAATCTCAGTGGATGGATGAAAATGAGAACCAACTATATTTTAGAAAGAGTATATTTTCTGCAGACCCACAAAGACCCATTTGCTGGTTTTGGAGATTGTTGGTATACAGACAGGTTAGCAGTCTTCACTGGAAAAAAACTCTCAATTCTGGGAATATAAAACACAAGAGTTCAGTCTGTATGCATGTTTTTGGTTTGAGCCAGGGCTATTAAATATGGCTCACAAATTTCAGATTTAAGATCAGAATTTGTCTTTCAATCATAAATTAGGCATACTGAACCCAAAGATCTGGTTTATGTACCTTCTTAACCTTGTGTTAACCTCATCTGATTTATGTACCTCCTCAACTTCACGAGTTTTCTTCTAAATGTAACTTGTTAATTTATTGCACTTCTGTATCTGTTTCCTTATATCAAATGTCAAATTTTCCAGCAAACTCAGAACTGATCCCACTTTGCTTCTACTGAAGTCAGTGATGAAACTTCTGTTGACTATGAAAAGGATTTTATGTCACTGCCTGTGAAAGTGGGAGCCTGAACTCTGTGCCCCCAGGAAATTTACTCCAGTCTTGTGATCTTGACGACTTGACTGGGAGCAGAGTAAGGCCAGTGCGAGTCCTTTTGCAAATCCAGTCTTAAACTTTGCCTACCCAAACAAGAACATCTGGAAGAGAGAGGCTGTCTGTATGGGACATCTATAATTTTGCAATAAAAGTTACAGGGCTGGCTGGATTCAGAATGCTGTAATTATCCAATCAATGCATTTGCCAAAATGTGGTTTGGAAGGTCAGAGCTTTATATATAAACCAGAAATGTCTTCCAGTCCATCAGGTGCACGACGCATTTTCAGTAAAGAAGTGGCAGTTTGTAGCTGTGTGCCTTCTGAGAGCAGTTTCTAGATGAGGCAAGTTTATATCAGCAATAGAAAGTTCTGGTTTGCCCACGTAATGAAGTAGGTGTGCATGGCTGTGGGCATTGCTGCCCAAGAGAAGGGAAAAGCAAAACAACTAATAGCCAAAAATCTCTTTTGCAGCTAACTGCTGGCTGGTAATGTCCACAGTGGTGCCATGGACAGCTCTGGGTTAAAGGGCTTTGCTCTGTCATTAAAATTACCATTAGTATTTCTGCATATATCTGCATCTGGGGTCAGCTGGGCAGAAGATCGGAAAGGGAAAACACTGGAAATCTCAGTATATAAATCTGATCTGAGATTATGACTGCTTCATCCAGCACTGAGAATGAAAAAGAAACCCCAAATCAAGCCAAAAAACAACCTCATGCATGTAGTGGGAGGTTGCAAGAGTCACTTCTGTGGGGTTCAGGACAAAGAATAAGCAAAATAAAATGTGTTTTAGGTATGAATGTACAATATATGGATGTTTGCATCATGAGTGGTTGCTCTTCTGTGCCTAGCATGGACAGCAGAGTGTCCATTGTGTCTTACATGTATTTAAAATTAATGTTAACTTGACTCTATCCCACATAAAGGGATAAAATAAAAATCTTTTAATATAGAAGTAGGAAGTTTAGCTTGTGATCAAATGTAGAACACGTTACATGTACCTATTAATGGCAGTGTGCACTCACAATTTTAATTTGAGCACCTTCAAAAGATTTTAATAACGATAAGCTAGTAAACCTCAGGGAAATAGATACAGGAGGCCAAATTCAAGTGCTGGAGTTGTAAATCCAAGTAATTAATTTTGCTTTTGTGGAATTGTTTTTAATTTCTTCCCTGAGAGAGTAGAATTTAGCTTAGCAAGAACGCTTCTGAATGTTTGACCTGTGGGCAAATGGAGGCATATGAGGATTATGAGACTTGCCCGAGGTCACTCAGTAAGTCAGGGAAGCTATGGGAAGAGAGTCAGTCTGGTGAAATATCTTCCAAAACCACTGATGCACCCAGACTTGTTGACTTACAATAGAATCCAGACAAGGCTCTTTTTTTAAAGAGCCACAGCTAGTAATTTGAAGCTTTGTGTCTGAACCTAGAGAGATTTCTTGTTCCAGTAGCAGGACTTCAGTTACTAGAACTGTATGCTGTGCAAGATGAAAATATTGCTCTTATGTAAAAACAAATTTTAAGTCATATTGATAAAAAAAATCTTTTCTTGTTCATGTTTTCAGAAAAAAAGAAAAGAAAGAAAGAATTGAAAACATAAACTGACAAGATATAACCTGGAAAAGTAACACCTGCTGGTTCTAGTAGTGCAGGCAGATATCTGGAGAGGGTGTAATGGTTAATTCTCCATGATTTGCAGAGTTGATTTCTATTTTTAAATATATTTCTAAATAAATGTCACAAACTGTCACCACAGATGTAGAAGCTGAAATTTTCTAACATGGATCCTGCAACAGGTCATATTAGACAATTTTAAAATAGAGAAACCGTTGGCAATGTGAAATGTAGTGATTTCCACCTGTCTAAGATCAATGTGTTCCTCTAAAATAGTTGAATAGTCGGCGCTTAAGGGAAGAAAAAATTAAGTGCAGTGAGTCTGTTGCACAAATCAAGATGTGATTGCAGCATCATTGCTCCCTTACTAGTTCAGACTCCCTCTGAATATAGTGTTGATGATGACTTTGCTACTCTGCGATATCAAGTAAGCTTGTGGGTTTTAGCATATAATAGTGCAATACCAAATTAATCTTCATTTCTGCTTAGCTGAAGACTTTCAGCCTCTATCTCTTAGAAGAGTTGCTCCCAAATATAACAGGAATAGAATGATTTTGAAGTGGTTGAAAAAAACCCATGGGAGCCAGTGCTGCTTTCTTGCCTCCAGTTCACAGGCGTGAACTAGGGCTGGGCTGTCTGGAAAGTTATATGCAGTACAGTAGGTCGGTTCATCACTCCATCAGATGTTTTCTTCATCAAGGGTGAGAGCAAAGGAACTAGCACTAAGGTAACAGCCTTGGCAATGGTAGTAACACATCAGATATTTTCAGCTTGTCTTCTGGGAGATAACCCATGCTTGAGGTTTACACTTCCTTGAGAAGGATTTACCTTGCAAAAGCAAAGACTTTTAACATCAACGTAGAGCCCTGAGTTGTGGCAATTACCCTGTGTTGTCATGAATTATTTGGAATAAAATAATTTTGAAATCTAATTTAGTCATTGCTATTTCCTGCCTATTTGGTCAAGGAGCAATGCAACCAGGCTAGTCTGTGGCCTGCCTTGACTCTTGGGTTCTCAGCAACTTGACAAATATGTAAACACCAGGATTTCAAAGTCGCCACAGACCTGATTGTATGAACCCCAGACCTCAGCTTCAGATTTGATGTTGAGTGGTATGACCACAGCTGACTTTCTGTGAGGAGGGGAAGGAAGGAAACTTTGGCCGTTTTTGCAAGTGACCCATTTCTCAGAAGACTAAAAGAAATCTTTTAATGAAATGAACAGCCACAACTTTTGTATGTGTATGGTAAATGAACTCAAGCAACAGGGCAAGATCTGTTCACCAGGAATAGCGAGGCAACAGCCGACTCAGCTCTGTCCTCATCCTACAATTACATGGAAAGGGTAACACCAACCTCCTGTTTAGGACTCGGTGGTCACAGCAGGGCCCTTTTGCTCTTAAAACATGTTGAATTGTTGGAAGGAAGTAAAATAATTAAAGGCCCATTCTTTCCCAAGCCTTCTTTTTTGACTTCTGTGTGCAAAATTGAGGCCCTGCAGATATTTTTGTCTGTTTGTGTATGAGAAAAGAATGTTTGTGGCTTTTTTAAAAAATTGACTGTGAGGCAGAAGAATAGTTCTTGATGAATACTAGAGTCAGAATGTATGTGTACGTATATGCTCACACATGTAGATGCATGTGTGCCTGTATATATGTGAATATACATGTTATATATGCAATATACGTATGTATATATACATATGTACATGTTTGTGAATATGTATGTACACATATGAATTAGAATTTAATCTTAATTATGTAGTAGTTACATGATATTGTAACCGTTCATAGAATTTAATGTAATTTTGTCTACAAAATCAAATTTAAATTATCAAAATAACCCTCGTGACCTTTAAAAAATGTCTGTAAACCTGTGAAAATTGCATGTGCTTCTGTGGGAGTTTGGTTGATTGCTTGTAAGGGACGTGAAGACAAAATACAACATTTACAAAAACCGTTGTCTTATTTTCACTCAGTTTGTAAGGTCAGGACTTGCTCTCTATATAGATACATGCAGGCATCTTCCATTTCAGCTACTCACGTGAGGTTCCCTGTACAGACAACATGGACATCTGGCTCATGTAATCAGTGGATTCCTGGACATGATTTGTCTCATCCTAAAACAAACATCTAAACCAGGATGGTGATGTTCTATAATATGACTGTCTGTTCCTCCTGATGGTACAAGGAGTCTAGTGTAATTAACTCAGATGTATACATCTACCTTGCAAGTGACTGAGGTGAAGCCTACCTTAGGAAACCAGCTCCTGTTTTAGCTATAGATGTGGATGTCTGCTGAAGGTTCTGGGAGTGCTCAGTCGCATGCAGGATCCCCACTTACTTTCCAAGGAATTAGTGGCTGTACCTGCTCAGGAACTTGTGTGCAAATATTGTGACCCATGCTCTTTAATGTAATTAGGCTTGTTCAGAAACCTTTTATTTAAATCGGTTGGATTTACATGCAAACCTGGATGGAGCTGCTCCAGATTTACCTCTTTGTTAACTGAATACCTTTGTAAACCCAGTTCTACGTGATCTCTGAAAATGGGCTGGACCCTCTAGTAAATCAGAGGCCTTGAATGTTATATTTCATTTCTCCCCAGTTGATACAAAGAAAGGTGAAAGTCTTTCATTGGGGAATTCCCCAGTGCTTTTAATTCTATATTATTTTCCTCTGAAGTTTTTACTGATCCCTCTAGTTATATTATTTTTGTATGGTTCATTTTACAGAGTATTTGGATAAATGGCAACCCTTAAATGTGTCCTCTGTTCTCATGGATTCATCCATCTCAAACTTTGAAGTTGTGCATGTTAGTAGAGATATATCCAATGACTTCTCCACTGCCAGAGATGTTTGTCTATCTGGTAAGAAATGGTTATTCATAGCCTTACAGAAAATATTGTCTTCTGAGCCTGAAAAACCAAGAACACTCCCTCACACACTTCTGACATGGATACACTGATTTTACTTATTTTTAAAGACTACCGCAGTGTTTCTGAATTTGAGAAAAGGGACCTGAAATGCTTTATCTAATGAAAGATACAATAGACATAAAATGCCATACAGTGATTGTGTAATTTTGACACCTTTTGGGCACGGAGATCTCTTGCTTCTCCAGGCATTGTACAATTTCAAGAATATTGTAGCAAATAATTAAAGGGATGATGTCATTATTTTCTAAAGAACAGTAAAGGGAAGCTCATCAAGTAAGACAGATGGTAGAGCCACCTACCATTATCTAAAGTAACCTGTAGCTGTGATGCACAAGGTTAATTGAGAGCTGGGATGAAGCAGAGGTTGGGCTGTAGTAACAACAAAGGAAACCGCTTTAATCAATAGCCTGACTAGACAGCAAAGAGTGCTTTAACTTCACATGACTGGCAAATCTTTGATGCCGTAGAGCAGTAGAAATAAGGAAAAAATTCCCACCTACTGCAAAAGATGGTTCTTGGAATGGTACTGCTTTTTGCAGAAGATGGTCCTCACGCTATGAGGGTGAGCAGTGCAACTTACTGTTTTTCCTTTTCCTGTAACTGTTTGAAGGAGCCTTTCTAAAGGAAAAGTTGGATACCCACCTCTAGCTACAAACTGGGATAAGTGAGAGGACCACTTTTCTTGTTCTGAAACCTTTCCTTGGGACTCCTTGGGGACAGTTTGAATTCAGCTGAGGTCCTCAGTACTTTACTAGATGTTTTTCTTCTCCTAAAACCTGTTATAGCAGTTCTCTTGCTGTATTGCTCCATTTTAAAGCCAATATAATCTTTTGTCCTTTGGCTATTTTGGAGAATGTTCTGGGAATCTGAGGACATTTATGTCCCATTATTCTGCTTTAGAGCTACCTCATATCCTTGTTGCTTGACCTGTTGTAAAACATTTCTTTTAAGCATCTTATAACAATGTCATACAAAATACTTTGACGATATATTTTTACCTGCTCTTTTTCTTCACTTTCACCTCACAGCTTGTTCAGTGAACCAGTCATGTACAGTGGTTACACTGGAAATGCAGCCTTCAGCAGTAAGATGCCTTTTCTACCCCGATACACAGATATGCACACATGGCATGCAAGGGCATAGCTGCTGGATTTTACTCAAAGAGCCAGCTACATACATCTACAGGAGACAAGGTAAGAGCCATTTAAAGCTGTGGAGGAAGGAACTCAGCTGTGGTGGCCTGTGCACAATTCTTGTGAAGGGAAGAGTGAGGAAATCCTCACTAGGCATCAAGCAATACGGATGTCTCCAAGACAACTGTCCATTGCTGTTTCAGTAGAGCTACAGCCAAGCAGGATGGGAAAACATCCCCAAATACTTTCTGTATGAATGCATGAAGTCATAGTATTACCATCTGGTTTTGAAGCAGCTATAATAAAGGAAATCTGGTCTATGAACGATGTTTTGAAAAGTTCAGAATGATAAAAACAAACAAAAAAGCATTAATGAAAGTCCAGCTCCTTCTTTTTCATCTGCAGAAGATGGTTCTATATGTTCTTCCTTTTAAACTCCAAGAATAACACAAGAAGTGTTGAAAACCCACTGTCAATTGAAAGTCTTAAGGACCATCTCTGGAGAAAACAAACAAACAAAAAACCCTAAACCAAGATGAACTAATATTTTAAAGAAGTGAAAATTATTTAAGAGAGAAATAGAAGTTGTGTAGACAGGTAAAAATTCTATTTGGTTATGTCCTTATTTGTAACTGTGTTTTGTTGGTTTTATCCCTTGATTTTAAAAGAGACTGCTTTCTTTTTGTGTAATACTGATTATTTCTTTTATTAGAAGTAATTATAAATGAGGTAACAATAAGGGGGAAAGGAAGAAATATTACATTTTCTCTTCCCTGAAATTTCTGTGAAGAATTGACAAATCAATAAGAACCTTCGAGGTTCAAATTCAATGAGAGAAAAAGGAGTTTATCATTGTCAAATGAAACAAAATCACAGACAGAGACATAAAAGCTAGACTTGTGTGTTTGTATATTTCTGTACAGTTTTGGGTTTAGTCACATGACTTAGAATTTGGTTCCTTCCTATCAAATACATTGTTTTAGGAGAGAAATAGTACAAGGTATCACATAGCTCTGTTTTAAAGTAAGGCATTACTGAAAAACCTCTTCTTTGGATAGATAACCAATTATTCAGATAATCCTTATATAAGAAAGAAAAAAATTTGGACCAAACTATAACCCCCTAATATTTCATAATTTTCTGCAAGCAAAAAATAAATTCAGATGAAAATTATGTTTGATCTAAAATGTAGGTACTGGCATAAGTTCTGTGGATGAGATGGTGATGAAAGCCTTCTGGTACCCTACAGTCTTTCATTCCCTTCTCTGGCATGTAGAAGGCATGCGTGTGCGTGACTTAAAGTGAGCCCTTGCATTGGTGATTCCCACTTCAAGAACAGCAGTCCCTGCACAGGACTGTAGGGAATTTGGACATAGGTTGTACTCATTGCCTTCTGTTGAAGCTCTTCTGTCTCACATGATGAAACAGCTACTGGAGAGGGGACTGAAGTGCAAGTCTTTCCTGGTGAGAGCCCAAACCAATGAGCTGTGTGGTTATCTTTCCTCTCTCTGACTTGCTATAAACGTTTAAAGGTTTAACATTGTGCTTTTTAAAGCTGGGGTTGGGGTGTGGAAATCTGAAAATCTCTCTCCCTTTCTGTACAAATGGTCAGATTTATATTCTAATATGATGTCTGATCTGGAAGAAATGTTTGAGTAAGGGTTTGGAAAGTTAAATGCTCATATCCAGTAGCCAACATCTGGCATAGCATGAAGTATTTTATAGGGAGAGAATAACACAGTTTTATCTATGTTTCATTTAAAGAAATGAATTAGACACTTAACAGTTTAAAAATAAGGGAAATGGGATTAATTTTCATTTCTGAAATGGTACTAACTTGAAAAAGCAAATTATTTTTCCTCTGTTCCCCAATAGATTTATTCCTGCCCATTTCTGAATCAGATTTAAACCCATCTGCGTACATCCCATCCCATGGAGATCTGATGGGCAGATCCCAGGTGATTCGCATTGGCTTGGAGTGGAGAAATATCAGCCAGTTCCTGGGGATCCCGTATGCTGCACCTCCCCTTGCAGAGAGGCGCTTCCGTCCTCCAGAGCCGTTTGCTTGGGTGGAAACCTGGAATGCTACTGTGGCTCGGTATGAAACTCCTTTGATCATCTGCAGAAGTGCCTGTCCACCCAGGTGTATGAAAGTAGCTGGAGTGATGACCACGATATTCATGTCCTTTCTTGCAAAAAACCTATAAGGCACAGATTAATACAAGTTTGGGACTTTGTTTAGCAAAAAGAATAATTACTCTGTCTATCTGTTATTGCATGCTAGCACTTCAAGAAAAAAGGCAGATTCCAGTACATTGCCTTGAATCTATTCATAACTCCCCATTGTCTGTCTGCTGTCAATCCATTTTCATTCTGAGTATTTACACATGAATTTTATAATATTTATACAAGTACATTTTGCTCCTGCTGAGCCATAAATTTGTAGAATATTTAATCAAACGGGCACTTCAGCGCTCAGGTAACCAGAAGTTGTGGGCCTCATATAGAAATTCTCTGCCTAGTGGTGTCAGGAGGTGAGACTGAAGGATCCAGATAGTCTTTCTGTCCAAAAACTATTAAAAGGCAAATACTTGCTAAATGGCTTGAACAGAAGGAAAGAAGTTATAAACATTTTAGGTAATGCCTTAAGAAGATATGAGTGCTAGGAACTGTATTAGCAGATGGGCTAAATTTCTCTTGAGTTCCTATATCTAGTGTTCCCCTTGGCTGGCCATGGCTCTCCAGGACTGTACAGACATCACTGTTCGGTGAGTTTAGGTTGGAGGTGCTCTGTGGACATAGCCTCTGTGGGAATGTTTGTGTTTCATGTAGTCTTACAATACGAGTCTTAATTTTGTTGTGTTGGGAAACCAAAATGACTAATTGTGAATGTATATTTCTTAAAGAAAATAGTGTTTGGGTGACACTACTTAGTATATCTGTGCTGTGGAACATGTTAGGACAGTGGATTTATTTTTTAAAAAACCCACAACAAATAGAAATGCAGCAACAACAAGAAACAAGATATGGAAATACAGTGTTTTTATAGGGTCTTTCTCACAGTGCATCCCTGCTCCACATAATAGCAAGCAAATTACAAAGCCCACAAAACCCGTTTTAGTGAGCCATGCTGCACATGTACACAGGAATTTGATACAGGAGAGCTGGTACCTGATCATGTTCCTATCAATAAAAAGCAGACAGTTTCATGGCAGACATGAGGAGCTGCAAGGAAAAAAAAAAGATAGAAGCAAGAAACAGATATTGAAGGTGCAGAACAATCAAAAAGAGAGACTCTGGTGGAAGGACTTGGTGAACTTTCTGTAGAGGGAGTTGAAGAAATCAGGGCTGAGAGCTGAGGTTTAGCAACCCAAAAGCTTCCAAGGGAGCTAATATGGACATGAGGTCTATTGAGACACTGTGTTATCCTTCCAGCCATGGCTGGCTATGCATCCTATTCAATTCCTCCCACCAGGAGTAGTCCTCATGTGGTTAGTAATTAACTACTTGAGCTAGGTGATCTGGCCAAGAGCTTACGTGGTTAAGGAAATGATAGATTTTGCAAGGAAGCTGGGAGGATGGCACCTGTTGGCCTGACATGAATATCCACCTGCTTTGGTGAAAACACACCCTGAGGCTACAGAGTTAGAGACCTAGCTGTGTGGAAGCTGTTTGGTCCCTCCATTACTCAGGATTTATCCCCAGAGGTTTCCAGCAAAGTCTGTGGCGAACTGAGTGAAAAAAGATAGTGTTGACTTGAGGAGTTGAAGGACTATCTGGCCTTTGGTGGTCCCATCCTTCAGGCTGCACCTGAGTTGTGGAGGTGTTAACAGCAAAACCACAGTAACCATGCAGTCCCGTGTATGTTGGAGGGATCTGGTGAGATGTGGCTTTTTGTTTCTTCAGATGCACAGTGATGTTAGATTAACACACACACCATGAACTCTCTGTGTCTGCAGCCACAGCGTAGTGTCTGCCAGGATTTTGGTAAGAGCCATCCACCTCTGTGGTCTGTCGTTGAAGACCTGGTGTTGCAATGAGCTGCCTGGCTGAGATTTTTAAAGCAATTTAGGGACCATAGTTAATCTGCTCCTATCTTTTGAATTCTCAGGGCTTCCTTAGGCCAATGAAGATCTTGGCCATTACCTTCTATTATTCATTTAAGGTCAAAAAAATAATTCTTTGAGCTTAGCACCATGGAGGCACACTTGGAGAATCAGAGGGACCTCACTCCCTGTGTGTATAGAAAACGTTGACATCTTTTTTTTTTTTTTAGGTCTCTATAGTGATGTTGCACAATATTTGTATATAAGAAATTCACATTAGCACACTGACATTACTGACAGAAGAGAAATATTTACTTATCAGCACAGACCCGATAAAAGACTTTAAAAAAAACCCCCAAACCAAACAAAACAAATCAAAAAAACCTGTCCAGCTGTTGGAGTCTCCAGCTGCTGGAGGAGCTGTGGCCCTGCCTCAGCAGGTGGCAGCCTCTCCCCAGAGTCGGTCCTGCCATGAGGAGATCCTGGGAGCTGGAGGTGCAGGGAATCTCGATGAGTTGTTACCAAAAAAACCCCCAACAAAAACCATGAGCATGGGTGATGATTCCTGTTGCCCTGTGGAAAGCTACATGATTAATAGGGTTTGACCTGTTGTCCTGGCCAGGTTCCTACCTGGGGATCTGTATTTTGTCTGCGTAAAATGGCTTTAACAGTTTTGGTTGGAGGTGATGTACTTCTCTACATCAATGTGAGAGCTATTGAGTGATATCACCATCCTAGGAACCTCCCTTATAGAAAAATGTTGTAGAATTGCATTAAAGCTGGTCCTTTTCATTGCAGTTTTCTATTAAATTCTTCACACTTTCAGTGTAAAATTTTGCAAGGGCATTAAAAATGATATTTAGAAATAATGCTCTGAGATATTACTGTCTTTTCCATAGCCTCTTTTGGCTTCTTTTCTAATAACTTGTGATGCTTTTCCATAACTGATTATGAGATATAAATATGTCTGTGAAGTAGATGGAACTGTCTTCAAAATAGCTTATATCTGAACTGCAGAAGTCATCCACTTGATTCTTGCTGTGGAGGGAGCTCAAGCTTATGAATCTCATACAGATGATAGCCAGAAAATTATTTTTTGTACATGGCTGGCTGGCTGAATTCCTATAGAAAGGTTACTTTTAACATTGCTGGGTACTGTTAATGGTCTGCTATGATGTTTAGGGCAAATGGATTTTAAAATTTCTTTAAAAATTTAAACTTATCATATTTTCCTACAGACCACTAGAAATTAAAACAAATACAAATAAATGTAGCCTAGAGACTATTAGACATTAAAATAAATAACTGGCATTTCAGCAAAAGAGTGGATTACATAGGTGTGCAGGCAATAGCAGTGGGAGACCCATGCCTGAGACCCCCAGTTCTGCTCCCCTTACATCTGATGATAATTTTGTGCAGTTTATGTAAAGCGTGAGTTTTCTGAAGGCTTTTCAAGTTCTAATATTTTTAAAATGAGGCTAGATTTCTGAGGGAAGGATCCTAGATGTGAAAATACAATGTGTTTTTTGTATTTTTATGTGTTTATACAAACCCACGTATTTGTTACTAAGGTATAGGTGGGCATAGTTTTAAATGTCATTGAGATCTACAAATTTAAAGATTTGATGAACTTAGTGCATCAAAATATAATGAAACAGCAGCAGTGAGAAAAGAATACAAGCCTTTTTATTGTAATTTTTTCAATCTGTGCTTCTAGGGCAGCTTGTTGGCAGCCAGGAGATGGAGAGGCCCCGTCATACTCTGTCAGTGAAGACTGCCTATATCTGAATGTCTTTGTTCCTGCCACCACTGTAAGTAGGAGACGAGTTGAATTTTTTTTGTAGCTGAGTACTGTCTCTTTTCAAAGTACTTTTGATTGGCATGAATGATTGTATTTCATGTGGTGTTCACAAAGCCCTGCAAGGTTAAATTAGGTGCTCTGTTGTTTGTACTGATGCAAGAGTATTCCCTATAGGCTTTCAGTGAGCTGTGTTTGGGTAACTAGGAGGGTAGAAAATTAAAAACCTAGAAATAAGAGAGACAAAGAGGGAAATAAAACACGAGAAGAAGGTGGCAGCAAAAGAGGAGAAATTAAGGATAGAAATGGCAATGCCCCTGAAATGAGACCATTTGTCCAGGAGACAATAATGCAATACAACGCATCATATCAACACCACCAGTTGAGCAGCAGCAGATGAGGTTTTTTTCACCCTCATCTTCACTATTACCCTGTTGGCATCCGTGGGAGCTCTGTTGAGGAATGAGGTTAGCAAGCAATACTAGATTTGTGCCCAGCTTGCAGAGCATAAAAATAGATGTTTTAAAGATGACCGGGCCAGTGGTACAATCTAAGTAATTGTTATTTGAAAGCTCTTGAATTTCTCATTCTAAACAGATATAAAATAAAGCTTCAAGTCAGAGCCAAGCTTAGATGATTGGCCAAACCCCTGGGGGGCTGGGGATAAAGATGCTGAATAACATGTGGATCCCATCGAAGAGTGGGCCCAGAGCACAGGAATAGAGCTTTCTTTTCCACAGTTCTGGTAATTTTCAGAAGGTGATGGTGGTTATAATAGAAATTTATGAGTCTGTCATGCTACAAAGAGCTGGTTTAGCTATCTGACAGCACCACACAGAGTCCCTTGCAGGTCCTTTTAATCACAGAAAGATCAGCAGTCTGTTTTCTCCCTGCAGCATCAGACTGTCATTTTGCCTTCAGTGCAGTCATTGCTTATTGAAAGCATCGGGTCACTGTCCCAGGCAGTTTGCCAACTCTATTTAAGTGCTGCTTTCAAGATAGCTTATTTGAAAGCATTGTATTTTCTACCATCTGATAGACTAAATAGGCTTGTTTTTTTCTCCTTAGTGGCACCGAGAACTGAATCCCTCCTGTCTTTTGTAGAGGTGTAAGGTAGAAGTAGATCCGATCAAGTCAATCAGTTTCACAAGTGTAAGTCTAGCCCAAGAGAGAACCAAAACTTCTGTTTTTGCAGAAGTAGCTGGGAGCAGAAGGCATGGCATTTTCCTGTTTCTTTTTGTGGTGAGCTCTATTTTTTACTCACATACAGAGAGCTATAGTTATATATTTTCAGCCCACGGAAAGTTAAATTAGCTAGTAAATACTGAATATAAAATCTCCTGGAGAGCAGCAAAGGCAGAGGTCATTCAGGAGCATTTTGAGTCTGAACAAGAGCACGGCGCAGGGACTGCTGCCTGTCACCAAAAGACTCTAAGCGTCAAGCTGTGAAGAAGGTGAATGACATCACCTCATTTTGCTTCCATAGCTACGTGTACCACATAACCTTCCAAATAAAACTGACACTTCTGAGAGACTTTTTTCCACCTATAACCATCACCACCTGTCACACTAGCAAAGCAAATCTGTGCTTCAGCTTGATTTGCAAACGGTTCAAATGTAAGATCAAGAGTTTAAACTCTCCACTAAATAAGAATAGAAAGTGTATCCTCTCTCCTTTTCTCCCATCTCCTGCACATGTTATTCCCATCCTTATTGCATCATCCCTGTTGCACTCAATTCTTTACAGAGCAATATTGTACAATAGTAAAAGCACTGGAGGTTGCCTGGCTTGGTAGAGTTTAAATCCCTCTCTGCCAAGTAGCTCATTAAGTGTTTTACAGAAGGATGGAGAAGGTGGTTCTGAATATTATGAAGCCTTTCAGACTTCCAGCTGACTTTGCAGCTTCCTGGAGGATGCTGAACTTCTCTCCCCCTTGAGGGTTTGCACATGGGACCTAAGCCCCTGCAGGCTTGAGACCATGGTGGAGCTGCTGGGCTCCCCAGAAGACATTGCCCAGCTAGCTAAGCCAATAAGCCATCTGACCACGTCCCAGCTGGAAGTCTTTGTACAGATTTTACACCTCCAAGTGCAACTGTTTGTGTTTTGTTGCTAAGCATGGAGCAAAACCCTGCACTGCACAGTAGCCACGTAGAATCCATGGCCTGTCTGTGAGGAACATACTGGCCCCACTCTGCCCAGCTGTCATGTCTGCCCTACAGCCTGGCATTGACACTAGTGGTGCTGTGTCTGAGCCTGGTTCAAAGTGGTGGGTGAAGGGACTGGCTCCAGTAGGCTTTAGTTAAGGTCTTGTGTTTCTTCTGCCTCACAGATTTAATTGTAGTGTTTGGTTGGTTTTGGCCAAGAACAAGGATTGGGAGAAATTAACTTATATTTAAAATAAATTATCCAGCAGCTAATGTATAGTAAAAAATTAATTGACTACCAGATAGATAGATAGATGACATGAAATATCTCGTATTGTGAGACATAGTTCAATTACAGCATGAAAATAATTGTGCTATGCTATTAAAATGGCTAACAAGAAACGGGAAGGCAATTATGTTAAACAGCCTTAATCTAAAATGCCCAAATACATGAGCTCTGAGATGGAAATCCCTTGGGATTAAAACCAAAATTATTATTTTGTGATAGTTTACCTTTACATAGGAGAGGGATCTGTCATTGCTTGGTGCAGACTAGAAATGGGAATGCTACATCCAGACACTTGGTACTAGGGACAACCGCAGTGCTAAGTCTTCCCCCAAATTGCTCCATATCTGTTGCAGCAGGCTTTGTTTTGACATTTTTAAATTTTATCTTCTGGCTTTGCCTTTCTTAAGCTTTTCATCACTACAGCATTGGGTAAAGTTGCTCAGCATAATGTAATATAAAACTTACAGGACAGCTGGAGGTTATGGTGCTATGCAGGCTGTGGGCACATGGAAAATGCCTAGTTTGAACCTCAGGTTGATCTGAGGGGATGAAGCAGGCTCAACATCATGTTTAATACCGTTTCAGCTGACATGGCTCGATGTGGTTATATTTCAGAATGAATTTCCATGTGAAAACAGACTCATTTTTTTCTTTACCCCCATTTCTCTCTCTGTGCTGCATGGAGTGCAGAAATGAGAACCAGGGACAAGGCACTTTGAATTAGGCAATTTCTATTCAAGAACAGAAGTTCCTGAGAGAGAGCAGCATGTTTCAGTGCTTGCAAATTCTTGGGTTTTCTTGGTACCTTTTCATGTTTACAAGAAGCCTCTGAAGTGATTCTCCAGATAGATAAGTGAGGAGTGCACACAGTTATGACAAATTAAAGGGCAGCTGAGGGCATTTTGCCTCCTATCCTGTAATTTTGCAGAGGGCTGCAACCATCACTTCTCTGCTGCTTCTTCTGTGCATCCAATCACATTTTTGCTGGAGACAACCTTTGCCAGAGCAGATGGGACTGCTGTGTTTAGCTAAGCTCCATCCAGAAAATAACAGCAGCAGAGCCCAATGCCCTCTAGCTGCAGCAAAAAACAAATCTCAGATGTACTTTGATGCTGCTGCAGGGGCCACAAGCCCTTCTTCAAAAAACACCACCAGCTGCCAAAGCAGAAAGTGGGATGGGTGGGTGTATGTGACCCGCTGCTGAGCAGAGGAGAGAGGAGCCTCCTTCAGGATAGTCCTAAAGTGAGCAATAAGGGATGAAAGTGCTGAATGGAAAACTGAGGTTACACTTTGAAAAAACCTTTCTAGCATTGGAGCAGGTTATTTGGCTTTATGCAGCAGAAAGGGGAAAAAAAAAAGAAAAGAAAAGAAAACCCACAAAACCCCTCTGTATGTTTCACTGGTATTGCTTCTGAGTGTCATCTTGACAGAGCTGTAATCTGCTGGTAAATGCTGAGGTCTCCTGGGGCAGTTCTGCTTTTGTGTTGCTCATGCAGTGGCAGCTGGCTGCAGCCCTGCTGTGTGTGCAGAGAGGGTCCCCACAGATGGGGTGCTGCTTTGGGGAAAAGCCTCGTTTTCTCAGCAAATTTGGGTGGCTCTGCAAGGAGTGCTAACATGGGCAGCAGCCCATCGTAACTTCTTCCCATCCTAGGAGTCCTGCTGGGCTCTTTCAGGGCAGACCCCCTCTGTGCTTCATGAGAAGTGAGTCTCTCCCATGCAGAGACAAAGCCCTCTCTGCAGAACCCCTCAGTATATCTAGTAGGGGAAAACCTCCATGGGGATTGAAGGAGCAATGAGGAGCTCTTGTCAAGTGAGATTTTTTTGGCTAGGCAGTGTTTAAGTGCTGAAGACTGGAGAGTAGGAAGCAGCCCTGTGTAGGTGTTGAGTTAGTCCTGCTCAAGATGAAGCAGCACAATGGGCCTTTTCCTTCTCCTGTTTCCCACTTGTTTGAACTTTTCCTGTGTGTTTGTGTAAAGCAGACACATTACAACAAAGCCAAGCTTACCACATGGTCAATGGCCAAGTCAGCAGGATGGGTCTGCCTTGAGCTAACCTGGTAGAGTTTTTGGCTGGTGGAACACAGTGGGGCCACTAAATCTTTGTACTGGACATAGTGTGCTCTTTAATGATATATAGGTCATTGTAGACAACTTAGCCCTAGAACTTCAGACAGATGGCCAAATATCCTCTCATTATGGTCACTGTTAAGGAGCTATGAATGGCTTGAATAATTTTAATGGGGAAGATGCTTGTGTTCTCATCAGTGACCTACAAAAGCAGTTGGCTGCAGGAATATTAACTTCGTTGTTGTCATGGCAGGTCAAAAACATGTCAGTGTTGCTGTTCTTCCACAACGGAGGAAGTTACAATGCTGAGGCAGGAAAGACAACCATAGATGGATCATACCTAGCTGCCATCAGTAATGTCATTGTTGTGACAGCAAACTACCGGGTCGGTGTTTTTGGCTTCCTTAGTACTGGTAAGTCATGGATTTCTAGAACAGTCACAACTACAAGCTAAATTACATTCTACATCACTTCTGTTTTGGTTTTTTGGGTTTGTTTGTTTGTTTGTTTGTTTGTTTGTTTTTTAAAGGTAAGTTATTTTTTAAATTGAGAAACCTGTATCTTTCACTGACTGTTTTTTGGGGGAAAATGGCCAAGAAATGGTGGGGACTTGATCTGAAGAGGAAGGGGAGGGGCTAGAGGCAAAGGGACAAGAACAAACAAACCCCAAGCATCTATATCAAAGCACTGGCTAGACTTCTGTTTGCACTTGAAACTGTGGTTATTGGGTTTTGCGGACACACATGAGGATAGGTTAGGCATTAAAGTTCCTGTTAATTTCAGTGGCATGTCATTGTGGATATGGTTTTCAATGTCTCCAACTTCCAGCTGTTCCATTCTTGAAATTTTGCTAGTGGTCGATTGTGCCTGCATCAGGGTGGGGAAGAGGCAGAGAGGGGTAACTGCGGGTGAATGGTAAGAAGGACATGAAAGTATGGAAAGTATAGCACAAAGGTAGTTGATTGGTTCTCAGTAATTCAGCTTGACTTCTCTGAAGGACTTGCCATGTTTAATTTGAATTCTGTTAACCTCTTTTGCTGTCCTGGATGTGACTGAACGTTTTCATGTTCTCTGTTTGCATCCCTTCCACATACTCTAGTGTAAAGGGCAGTTTTGCTCTCCCATTGCCTCCTAATAACAATTGCCATTAAAAATTATACAAATTCCCATTACATACAGGATTTTATGTTGTGCAAAGAGGCACATACACATGTCCTTAAACCTTTGTGGTAGTACCATCTGGTCTTTGGGATCGTTTTATTTTGATTTTGCCTTTTATTAGATTTGCCTGTTTAAGCAAGTAGGGAACACTTTTCTTTCTACCATCTTTCAATTCTGGCTGGGGCAGGAGAACTTAAGGTAGAGAGCCATGGAGAGAAAATGCAACAATTGCAAGTGTAGTTCTGGCTCCATCTGTCTGGTGGCAATTCTTGGTCTCTCTAGTGGACATTTTAGTACCTTTATAACTTTTAGGAGGTTATATTTGCTATGTTTGCAAATATCAGACCTACATACTTTGCCTCATGATTCTTTTGAGCATTTACTGCTGGTGACTGGGTGAATTTTGCCTAGTTTGGGTTTATAGCTGTATCTACTGGGTATTGTTTCCCTTCTTTGTTTTGCTGTTTCGTTTAAAGCTCGCTCCCATCAAAGCCTGTTTTTCATTCAGTAACTAGAGAGCTGGCACTACAAACTCCTTACTCATTTAGATATGAATTTGGTAATAGGTGTATCTGCGGAAAGAATCACTGTTTTCATCAGTGCAAACCAGATGCTTATGAAAGTGATACCGTGTCTTCGTTTTGGCTAGAGCCAAATGCAGTGTGAATATGTGCTATGAGAGCTTCCATTACGCAGCACTGCCCACGCGTTACCCACTAACCTCCTTCAGCCCTGTGAATCTCACCTAAGTTTCTTCCTAAGTGGAAACTGCTAGCTGGGCTGAATATTATATAGCAGTATTTATATGATGGTCCATAATTTAGGGACCAGGATGAATTCTCCAGCCTCTTTTTAATGGGGATCTGCACCCATGGCCCAAAACATCAGTTCATGAGCTGAATGTACTGAATTGGCATTCCTGCAAACTTTCAGATAGGGGTGGTCCATTGCAAATAGGGAACGTTCAGGGACCTTCTGCTTCTCTGTATTGTTGAGATGCAGCCAGGGACAAGTGCAGTTTTTCCTGGCCTCTTGCCCTGTGGGAAATCCTTGGTGTGCATTTGGGAAAATACTACTGCTCCAGAGGGAACTAGAACAAGTTAGAAAAGGGCTTTACAAGAGTCACTGGAGCAAGCTAAGCACCACATTCATGGGAAGCTCTAAAAATTCCTTCAGTGCCACACTCCTGTCTCCCCTACGTCCCCTTTAGTCCATGTAGGGGTAATGAGCTGTGATATGTCTGCACCAGGTTCCCTGTCAGCATGGATATACCCATTCTGTTGAGCAGTGCTCCCACTGTAATACCTATTCTTTAATCCACTACAGGTTGGTGGAGTACCTCTGACTCCTTCTGTACATAACCAGTAACCACTGGTGATTTTCAGTGAAGGTTATCAAGCTGGGTCAAATACTATAAGAGTTTTTCTCAAACCAAATCCTTAATGATACACCAGGGATGTTTCCATTCTTACTGAAAGACTTGGACAAATCCTGGTCCCTTGGAAGTTTTACCATCAGTTCCAAAGTGGGCAGGAGTTCATCCTTAGGACTGGGTGGACATTAGCAGAAGGACTGTTAGAAGGCTCTGAAGTTACAAACGCAAGTTATGATCCTGTGAGCAATATAATTTTCATTGTCCAACTAAGCAAAGTGCTGAATCCTCTCATGTTGATTTGTCATATATTGCAAAACTAGAAATGAAGAAGTTAAATGGAGATTTTGGGTGAGGAAGGGTAGTGAAAGCAAGAGATTTCCTTTTTTCTGTTTGTTTTTTTGTTAGGTCTGTAGATGTTTTGGTCTCTCATTGACAGGGCTTTTGCAGGCTGTCAAAGATCTCTTATTCTTCTAAGCATACAGGATATTTAATTTAATTTGCTATCGCTCTTTAATGTTGCAAAAAGTGATGCACATTCCTACTAGTGCCTTTACCTCTCGCTTTGCACCCAGAAAAGTTAAGGTGAATTGCCAGTGATATGTATGGCAGGAGTATGGAGAAGACAGTCATAGTTTTAGGCCTGATTCTTTTAAGAGTCCATGAAGTCATATTAAAAAGGATGATTTTCATGCTTAAATTTAGTACTATTGTTCTTTTCCAGTTTAGTAATAATAAAAATGTGTATGTCATTGTTTGCTTCCTTCTAAACACCAGTTTCTTTTCATTTTCCTGTGGTCCCCAGGAAGGTGATCTTTTTCTGCAAAAAGACCATTTATGAGATTATAATCCAGGCCTATCACTCAAGCAGTGAAAAAGATTCCTAGCGACACGTTTCTTTTGGTCTAACTACTGTGAATGTCCGTGCATGCATCTGTTCCCCAGTGTGGTACATTTCACAACCTGGCTGTCGTTTTGCCAGGGAAAAGGAACTGGTTATATTTCCCTCCTCGGTCTTGTTGTACTGGTAACAAGCCACATTGTGTGGCTAAAACATTTACATGGATTTCACTTCCTCTGGGGAGGTCTCACGAGTCATGAAGGTTTCTCAATTCCCTTGAACTGAGGTTTCCTTTTAACAGCACAGAATGGATTTATTGCTGGATTGAGAACGCTGGAAACTGGTCATGGCGTGCAGAACAAACTCAAAATTCCCTAAAAACTAAAGCAGGGAAATTTTTTTTTATTGCTTCACAGGTGTGGGTTGACCTGATGATCTGAAACTATAGCTATAGGTGGAAGGTTGTAGTTTCTGGGGCAATTTGGTTCTTGGCTGTGCTATTGGAAGGGCACTTGTAGTGATGGCTATCGTGATGTGCAAGGCTATCAATAATCCAGTCTGCTCTATAGTCTATTCTGATGCTTAAGTAGGTCTCTATGATTTAATATATTGTGGAATTTATTATGGTAGATATATGTATATCAACTACAGGATGTAAGCTTTCAACTGTTCTTTGCCTGAGACAGGACTACTTGTCCACAAAGTGGCAGCTTTTTATTCCACTATCTGTTCATTTTGATTCACTAGATTCTGAGCCTATCTTTACTTTAAAATTGTACTATTTGGTCTCAGCAATGAAAGAAACAAATAGTTTCAGCTGTCTTTCTATTCCTGGCTTTTCTCTCTTGTCTTTTTTTTTCCCCGAAGTTTTCAATGTGAAGAATCATTAAAAATGAATGGCTCATTGTGGATTAAAAGGAGGTAGACAGTGAATAATCATTTTCTATTCCTTTTTTCAGACTGTGTAGGAATTACTTATTTCTGCTTTTGTTGATATAAAATTAAGCTTGCCTAGGGGATTGCATCATTAGATGCTTTCAGCACTAGTTTCTTATTAATCAGAGTTATCAAGTTACTACTGGTTGGTGTTGAAAAGAAAGTAGTCTTTTCAGTGGTGATACCTAAGCATGGGGAGTACATGATTAATTATTTTTGTTTCCATAGGAACAAAAATATGAATACATATAATTCATATCTTTATCAGTTAGATGTAGGTCAGTCTCAAAGGATATATATGGAGATATTATAAATTATAAAACAATATCTGTACGTGTGTAAAGAAATGCAAGATGATGTGACTTACAAATGATTGGTCAGACAGGGTAAGTGTAAAGGGGATGTAGGAAGCAAACAGATGCAATTAGGAGTACTTCAGGAAAACAGTCGATGATCCTTATTGGGTCCCTTCCAGCTTGAGAATTTGGCAAATACTCTGATTTTTTGTTTACTTTTAATTCATTTTAAGATTGAACTACTTATGTAGAAACAGAATCTCATGGCCTGAATTTATGGATACTTGAGCCTGGATTCAAGTCTTCTGCCATGAGGTGTCCAAATGAAGCTTGGAAGTTGGAGTGTTATTTTTCTATCATGACAGACAGTTAGGCACCCCCCAGGATGCCTGGTGGAGTAGTAAAACTGAAATGGAGTCAATCTGTAAAGTGATGACCTTGGAAGAAACCACTTCAGACTTCTAAACTCTGGTATCAGTTTTGTCATGGTTCAGCTGCAAGAGCTGCTAAAAATGTAGCATTTAATCAAAACATCAAATGTTTATAGATTTATTTCTTTTCAGACCTATTTATTTATTTTCCACAATAGGTTCTCCTGAGGTGAGTAGAAATGCTGGCCTTTTGGATCAACTGGCAGCTTTGAAGTGGGTGCAGCAGAACATCGCTAGCTTTGGAGGAGATCCGAGCCGGGTTTCTTTAGGAGCTGACCGCGGTGGGGCAGATGTTACCAGCATTCACCTGTTCACAGAGACAGCGGATATGGACCTCTTCAGGAGGGTGGTGTTGATGGTAAGTCCTATTCCTGCCATTTCACTGTGAAAGGATGTTGTTACAGACATGAGGATGTTGCAGTGTGTGGGTGCTGGTTTTATTTCATCCATACCTTGGCAGCACTAATAGGGCTTTTATTGCTACAGTTATTTTTCATCTCACCTGTGACTGCTATCTCCAGGAGCTGGGTGCTTCACAAGGATGTACAAGAGATGCACTTTGGTGATTGATTTAGTCATAGTAAGAATCTGGTTTTCGTCACTGTGGGTTTTTGTGTATTATATAAATAGTCTTGTTTCATAACTTACAGGTACAACAGGTTAGTTTCCATTCCATAAATACAGTTGTTGATCAGCAGTTTTTAGACTCTAAAGCTGATGAGCCAAACATCCGCATGTTTTAAGTATCCAATCTCTTTATCTGATCTCATGACAGATTTCATTTAAAAGAAAAAGCAAGTTTCAGAGAGAGAGTAAAAATCCGTTTACCCAAGGGCTTGTTTGCTGTCAGCTTGGACCATTTTCACAGTCACCCCAAGTGATCTGTATTTTACAGCCCTTCCTGTGTCAAATCTCAGGACTTACTTTGAGATCAGATTTGTCAGCATGAATACTACCATTACTGATCTTTACAGTCTCAGTGTTCTCTGAAATGAGGCTTAATCTTCAGTGGAAGTTTACATATCCAGCAGGAATGGTACTTGGACAAAATGATATGTCTGCTAGCAGTGTTGACTTGAAACAGTGAGCAGAGGAATAGAATTCTTGGTCCAGGAAACCTAGGGCCCAATTAAATAAAATCTTGCCTTGGAGATAACGACATCTCTATTCATTACTTGATTTTTCTTCAGTGTGCCTTTGCTCCAGGAAACATAACTTGCCTTCTGCATCTCCATGTCTCAGTAAGATTATTTTAAATTGCATCATTCTAGAGGGGAAGGCAAGGGGAGTTGTTGAAAATCGCCGTTCAGTAGTTGTTTTTTTTCTGTCATTCTCAGATAATTCCTCACATAGTTCCTAGATTTTTACTCATCTCTTGGCATAGCAGTTAATTTGCTAGTAGACCCAGAGTCCTTTTCTCTCAGAGTACAGTTTCATCCTACTCTTTCTCTGAAGTCACAAACTCTTTATTGACATGGCTTAGGATTGGGCCCTGTGGAATCTGTAACAGGATACAGAGCAATTTACCAGTTGAACAACTTATGAAAGGGAAATGTAAGGAACTATTTGCTTATCTTTATTTCTGGAGTGTAGTTCCACATTACATCTTTTCTTTTATAAAATAAACTTTGAACTCCTCCTTTCTCCTCCAGAGGGACATCAAATAATGGAAAATAGTTGCAAGTGCAATAAGCAGGCAGGTGCATCAATTCTTCCCACTAATTTAGTGTTTGTAACATTAATTTTCTTCCTGGGACTGTGCAGACCACTGTCTTGGCAACAGCAGGATCTCCACTTATTTCAAAGTAATGTTAAGTATTTATCCTTACTTTGTCATGGTGGATTTAGTTTTCTTGTGAAATACACTAATAAAATAAAAAGAAAACTAATAGCAATGGCTTAAAAATATATTTTATATTTTTTTTCTTTGTAATGAAATGATGCAGAATGCAACTGTTGGTTTAATCAGATTTCTCATCTAGACCTTCTGGAAAGGGATACATCTTTTGTTTGTTCCAAGACACCAAAACCATTGCGTACTTTTAATTTTACTGTAAAAGAAGGAGGTGCACACAGACTACGAATCATGAAACTGAGAATATGTACCAAATATAGCTTTCCTGAGGGAAAATCCCATGAAGCAATACAGCTTTTTTGCAAAAGTTAGTTTTGTGCTCCTTGTTTGGGTTTTTGTCATGCATAAAAAAAATGATACTGTTTCTTAGCATGCAGAGAGGTGTGATGTATGAAACTTTCCCTACAAGACGTGCTCCTGAAATAACAAAATGCTTTTGAGTTTCCTATGTCTGCCCTATAATAGATTTTGTTTGGAACAGATCTGAAAAATGTTTCAAGAAAATCAATGCAAAGCTGTCACAGGGACTTTTTATAACTTATTCCATCTTTCAATAGTATGATTAGAAAAAAGTAGTGTCAGTGATTATGGCCTTGTTTTAAATCATTTAAGAGCATTAACCTAGTGTTTGACTTAATCTTTTGATTAATTGGTTTATTAACCATTTTGTACAATTTTGATGTAGGAGAGTGGATCAATGGTATAGATTGCCTCCATCTCTAAAGGAGGCTGTGGAGGGCAGATATGCTAGGTGTCACTTCCAGACATTCTTTGGTGGGTGTCAGGAGGAGAGATCCCAGGCTTCCTCCACCCAATGCAAGGGAAGACATCAGGTCCCTCCTGGCCATGGAAGCTGGTCAGCCAATGGCGGAAAGAGCAGATTTATTGCCCTACTGAAAACTACTCCAATCAGGTGCAGGGCTATCTGACATGAACCCTAAATATTCCTGAGACTGTGATTAGCTGCCCTTTAGATCCCTTTTCTTCCCCCTTTTCCCATCTACTTTTTTCTTCCCCTTTACCTGCCTCATTCCCTCTCAAACAAACCAAACACCTTTGATTACTTTTTCTCCATTGGTCCCAGTTTTGCTACGTCCCTAGCCAAATTTGGTATTTCTGATATTGTTTCTTAGGTAATCTCAGATTTGTATAGAATCACCTCAGTGCTGTCAGCTGTTACAATATCATGCTTCCCAAAAGGTCCCCAATATAGTCTTTCAGTTATTTGTGAGAAATGGCCATACCTCACAAAATTTCCCCATAACCATCTGTGAAATCCATCTGTCCTTTATGACACAACTCATAAGTTTTTGTCACCTTTTCACATCATTACTGTGAGGGTGACCGAGCACTGGCACAAGTTGACCAGGGAAGTTGTGGAGTCTCCATCTCTGGAGATATTCAAAAGCCATCTGGACATCATCTTGGGCAAACAGCTCTAGGTGGCCGTATGTGAGCAACAGGGTTGCACCAGGTGACCTCCAGAGGACCCTTCCAACCTGAACCAATCTGTGATTGTGTGAATCTGTTGTCATCAGAACATGTCTTCTCCCCTTCCTACAGAGCATGTGCCTAGTGCTGCCCAGTTACGTGGACTCTTGTATTCTTTTGTCATGTTCTGTCAAAGATACCTTCTGGCAGTGTCATTGCAAGACTGGGTGTTTGTACTGGTTGCACGTTAGGTTTTCCATTTTCTAAAAGCAATACAAAGTGACTATTGGATATTATTTTAATGAATAAATATAAGTCATGACTTAGCAATCTGTAATGCTCCCCATGTACATTTCACTGGATAAAATGCAGTCACCATAACATATTAATGATCAGTAACAGTAATAAGATTATACAAACGCCTAGATTTCCTGAGTTCATTTTGCTTTGTGGTGTTCAATGTTTACCAGCCAAATTACATTCATCCTTTAAGGTCTGAAATATGCTTAAATAGGCTATGAACTATTTTGATTTCTGAATCTCTCTTGATAGTGCATATGATCTGTTACAAGATCTAAAGAGCACACAGATTTGTGCTAAGAGGTATTTACAGAGGAAATATATATATATATATATATATATAAAACTCCAATTCCTTATCTCTCCAAACCTTCATTACTCAAATCTGTGCAAAAAGGTATGACAGAATATTAGATAGAAAAGATCTTGACTTGAGAACATAGATCGCAGCATTTTACGCCCCCAGATATGACTACTTGATTTAGAAAGCAATCACAAGTCAGGTTCAAAGGACCATGCTAGTTGCTGCTTTATCACTTAGAAAAGGGTACATATATATATAGAAAAATTGTCTAATTCATGAAATTTCAGATAACTGAGTTGCAAATATTTAAGCAGTTTGATGAAATGTGTCATTACTATTTGACCTAACTCCCTTCAGACAAGAAATTCAGAAAACTGTAACATCCACCATTGCTGATTTTTTCTCTTAGTTTCATTATTAAAAAAGCTGCTATTAATATAAATATTATACATAAATATGGGGGTGGCTTCAGGAGATAAGGTTAAAATTTTGTTTTCTACACTTAAAAGGTCACACCTTTGCAAGCATACCTTTGCAGTTAGGCATGATATTACCACATTTTACTTTTTACTTAAAAACCCATTTGTTCTCTGTTGTATATCTGCTAGAATATGAGCAGCTGAGTTATGCTTTTGGATATGCCTGTACTCCCAGCTCAGGGCTAAGCAGGAACTGCTTTTCTCAGTAAGTTAAGCCTATTCTTAATTTTGTGACCATTTTGTGACACTCCGGGCTGTTACCAGTTGTTGAATTAAATGCCACTTGGAAAGTCAATGATTTTAATTTTTTCCCATAAGAAGTAAAAAAGACAAAAGTATGGAGTCAATATAATTGGGTGTTTCTTGGATGCTGGATGTTAGATACTTTCTTGGGGTTATTGATGACTTTCTGCCCCATTGTCAATGACAATGAATGATTCTATATAGAGAAGAAAAAGGCTCCTGTTTTCAGTGTAGGTAGGTTCTGCAAAGATAGTTTGCAGCCTTGTGGAGAATACCAGAATAAGACTGATTTTAAGTTCTTGAGCTGTAGTTAGTCCTTCCCTATGCAATCACCTTTGCAGAATGGTGGGCATCACCCTTGCTGAAGAGTCATCTGTCTCACTTGGCTCTTGACTTAGAGTCTATCTCAGTTTATCCTGCTTGTGAGCAGGTTCTAATTGCAGGTGCAGCGGGGATGTTCTCAGCATATGCCATGGCTGAGATAGCACCCTTAAGAAGGTCTCTGGTTAACATTCAGAAGAGGAAATGCAGAATCATTGCCAGAGTTTGATCATCAGCTGATGTCCTTATATCTCTCAGCTGCTGAAGGACTGCATGACCACAGGATGCTCTGGGTTTCTCTTCTAACCCTTCAGTTGCTTTATTTTCCCCCGCTTGTCTTACATTTAGTCTTCATAGTATGTAGATGGCAAGTGAAGGGTACTCTTTCGTTTGCTCCCTGTGTATATTAGGGATTGGGCTTTCTTCTTTCTGGCACTTGCAAAAGAAGTATTGTCATCCCCTGTCAAGGAGAGGTAGGAAGCAATACTTTCCCTCAGGCCATAGCTGAGACAAGAGTCATCCATTGCTGCCAGGGTGCTTTCAGTATCTTCAGTCATCTCCAGCCTTTAAAAGAACAAAATTCTGTTACCATTTCATGCACTTGCATTGAGCCTATTAGTATAATATTAGTGGTTGTTAAACCAAATTATGTTAATTTTGTTGTATAAAAAATTTCCTGTCTCATAAATCACCGAACATTTCTGTCACTTAGCGATTTTCCGAAACAATCAGTACAACAGTAGTATCTAAATATTTTTTGGCATCTGAAAAGGAAATAACATGTATATATTTTCTCTTTCTTCTTAATCTGTAGGAAAAATGGCCTCGATACTGTACAAAATTTTCTTGCATTTGTAAGCAAATGAATATGCTTTGTAAAGGGTAGAGGAGGGAAATTTACACTTCAGAAGTAAGAAGTGCTTTTGTTTCTGAAGGTGGTTGTTTCACCAGCTTCTGAAACCTGACCTACTTTCTCTAGTTGCAGTCATGATATTAGAAATCTCATGAACCTCAGGTTGGGCCGTGTATTGAGAGAGACACAGCAGAAAGGATTCATGCTGGAATAATGTGTCCATTGCACTTGTGCTGCTTCATGGATAGCCACCATGTGAACTGTTGGGGCTCACCAGTAAGCCACTGCGCATTAGTGTGCCTTTGGTGGTGAATCTGACTAGGCTTTATGGCGTAGCTCTTTATCCTGCCCCCTTGGTGGAGAGGACTCATGAGTCCCAAAGGGACTGCATATGTGGCCATACTCTTAGCTGCATAGGAGAAATGATTGAATGTTAACTATAGTCCCTTTCAATGTTAGACCAAGAATATCAGTTAGACAGCTGGACATCCTGTTTTCATGGGTCAACCTGCTGTCA
Source organism: Strix aluco (assembly GCF_031877795.1). NCBI lineage: Eukaryota > Metazoa > Chordata > Aves > Strigiformes > Strigidae > Strix > Strix aluco. The sequence goes on along the minus strand of NC_133931.1, from coordinate 8,726,949 downwards.
GCAGCTTTGAGGACTGTCTAATCTTTAAAACTGGTCTCAGGAAGTGACTGTTTCTTCTGTAACTGAGTATATACAAGGCTGGAAAAAACCTTGTTGTTTCTGGCAGCCTGTGTTGTATGTGGTACCTGTGAATATTTCTCCAGTTGAAGTTTTTATTCCGCATCACCACAGGAGGAACTTGATTCGTTACGCTGTTGTTGTTAGTGCACTGGGTAAGACAAGGCGTTGTAAGGACACAGCAAAGACCATCAGCAACTTCTGAACAGGGAAATGAATACACAGGCAGTTAATCTTTGCTCACCATTATCTTCACTGTTTTACTTCCCTGGTGCATGCTCAAAGAAACACTTTTGGACACAGTAGTAGTAAATAGTGTGTTCTCAGCAAGGACACTGTAACACCGACTTAACTTTTTCCTTTCCTCATACCTTTGGCTTTTCATTTATCGTGGGGTGTATTTCCCACAATACAAGTGAGGAACTGAGACACAGAAAGATAAAGTGACTTGCCTGAAGTCTACAAGGAAGTTTGTGATAGAGCAGGGACTTAAACCCAGGTTTTCTGAGTCCTCAGTGGGTTCTACTTTTGCATCCCGTTGTCTCAGCCATACAAATAGAGTGTTAAATAGATGCAAGATGCAACCACTCAGATTGGATTGCATGTGCACCTATTCTGCTGTGGAACATGGCTATGGAATGAATCAAGGTTCACACGTTACTTTCATCTATGTTTCTTCTCTCTATCCTCTGCTCCTTGCTCCACTAGAAACATCACATATGTTCTTCTGCCCAAGTAGAGAACATCATGGCTGAATGCTAGAGTTTTACATCTCTGGGCCTTATTTCAGGGCAAGATTCTGTTTCATCTCATGGTAGGGGAAGGAGGAGAGCTAAATCTCACCATGTCTCCTCTTACACCTATAACTCAAGAAAAAATGTTAATTGTTATAAGCTTTGGGTTCCTCCCCATCCCGAATTTTAGGCTTCAATTGTTTGTTTCTTTCTAAGTGGAGAAAGGTGTCAGCTAACTAAAATGTATTAACAAAAAAAAAATCATGTCCAAATTCTCACTGCTCTATTTATATCATTGGACTTGAAAGTTTTTTTTTCATGTTTTGAATGTGAATATGGCTTTTCTCCCCAGTTTATCAAAGTACTCTTTGGCCAACACAGTTTTTCATTTACGTATGAAATACGCAGATACGGTAACTTTACACTTTAAAGATTACGGAGTACCATTACTAATTAAAGCACAGAACCTATTGTTCTCTTGTGACTTTTATGCAATTAACTTATTGCAATCTTCCTTCCTCTTTTTAAAATGTTCTCATTTTAATGCATGGTAACTACAGCTACTTAATTGTGTCATTTGCCAAGTTATCTCTCTGACACGGCTTAGAATGCCATAAATCTGGAAAACTATTGTTCAAACTGGTGTCATCCATTGGACTCATATTAGTAAAAATGATAGCTGAATCTAGATTTGATCTAACAGCTTGAGCCCCTTAAAATAACTTCTGCTGATAAAATCCAGCCATGCTCTTCTAAAGTAATAGGGAAGAAATTAACAATATTTATGAGAATTTTCTGCTGCAGATAAATGGTTGTAGTGGTTCCTAAGAGAAGCATGATTGCAGAACCTGGTCTTGCATGTCCTGATGCTATCTCTCTGTCTATATGGTAAATAAATAAATGGCAGACTTGTCCATACTTGTAAACAAAGTGATCCAGGAGTTGAACTCTGGCCCTGGGACTCAGAACCATGACTTGCATCTGCAGAGCTTAACGTTATTGTACACCCAAACTTTAACTTTAGCTGTGCTCTGAGATGGGCTGGGCATCCCTGGCCTGTGCTAACCTCCAAATTATATCTGAAAGTTGTTTAGGGAAGTGCTAGACACTAGCCTTTGGACCAAATCGTGTTACTGACATGTCCATACAATATCATATACCAATACGGGCAGAACCTATCTGTCTTTGTTTAGCTGAGTTCTTGGGTTGATTTCAGTTGTACTGTTAAAGGTAGTATATTTGCATTTAGGATCAAAAATAAAGCAAAAGATATAAATCAGAAGTTTTTCCATTACTTGTTCTGTGACAGTAGTTGCAAGTCTCAGACATAGGCAAAGGTCCTGGACCTTTGATAGTTTTACAGTTGCCAGTGGAAAATGTGTTTATTCTGCAGTTCTTTTTACCTGAGTAGTGATTCACAAGGTCTTCAAGGCACTGAAAGGTTTGCCGTGGAGAAATGTAATACCAGTTATTTGGAAGGCGGAAAATCCTGTAATGTTTCACTTGCCTGTGCCGCACTGACAAGGAGTATAACCCTGGAGAAAGAGGAGAACTAATTACACCAAAGTAGGGCCCTAATTCTGGATGGATAGCAGTGACCACAACCACAGTATCTCTAAGATGTGCTGACATGATCCAAAAGGTCCCAGAAAGATCTGAAAAGAACTGAGTGGCCATCCTAATTTCTACTTATATGATATACTTTATATATATACTTAAGTATAACAAAGGGAATAAAGGACCCAACATCAGGGCCTGAGACTTTGTTTGAATTTAAATTGCTGGTGTTTTTTTCCTTTATTTTTGCTGGTATGGGACTTTTTTAAAATGATGTAGAGGAAATAGACCTTTACAGAAATAGTTTGCCTTTCCCTGAAGAGGGAGACCAGACTCATGTATGCAGATTTAGTTGGCTCCCAGTAATGCAGTAGCTGATACATGATAATGCAGTCCTGGCAGGAGATGACAACTTGGACTTTCCTTTTTCTTTGTTTAAAGCTATTGTACAGCATTTAGTTGGTAAGGACTGAATGTTGATCCTAAATTTCTTTGAATTTAGTACAGGTATTATGAAACTAATTGACCTGTGGTATGCAAGAGATCAGAGTAGATGATTTATTATTCCCTTCTAACTGTGTTATTATGATATTAGAATGTGTTCTGGTGCTTCAGAAAAAGGGAAGATATGTTGCACAATGGGAGATGCATTCCCTTCGAAGAGAATAAAACTGTAAGGTGTGTACAGTACAATTCCCATGTAGCAACACTGTTGCTATGAAAGAAAAAAATAAATTGAAGGCATGTCATTTAAAAAAAAGTAAATAAAAGAACCACCTGTTTATATAGGAAATACACTTACCAGCCACCCCCACTGTTTGGTGTGTATTTTATAGTTTCTTCAGTCAACTTTTGTGGACCAAGGCAAAGCTGTGACTTTTCCTCCATTTGAAAAGTCCCACTGCCTAACAAGCTTTGCATGTGACCAAAGTAAATAACAGTGTTTAAACAACTGTGTCTTGTTGTGTGATGCCTGTGGAACTTTCCACGGCCATTGCTAGCGCTGCTTCCAGCACCGCTCGTAACGTAGGTGACTGGTGAAGACTGGCATGCTGCACTGGGTGCCTTTGCCTTCCGATTACATACATTTTCTGGTTTTGGACAGATCCATATGAAACAAGACAGGGAGTGAATTAAAGAGCTGTAAAACTGTTAATGCCTGACATCAAGGGGGAAAAAATCGTATTTTCTCACCTTTCCTAGTTTCACTCTCTCTGATCATGAAGGCGCCGACCTTGGTGTTGGGTAGCTGTAGAAGTTCCTCTGCTTTTTCTCTTCCCAGCCCTTCAAATAACCAGCTGTGAAGCAGGAAAAAACAAATTCTGAAATTTGGACACCAGCAAAACAGAGAGCAGCATGTGGCCGTGAAAGTGCAGCATTAGCCAGGAAAAGTGACTGCAAAAATAACAGTGTGGCTTTCTGTAGTTATTCTCTCAACTATGTCCAGGCATATTTCCCCAGTTTATGGAGAAAATCTTGCTCTCTTTGAGTTCTATAAACTTTTGTGAGACTAAGAGAAGAGTGAATAAGGTTTGGACTTATTAGGGTAAACAAAACTTTTCAAGCTGTCTTGATCTGAATTGTTGGGGACATATCCATGTGGTATATTGTTGGCATATCCGTGGCATAAGTTAAATCCCTGTTTTTCATTTAAACCACTTTTGTTAACTCCAGATTGTATTTTATTGTATCGTAAATAACCCCAAAATAAAATACAATTACTCTGCTTGTGCTAGGGAACAGTCCAGCCATTTAAGTTAATTGGCTTTGTGGATAAGAGAAAGTGGAATTATTCCTACTTATTTTCACCATGTCTTCGTGCTCTGACGTATTTTGCCACAGATAGTGTCTAACCATGTAACTGACCTTGCTTGGCTGGTGTAGGAGTTACTGGCACTTTATTTTAAAGTTGTTCTTGTGTGTTTGCTCCAGTCTGCTATCAGCAAAATGATCTTGGGGAAGCTTCAGACAGTAGCTTCCATTATCATACCTGTGCCCTGTCTTTGGGAAAGCTCTATTTTAGGAGGATATAAATGCATATTAAAATTTAAGCACTGCATAAATCACAGTGAAGTTCACACTTCATATGCTTAAAACTAAACAGGTATTAAAACTTTTGCCAGAAAAGTTTTAAGTGTGTGCTTTAATGTTTTTTTTCCTGACTGGTGTCTAGGGCAACAAGAAACCTCTAAACCTTTCTTAGCTCTTCCAGTGTGAGAATTTACATTCTTGAATGACCTGCTAGTCTTTCTATTTGTTCTTTTTGGTCTGTTTTTCATGAGCAACTCTAGCTTAAATTTTACTCTTTGTAAACATTAAAAATTCTTTCTAAATAGGGTCTCTTTATCAATGTCTTAAAATTAGAGATCAGTCCATGGAACAGAAGTATTTTAAATATCTTATATAACATTTGAGGGTTTTTTGACCCTTTCCAGCATTTAAAACTAGGATTTTCCTTTTCATATAATCAAAACTTAGATGTGGATTTGATGTTCTCAGATTTCAAAGGAAATATTTTAGATTGTCAATAAATAAAATTTCTGTCTGTCTAGTCATTATTGGCATTGTTTTGATTATGACACTGAATAACTAATTAGGGCAGTATAAGTAGAGACATAGTGTTGAAAGGCTATAAGAAATGCATTTACTTACCCATGGTAAACCTTTGCTACGTATTTTCCTGGAATATAATTTTCTCGACCTGTTGTAAGGGAATGGACTCTCCACCAGCCTCCTTCACTGTGTGAAAGCAAGAGAAGGGATATTTTCAGATGTACTTTCAGAGTTTGTCCTCATTTTAGAAATTAGTTAAGACACACAGATTAGCCTGTAACCTTCTGTCTGTGTTCCTGAATTTACATATTCGGAAAGGGACCCAACTTTGTTTCATTTAGAGTAGTTCCATTTCTAAACCTACATCAGGATTAAATTTGGACACAGAAATAAGCCACATTTGTTCCATTTCAATTACGTAAGTAATGAAATATTTTTCTGTAGTTAAAAGAAGAAGGGTAAATACTCAGTGGTTAAACCATGCTGTGCTCTGCCTTCCCACAGCTAGACTTGTACTGGTATCCAAGATATTCAGCTTATGGCTGAGTGTGCTGTGTCTGGACAGCCCTGTAGTTAATCCTGTAACATCAGAGTAGCAAATACTCAGCAGATGGACCCTGTCTGCCTGGGAACAGGTTTTCAGTCGAACAGTTTGCTCTTTTCTTCAATGAGTTGCTGACCAAACTTCAATAAAAAAGACCTGATAGCTGAATGTAGGTGACTAGACATATTTTTTGACTGATATATCTTAGGTTCTTGCTGTGGGACTGAATGGTGGCTTTGCCTTTTGAAGCCCTTAGGAAGGGCAAGGTTACAAGCATTTTCACAGGGATGCTGTGAAGCTTTAGTGATTAGTGCAAGGATGCTGATGTTTGATGGGTTCCCTCCACCTTTTCCTTTAAGAGTTTGAATCCAAATAATAGTGTGTCTTGTGTTTGAATGCTGGTTTTGTGGACATTCATATAAATGCTCCCAGATAGTGCCAGGACTGCAGACCAGAGTCTCAGTGTATGTCAAAACAGCTGAGTTGAAGATACTTAGGTTAAACCTCCTGAGTTATAGCTGCTGGGACCGTGGTCCACAATGTATATGCTGAGGGAAAAAGGGAAGTGCCTACTGCTCAGAGCTGGAAATTTCAGGGCCCCACAAGTTTTATTTGTGGATTTCCAGCAGATGGGAAATTATCTATAAGAAGTTCAGGTTATTTTGGGTTTTCTTCCCCACAACTCTCCCAGGCAGAACCAAGAACTTCAGTAACAAAAAACCTGAGAGACTCCGCATCTCCCTCCCTCCAAACTAATATTACTAACCCTGAAAAATCCCTCTGATGTTTGAAAGTCCCAAAGCAGCACCTGTCTCCTGAGGCAGGAGCCACAGAAACTATGCAGATTGGGGGGATCACTGGAGGGCATCTGGTTTGACTACTGCCAGCTAAATGCAGTTGTTCATCTGGTAATGAAAGGTGCCTGACAAGTGTGGAGAGTGAGAAACTGTGCCAGTAGTGCTTATCTAATCCTGTCAACTCAGAGCAGTCACAAATATCTGTTAGGAGTTGTATTTTCTGTGGGGATTCCATATATCATGTTCCTGGCAGGATTGGTGGGGTTGATTGCTGCTGCACATAATTGCTTTGGTAGAAGTCTGGAAAGCTGCTGTTATAAAAGCAGTACGTGCTGCCTGCTCACGCTGGCTTCTCTGTGGTGACTCCTCATTGCTCGTGCTCTGGTCATGACTGCCATGCTGCTTTTCTCTTCCACTGCATTTTGCTTCTTTGAATGAGTTGAGAAAAAGATTATACCTACAGTTTATGTGCAGCAAGAGTCTGCAGGCAAACAGTTGCTATTAACATCAGAACATACCCCAGATGGGAAGAACAGGTCCTTCATTAGGACACTATGCTTTGCATAGAGCATTGGAGTGTCTTGTCTTCTGTGAACAACCTGATTCAAAACAGGAAGAGGTAAGTTCCCATCAAGGCTTGCTTCGGCTCTTATTTATTATTAGGAGAAGCTCTTGATCACTGCACAACAGACAAACATGGTAAAAACTGCTGCTACAGAAGCCTAGTTCTTTTAAAAGTTTTGTCCAGTAGATGATACTATGCAGCACATGTATGCATATGATACGCCACACACATAATTCCCATTGAAAAAGGCATATGTAGTTATGTGCTGTTGTGAGGGCTCATAGATGATGAAAGCTGGGAGTGAGGCTTTAAGCTGGAATTTCCAAGCTAAAGCAATTGTTGTACCATGTTGAGTATGTTACGTAAACTGCAGCAAGGTTTAAACAGCTAGAAGTTACCAGAGAAGAATTCCCCTGGTTTAGGGAATCTCTCCATCAGCAGAAAATTCATCTTGGTGGTATTGTCTGAGCTTTGTGACCTCTAGGTTCAGGGAGGCAGGGAAAGCACTTTGTCAGCAGAACATAACTGCAGCTGTTCTGGGTCTACGTAACCCCATGTCTTGTTGCTGACAAAGACCATTGTAGGTCATGGTGGCCTGGAGAAGAGTCCAACAATTCATCAATCGTCTATGATACTTCTCTTGAGTACTTCTGTCCTCCAACCATTTGACACTCTGACTTCCTCACGTAGAGAATTTTTTTTATGAATTTAGAAATCCTCAGAAGATTTCTCTGCTATGAACGTGTCTGGTGTCCCCTTGAATCCATTTGCTCCACCAGCTGCAAAAATGAAATCTTTCATTTCTGTTTAAGCAGTGCAAACAGTGGCTGAGTAACTTCTAGGAGGTCACTGTGTGCCAATACAAGCTGTGCATAAAAGAATATCATGGCTGCTGGCTTCTACTTTTCAAGAAGTGTGCTCACTGTTGTGTGTGGCAATATTTGCACTATGCTTAAGGTCAGTCTGAACTAGTGGCCTTCCTTCTACTTCCTTCTGGGGCTCATAAATTTTCAAGTGGAACGAGTTGAGAAATCTTTGACCTTTTTTTTTCTCCCCACTAAGAAAATGCAAAATCAATTAAAAAATTTAAGACGCAAAAAAGCGCTTTTTTAAATTTTACTTTTGTTAGAGTTGCCTTAAATCTAGGGTGAAATTCTAAGACCTAATCATAAAGGAGTTGTTGGATACAAAGGGTGAGAGAGGAAATGATAGACAGTCTTGACATAGAGAAATTCAGAATAATTTTCCTTTTCTATGTGATTAAGACTGGTTCACTCTATTTTCCACTGACATTGGAGGGAGATACTTTTTCAAAATCATTTTTCAAAGCAGAATTCTGTTTTGAGTCCTACTTTAGAATGGAGTCTGAATCCAGGTTCAGAAACCATGTCAGAGGAATCCAGCGGTCAAAGAACACTCTGAAATCTCGAATCCTTATACCATAGGGAAATTTACACCATAGGTAAGCATCCTTCCTTGTAAATTCTGAACTCAGCTTTGCTGAACTGCATCCATTTTGGGCTAGGTGCATAAAGTAGAGCTTTGCATCCTTTGTAACAAAACCTAATTTAAAAAAAATGGATCAACTTACTCTGATAGCACACGTAGTTTTTCCCCTACATGAAATATAGGTTGGCTTATGTCTGCTGAAGGATAGTCATAGAGGACAGCAAGGAAATCACTCTCCTGACCTATTAAAAAAGAAAGAAAATGTCACTTAAAAAAAAGATAGAGTTCTGAAGCAGAAATGGATTTTTCATTATGTATGTTATATTTTACATGGTACGTCAAATGCGAAAAAATCTCACTCTGAAATGTCACTTGGTAAACATAAAGAGCTAAAGATGAGCCTATAACTTTATAGGAAGAATGTGAAGATATTAAAAATAATAAAAAAAAAAAGTAATTTGGTTAATTATAAGCAACTAAATTTAGACTACTTTTTCTAGTAATTACCATATTTAAAGGACATATTCAGTTTGAAACTAGCAAAATTAGTAAGTATTTATAGTATTAGGAAGTAACTCAGTTTGATTAATGTCACCGTCTCTAAATGTCTCCATCTACAATTTTGAGCCAAGCTGATGTGTTACATTTAAGGAAAGTAAGATGCATGTTGAATTGTTCCATCATTTAACGCTGATACTTTTCAAAGTTACGAAATTAGTTTAGATCAAGGGCAATGAGAATGTGCCCATTATTGCCCATTTCCCATCACTTTCTAAAATTAGCTTGAGGAACAGCCAGAGCACTTTGTTCCCCCTTGTGTGGAAACTGTACTAGAGGTAGCACATGATGACCTTATCTTCAGTTAAAGAAGAGAGGCAACGTGGATGTTTATAATTAAATCACTGTACAGCTGCAGTTTGCAGAACTGAGGTCAGTAAAAGATAAGAAGACTTTTTACATCAGTTGGGATGACTCTGGGCCTTGCATCACTGTGTAGGACATGTGCTGAGTCTCCTGGGTTGCTGAAGGATAGAGGAGGCACTTTGCACAAGACTGGAACTATCAAATTTTCAAGAGCTCCTTGTCCAGCAGGAATCTGTGGTGACCAGTAAATACTGACAGGTGGGAGATTCAGGAATGTGTCATGCTGGGTGTTTTGAGCTCTTTGGCAGAAGTCCTGGCAAGAGGGGTCATGCAATACGGTCCTTCCCTCTGCGTGTCGCAGTACCCTCCACCAGCACACAGGGAGACAAAGTTTTCCCTCTGCCTCCAGCAAGATCAGCGCCCCATTCCTTAGTAATATCATCTAGCAGTATGTTTGCAGAGGTGGTTTGATCTCCATACTTGCCCACTCTGTGCAGCTCAACATGTACAAAAATGGGAATGAATTCAGGGAAGGAGAGAAAGAAATTACCCAGAGAGATAGATGCACTTTTGCATATTGTGAGATTTTTCTTGTTTAATATAGATTCCTTGTCAACTTATCTTTAAGGAAGACAGTCTTTTAGGGAAAGAGCATCCTGAATGAATGCTGAGACTGGCTCTAATGTTTTCGGCCTTTGTGTCCCAGGGTCTTACAAATAACTCACAGTGATAACAATGAAAGGCTGAAGGAAACATGCAAGTCTACTGAAAATAAATATTTTCAAGAGGAAAGATTTTACACTTGTTATCTTTACATCAGTGATAATGAGAATTTTAAGCGTTAAGGAAAATATTCCACATCTGTGGTTTAAAGGAAGTAAAAAATAGTGTTTTTTCAGTTGATTTTGAATAACTGTTTGTTGTCACATTATAGGGACTTGTGTTATGCAAAGTAGTGGGTCATTTTACCTTAATATTAAAACTGACTGTAAGCATTTTTAGTCTTGCTAGCCTTTGCCCATTGAAGTAGCCCCATGATACAGTTAGGGAGCATCCTTATGGATGCATAGATGTGTAGAGTCTGGAAAAGACATTGATTAGTTTGACAGCGTGTTTAGTATTAGTGTTGTCATGGTTTTCTTAGTTGATTAGTCTCCCTGAATTAAACAGGACTAGTGCAGTACCTTTGTATTAATCAGCCAACTGTCGTGATTAGTCTACTGTAACTTATTATACAATTAGTTCAACTATACTGAAGAAATACTGTGCTAAGCATGCCCTTGATTGCTTCCCTGTTCTGCATTAAAAATTGACACCTTCTCTGTCTATGAAACTGCTTAGTACCAGAGGCTAACAAGACTTAAGTATTGGTGCTGAGTCTTTTTTCAACAAAGCAAAATCTTTACCCAGGACTGCAAGAAATATATGCCAGAAGGCACGTTGTAAGAACTGCAGAATGAGGATAAAGTGCCATTGCCTAATTTCTTATTGTGGATTGTTAGACAGCAGTCTACATGGAATGTCTTTTTTTTTTTTTAGCTTAATGACATTGCCTTTAACAATGTTTTTTTAAAACTTGTGCTGTTTACTTACAAATGTTTTATTTCCATACTGAAAGGGTGAAAAACAAGTGCTTTTCTGCTCTCCTTCCTTGCGTACCAGTGGTTTGCATTTCGTTATGCACTGCAGAGTACGTGACTTTTTCTCTACTCTAGCAAGATCTGTGTTACTTTGCTTACACTTTCATCTTTATATTCGTTTTCGTTTCAATTTTGCATGTTAATTTGTAGTTCTGAAAAGGAAGGAATTAATCAGTGTTGGTTGCCATATCCATGCAAACATTACCTGTAAAACTACATGTACTTATATTAGAGTGAAAGTGAAGGGGTTTTGTACTACCCAAAAACTTTCAACCTTCGTACTCCACAAAAAAGATCTCATTTTAATTGGTATTTAAATCAAACCTCATTGGGTTTTTTGGTCATGTAAAATACCTCGCCACACTCTACATTTCACAGAACCCATACTCGCTCCTCTCAAACACAAAAGCCTTGAAACAGGGACTAAACAAATTACAGTTTCCCCACACCTAAATCTCACATTGCTCTAATAGATTTGATCTGATGAGTTCCCCACACTTTTAAGTTGTAAAAGAATAAAGATTTGCTCGAATTTTTCTAACACAACCTCTCCTCCACAGTGCAAGTGTAGGTTACATCTGAAATGGAACAGTTCAAAAGTTAGAGTGGAAAGATCGAAGCACAGTCATTTCCATTGAATCAGGTGTTAATTCTGGGGTTTTTTTTTAGGAGTAGGAAATGAATATAAAATACATGCTAGTTTTATATGTCTGCATCCCTGGATGTCTTGCAAAGTGTGAGACTGAATATTGCATGCTTCAAATTATTCATTGTGAATGGACTACAAGCACTATTAGAGAGAAGGAAGCGCATAGGCAGAGCATCCAGATCCAGCTCATCACCCTCAAGAAACACTGTGCTGTGCACCAATGCAGTCCCTGTCTGGAGTGGGAATGAGCTGCTCAGAGCTCAGCTCCCTGCATCATCCCAGCTTTCCTGTCCAGCAAAAATGCTATGATGTATGGCATGGTCTATACCAGAGAGGGTAAAGGAGGGCACTCGTGTGTGTCTGGGAGGCTGACTGTGCAGCAGCCGTAAGGTGTGGCTGCAGAGTTGCTCTGGTGTACCCAAATTAAACCAGCTGGCTTGGGAACTGAGAGTTATGCAGGTGCAGCTCAGTCAGGATTAACCCTTGATTCAGGGTTCCAAGAGAGGAAAGAGGAGGGGGAGGGCTCACAGTCCCTGATGACCCCTTGATGCTGTAGCTACTCTGTTATCAGTACCTAGGTTATGCCAGGGATGTCCATACAGTGTGCTTCCAGGTGGAGTTCAGTCATCTTTGGAGTCTGAATGTCTCCTTGGGAAATGCAGTTTATGCACTGTTCCCTTTCTCAGGACTAAGATTGATGCACTGGAGGTGAGGAAAGCACAAGGTTTTGCTTTCAGTGCAGCTCTCAGGCAGTGCAAGGGGATTATAGGGGTCTGATGAACACATTCACTCTGCAGATCAAGTCTGCAGACTGCAGTTATCTGTTTTCTTCCGCCTTCTTTTTGGATATTCTTTCCTTTCTTTCCTTCCCTTCTGTTTCAGTCCTTCATTTTACTCAGACTCACTGAAATGAGACAGTGTAAAACCTGCCTTTCCTAATAACTATTTGGACTGTTGTAAGTCTGTGAATTGGATCCTCCACCTCACTGAAATCAAAGGTGGCTGTTCCTGGCCTGGGGGAAACCTTCTGTGATTGGTGATGTGATTTGAAGTTTGATCTGCTCAGGAAGACAAATAGATACAAACTCACTGGATTAACCCAAATATTTGTTTTTAGTACCAAGTTCCTTTTCAAAAGTCTGTTTTCATTGGATTTGGATGACAGTACTGATGTTTGTATTCCCAACTCTAATTAGCGACATCTAAGTCATTATGAAATATACTGGTCTGATCCAGACTAAGGGTTAGATCCAAAGAGCTAGGCAGGCTGTTAAATCATAGAATCATAGAACGGTTTGGGTTGGAAGGGACCTTTAAAGGTCATCTAGTCCAACCCTCCAGCAATAAGCAGGGACATCTTCAGCTCAGGTTTCTCAGATCCCCATCCAACTTGACCTTGAAAGTTTTCAGGGATGGGGCATCTGCCACCTTTCTGGGCAACCTATTCCAGTGTTTCACCACCCTCATCACAAAAAACCTCTTCCTTATACCTAGTCTGAATCTACCCTCTTTTAGTTTAAAACTGTTACTCCTTGTCCTATTGCTACAGGCAATACTAAAAGTCTGTCCCGATCTTTCTTATAAACCCCCCTTAAGTATTGAAAAGCCTTCTCTCCTCCAGGTTGAACAACCCCAACTCTCTCAGTCTTTCCTCATAGGAGAGGTGTTCCATCCCTCTGATCATTTTTGTGGCCAAAAAGCTGCCGTTGGGTGCTTAAACATAGGTATTCAGTGCAATTTCAGCTGTGTGAGTGTCTGAGACATCCTTATGGCCTTGGCAAACGCCACTGCAGCTATGGGAGACTTGTTCCCTCCCCAAGTGGCAGCAGAAGGTCAGGCAGGAACTGATAAAGCACCTTTCTAGATGTGCTAGACGTGTAGGAGAGTTCAAGTAGATCTAGCCCTGAATTCCTAAATGGGTAATTTCCCCTTGCAACTGCTGTGCTATCAAACTTTGTTGAGTTATCTTTTAGGGGTATGTTCTATTTAGATCACCAGAAGGGATGCAGTTGGCTTTAGCCCTGCTAAATCCTGACTTTTAGCATGTGCAGGAGCAATACAAACTTGGTGACAGACATGGCAAGCGACCTCTCCCTGCCCTGATCATCAGCAAGGTCCTGCTCTGAGTGCGTGCATGTCTCTGTTTTGATGATTATGGTGTTTGTGACAACAGTTGTTGGAAATCTCAACATAAGGCACTTTTCACAAAAAAAAATAAATATTGTCAGTTCATGTTATGGGTCTCTAAAGAGCCATTAACGGTATTTAGTCTCTGCTTTATTAGGACCTAGGGCTACATGACTGCCTGTATCAGCTAGTTCTTGGCCACGCTAAAAAGCAGGGCTGGGGTTTCCTTACAGCACTAATGAAACCAGGATGATTCCCTACCCTTATAATAACGAGCAGCCCAACTGGACCATTTTTCATGCAAAACTCCAAAATTTTGATTAATGCCTTCCCCCTCTAAAAAAAACCCCACAAACCAAAACAAAAAACCAAAACTGTTTTCTGTTCCTCACCTTTGGGAAGTGATTTATCGCAGCTCTTGTACCAGCTGTCTGTCGTTTTGTGGCATGAGAGCTGAGGCTGTAGTGACTCTCCAGCTACTCACTTGCAGTTTGGGAGCAGCAGGTCACTGAATCGCTCTTGCTTTTCCCCTCAGATGCCTTACCTCTACCAGCCTATGGGAGGGGCTTTGCAACCTGATTTTTTCACATGTGGATGCATAGGGCAGATGTGTTAGATCCCCCTTTGGCAGCTTAGCCTGTGAAATATGTATTTCTGTATAACCTTTATTGATAAACCCGGTGACAAGTTGGCTGCGTGCTATTTTTAATGCAACTGTCTAATGGTGAACCTCAGGTTCAGTGCAAGCATATTAAGGTTTTTAAGCTTAAATGAAGTAAAACCAAATTTCAAGAACAAATTTGTATGAAGTAACACATGCAAGTATGTCAAAATATGTATTTCTGGTTTCTGAAGTAGTGCTTCAATGCTTTCTGAATTGGAAGGAACATCTTTCAAGGAGCACCAGCAAATAATAGTTTTAACATTTGAGTTTTTTAATTAAAGTGCTTCTTGGAAAATGAGCTTGAACGTACCTAAAAATAATCACTGTCTAGAGGATGCTCTCCTTCTCCCACAGCAGTCATACACTCACCTGCTTTTACTACATCAGGCAGATGGAGGAAGACACATGGATGAACGTACCATATATTTCAAACATCTTTTTCTCTTGAAAGAAATTAAATGACTGCTTACCCGTTTGGCTCGGCACACTTGTTTCTTCAGAGGCTCTCAGCGTTTTCACAGTATTTCCCATTGCGCTCTCTAATTCCGTCAAAGCTCTTCAGAACTAAATCAAAGGAGACATTGAAATTAAACATCACAGTAACACCTGCTGTGCCAACAGATGAGAAATGACCTAGTTTGGGTGTCTCCAATTTTATACAGTTTTGCTTTTGAGAACTCTTGTGTCAAATTCATGTGAGAGTTTTACATACTTGCTAAACTCTCACCACTTTGGTGCTTTTATCAGGGGAATAGCAGAAAACCACAGCTAGGGAAGTTGCTCAGAAGAACGCAGAGTAGTAAAAGTTTCCATTACCAGTACCTCAGCACAATAGGAAGTCACAGCAAAGCCGTGCTCATACAGTCATTTCATATACAAAATGTTCTTTTCAGCATTTGGAGATCTGAAGCTACAAAGAAATTAATTAGATTGACGTATCTGGTTTTCAGTTTATTGATGAACACTAAGAACGTTGTTCGGTGTTTTTTTTGTTTTTTTTTTTTTTTTCTGGTGCAGTTGTGCTCTTAATGAATAAGAGCAATGTTGTTTTTTCCTCTTTTTCTTTTTTTCAAGTAACACCATGCCTCAAAATGTTTGATCTCAAAACACTCTTCCTGCATAAAGCCAGTGGTGCAAATTCTCAGCTACTTGTCTTAAAATGTCTTTGTGGATGTACAAGAAACAGTATCAGACAATTGTGGAACTAAATATTGTGAGAGGGATAGTTCCTTTTCATGGCTTTACTTGCACCCATTCTAATTCTCCCCGACAGAGGACAGAGAAAAACCCTTTGGATGTGGAAGGTGTCTGACACTATGGTATATTTTCAGAGGCAGAGAAGAATAAGCTCTATGTTTGAAATTGTACATTAAAGCAAAATAACTCAACACCACTAGCTCATAGGTAATTATTTTTTAAAAATATATTTCTGTCAGTTGCCCTGTGAAAATGATAACAGGAGCTCTAGCAGCATCATGTGGGTATTGTGCATCTTTCAGTCTTTTCTAAGTTAAATATTTCAAAGATGATTACTGCCTTTGGTATGCTGCTCTTTACTTACAACGGGCTAGAGCCCAATGGTGTTAGCTGGAGCGGTGTCTAACTTGAGAAGCAGTACTGCTGAAATCAGTGAAACTATATTACCAATTGTCTTTTGGAATAAGATTAGCAGAATTTAGTATATTGCTTAATACCATAAATTTTTGATATTTTACAGAGAATTTTGGAAGACACCTTATAGAATCAAATGCCATTCTAAAGAAAGAGAATTCATCTCTTATCAAATACAAGTAGATCAGTGCTAAAACAGATGGTAATGCACAGTTTGACTCTACCTCATCTGATTTTCAAGCTTCTTAGTGCTTGTTTCCAAAGGCTCTTTGCTAGAAATCTCTATTTCACTGGCCAAATGGCACATTACCCTTTTGCTGTCTGCACTCAGGAACTAGCTTGTGGCACATCTGTAGGATGCAGCTGTGCCAGTGTCTTTCTGTCAAGTGTCTGAAATGTGCTTTCACAAGAACAAAAAACTGTTTCACTGCCTGATATAAGAAGTCTAGAAGCTGAATAAGCTGAATAAAAAAGTAACCTTAAATTTAAATAAAAGATCTGGGTATTCATGACTGAATAAAAGGGTCTGTCTTGATAGAAAACACAAAATCATTCTCCATTTAAATGCACCTAAGTTTCTAAAACTGAAATCAGAATTCATTTTGGCAGGCACTGTCTACTTGCAAGATTATAATTTCCTGAACTAACTATGAATATTTTTTCACAAGACCCAATTTTAATTTCTTCAACATCTTTCTCAGTTGTATCCCATCAAGAATAAGAGGTATATGCATAGCAATAGTGCAGTCAGTACTTTGGCTACAGATATTATAGATGTTCCTGGCTCATCTTCAAATTAGCCAGCAAAATTTTCTGGGCATGGCAATAAAGAGCTCAACAGGGCTGAAAAAGTCAGCCAGAGAAGTGGGATAAATACCTGTACAGATAACCTCTGCAGAGCTCTCTGCTGTAGTAGCTGCATTTTTGCAGTACTTGAAAAGGGCAGTTCAAATCTTGCTAAGTGTATAGTAAGTAAGCTGCAGTTACTGAAGATTTTGTGCAATTCCAGATAGGTGCCAAGCATGGCAAAATAAATATCTTATGCCCATCTATAATTTTACCACATGCAAATGTTATTTAGATGAGAATGATACTTGAATTTTGTGACATAAAGGTATGGAAAAATAAAAATAATAGAGTCCTACCTCTATGTACCCCTTTATTCTGGGTCTTGGTATTTGAGGGCCAGGAGAGCAAGTCATCCTACTAGCGATCAGACTTGTGACAGAGTGCTTTCAATAGCTTTTCTCCTACTCTTAACATAAAGTGGATACAATTTTCAGGTGTGCCTGAGTCACTTTGGAAAGTGAAACGTAGCATTTGTACATGATGGAAAGACGTCTGAAAACTTTACTTCATACTTACAAACTTTCTAAAAGTATGGCACATTTGAGTAAGGTACCTCCATTTTCCTATATGGTATTTAGGTGTCTAAACTCTAAATGTCCCCTTAAAAATATCTGAAGTGGTTTTGAACATTTGCTTGTACGTAGTGTTTAATTAAACCACTTGCTGTCTCGTCCAGATGGATTAATTACCGGACAACAGGCATGTGCCTAGTTGATCTTTCTGCAGAACACATCCAAGAGTGGCCTGGTTCACTTCTGCCATACAAATCACCGTTCTTCTTAAAAAGGATCTCTGGAGTCAACAGGACAGAGTGCAGCTCAGTGCTGCTACTTTAGATATGGAAGAATCTGACTTATGAAATATACAAATGTCATAAAGTACTTACAGTAATAGTGAAGAGCAATGACGTTTTGGACTTTGATGTCACTAGCGTGACAGTTTGCTGTGTCTCGTTACATTTTTCCATGCTGTTTTACTGTCACTAATTACCATTGGTGGCAGCATAAAGTCTTGAAAAGGTCAAAGAGTTCAAGATGTTCTCTAGACACATGGCAGAAATGTTCAGTAAAAATAAGAAGTGGAAAGCTGTGTCCACTGCTGTTGATTCACTTATCCAAAGTGATTAAAAGGAAAATGACAGATATCAGGTTAGGTTTTACCACTAAGGCCACTTGTCATTATGCATTTGAGCAGAATAAAGGTACCTATAGTCCAGTCAAAGGTGGTGGAGTGAATGCCCTGAGCTATAGCTCAACTCTCAGACATTTGAAAATGGGATGGAAATGAAAGAAATTGGAAGTTTTTTATGAAAGGAGTTGTGGAAGGGGGGCAAAAGATTGTTTCAACTTGCTCGCTGGCAATGGTGTATCACTGTTTTTAGAGTAACACTGTATGAATTAGTATCCTAAGTACTTCTAAAACAAGAGTGCACACGACTCACAAGCGTGTGATAGAACTTAATGGCTCAAGTAACTTGTACTTGTGTCGAGTATTGGCAGTGCAATACAAGTCCATTGTATCGCTATATGATAAACTGTATGGTGGTTTTCTGAAATTTTCAGATACTCTGTAAAAATAGACTTACAGGAAACTGTGGAGCATATTGTGGCTGAGCTGATTTTTTATCATTTAAGTCAATAACGGAACAATAACAGTTTTATAGATGTTATTCCTTTGAAATGGTGAATCTACTCTGGGCACAGCATCTCACTTAAACTTGGTGACAGAGTTTGGGATACAAGTAGAGGTGGCATCCCTCTGTCATAGAAGCAGATAATTATGCCAGATCCAAAGAAAATTGTTCACGAAAAGTGATCTGGGAAGAATTAAGGAGAGGTGATAGACTCTAAGCTCACCTTGTCACATCAACCCAAAGCCCTGCATGGAGAAGTGCAGATGCTGTTCAACTCGGAGGAACCGCTGTGCTGCTGGGCTGCAAACCAAAATCTACCTGCAGCTTTCCCTGCTCACAGGCCACCTCCTCAGACTTTTGTGGAAATTTGATTGTAACCATTAAGATCACATTTGCAGTCTTCCAAGCTTTGGTCCCTCCTCCCCTTTCCACTTGTGCCCATGTTGTTGAAGGAATGCCAGTCACTGCAGCCATAGCTGTTTGCAGACACACAGCTAGTGGGTTTAGTGATCTTTACTGCTTTATTTTTTGCTGCCAAAAGTAAGGTGAGAAAACATCTACAGCCCCAGTCTTGCTTTGTGTCCTTTTTATCAGTGGCAGAGCTCTCGGCAGATAAGAACTCTTCACCTGTCAAGACTGGAATCTCACTGACCTACATTGTGGGTCCCAAAAACCTGTGGTACAATTTACACCTTCCATTCCTGCGTGCATCACATGTAGCAATAATTTCCTTTCACAGAATCTGTTCTCTGAGAAAACATGTTTCTGGAGCAGTTAAATAGCACAGCACATAGGAAAGTCAATCGCTTTGTAAGAACTTTTTCAAAGTTATCTCTAAAATGATTGGGAATTAGTAAATACAAAGAAATGAAAATAATAAGAGAAAGAAAAAGGCAAGATAAGCACGTGAGTAAAGCTCCTCTGCAAGAGATACTGCAGACTAGTCAAATTAGGACATACATCATTCCTGAGATGCTATATCCTATTTTATTTTTGTTACCTGATATTCACATCTATACCACTGACGTCTTAGAATTTAACTCTTAATAAGGTTCACAGGTAATGTCTGAATATCATTTAGCTTGAAAATGAAAGCACCAGCATTCTGTTATTTTTCATGTGGAAAAAAAAGCAGTTTAGATTTCAGCAGCTGTATATTTTTTGGTGAATTTCCCTTAATTTGTTATTAATCAAAATGAGCATGCTTTCAGCTTTGAGGCATTTCTACCTTTGTGCTTAGAAAGAACAACATAATGCTGTAATCAAGGTAATTCACCAAAACATGCAACTATGAAACAACACAGAAATACCACATTATGCAAACTTCTATTACTTTGAATGAAAAGCCCAAGAATCTGTGGGCTCATATTTTGGGTTATAAAGAAATGCAGTTTGCTTCAGCCTAAGGTCCTATGCATCTTACTGTGAGCTTTCAGTAGAAATACTCCTTGTCCCTTCTATCTTTATCACCACTCCTTATAAAAAGGATCAAGGCAGGCTTTTCTATTTCTACCTTTGGTGGTACTTGAAATCCATGATCTGAATACTGTCATTGTTAATGAAATAGAACTCCCTTTTATATAAATAAATTTGAAACATTTGGTCCCGTATGCAGATAATCTAAAATGTATCAGAGCAATGATTACCTTTAAATTCTAGGCATGATATTCCAGGTTGCAGTATTTCTCAAAAAAGCCGTAGTCATAATACTGCTCTCATGCTGCCAGCAAGGTTTAGCTGATCAAGTCGAGGAGCAGCCGGTCGAATGAGTGTGTTGTGAAGTTCACGCTGTCATGTAGAGCAGCATTTGCCAAACAGGCCACATACTTCCTCTCTGAGAAATAAGGAAGGCTCAAAGTGTTTGCAACAGATGAGGTTCCTGTTGCAAGTCACTACTCAAGACACTTCTTATCTATGGGCTGAGGAAAACAGGGAGGTTTTCAATATATTGCATCAGGGCTGGTTTTAGAAGATATGAAAAATGAGCAAAATAACCTGTTTTACATTACTTACACCAAAAGGGTTTATCTTCTTTTTTTTCTTCCAAATTTATTTATCCAGTAATGTTCAGTCCCCAACCATTTGCTTTAAGTAGTTTTGCTAGTTTTTTCAGACAGACAGAAAGAGGCACAAAACTTTTCCCCCCCACACACTTACTGAGCCTGAACAGAAATGCAAGGTTTGCTTTGTTCATTACTCTGTACCCCAAAATACCTCTGTCTGCAAATAATTGAAGCAATGAAAGAATATGGAGTGAAAGCCTGTCTCTGAAGCACATTTTCACATCAGTTGTACAAGACGCACAAGCAGGAGCTTCAGATCCTCTCTCATCTCAGTGTCTGAGATGAGGAAACAGAGATACTAGCCTGTTAAACAATCTGACTAGTCACTCAGAAATATAGGACTGCAGATATGACTATAGAAGTCAAAGGGATTTATTGAGGTTTGCCCTTTGCTTTTATAATCAAGATGTGATCTGAAAAGCTCATATACCTAATTTAGTATAGTAAAATTAAAACAAAACAAAACAAAAATTCCCAGAACAGAAAACCCAGAAAACCCAAGTAGAGTTCCTACTTCACACCAGAGTAGCTCTGAGCAGATGCTCATTGTAATGCCAATCTGTTTGATGATGAAAACTAAAAGTTGACAAGTGTGGGAGCTGTTGTGTAAGCGCTATTGAAACCAGGAGACACTGATCAGATTCCCAAAGCTGTGCCAAAATTTGGAGCTATGGTAATTTCAGGAGAACATCCTTTCTTTTTGATGGTCTGTGCAAGCAGTCCTCAATTTGAAGGGACAGGAAAGCCTTAGGGAACTTGATAAGCAAATTGGTCTACCACACAGAGCTGTGACAGCACTATAGCCAGTGCTCTGGGGAGCTGGTTTTAGCATAAAGCCCCATGATTATCTCTGCCAGTTATATTTTGATTGTTTAGGACCTTATTACTTTCTTCAAATCACAGGGATGTGGCATGCATGTTCCTTAATAGCATTCACCAAATGGATGTACAATATTTCTGGAATTACTAAAAGATCACAGGTTGGGGGATGTCTGCACCACATATGGGAACAGGCAGCGGCAGACCTCTGCCTTTTCCTGATCCTTCTCACCAATATCTCCCTTAGGCTGGCTCTGATGGTCATTGTGCCTTTACAAGAAGTAAAGTTACATCCTAAGATGCACTCACGAATGGGGCAGGTCTCAGACTGAGCAGGAAAGATTGGTCACACTAAAGAAGAGTTTGGACTTGCTTGACAGAACATACTCCACTGGAAATGTAATAAATCTCAGCCACAGTTAGTACCATGCTTGTAGAGGAATGGATGAGCTTGCAGTGGAGGGAGGTGAATAAAATTCTCCATCTCCATGTCATTTCTGCCTGTTTCTGGTGGCTATTTACTCCTGTGCAATGATGAGAGCCAGTTTACCCTTTCAGTGCATTCAGCTAGTAATTTGGTTTAAATGATAATTGATAAGGTAATGTTTACATCTAAATGGAAGAAAGTTTTTATATTATTTAAGTGGAGCTTTGTATGTCATCTTAAAAGTATTCATATCCTGTTATTCAACCTGACACAGGCACTCAGTGAGTCACTTGAGAGAGTAACATTGCATTTGCAGGACTACCTCTGATTACAGCAAAGAGGGATTTGCCAAGAATCATGTATAAAAAAGAAATCTTCAAAACATTACTTGATAGAATAGAGAGGACCGTCCACTTTCCCCCATTTTTATCTGGAAATCACAGTCCTAGTAGATGGTTATGGAGGGAAAAATGTTTATATTTCAGTCTGCCTTTCCATTGTGGGACTGACCTACCAATTCCGTGTTACATTTCGTGTGCTAGTGTTTCCCACATGTCTGTCACATAGCTCCTTAGCTGTGACAGAAACTCCCTGAGTTGGTCCCAAAGATTTCTACTCCTCCAGGTTCTTGAAGACAGATCTTGTCTGAAAGCCCGGAAAAATGACATTAATGTCTTCACATAGAGCCCTGCAACCTCGGTGTGTTGTAAGCATTTGCCACCATGCAGATTTTGATGTCTGAGGAAAAGCAATGCAGGACACTGGAAAACAACCCTGCAAGAAAAAAAAAAAAAACAACAAAAAAGGCTCCAAATTAAAAAAAAAAAACAAACAAAACACTTGTGAAAATACTTCAAATCCAGTCTTTTAGAGAATAATCTGTTAAATTAATTGGAAAGAAGTTAGTGGTCACTTAGTTGCAGCTTGCTTATTTTTGCAGGAGAAAAAACAGGATATAAACAGTCTCTTTAATCTGGCATTAACTGAAACTGAAGACATCCTCAAACAGAAGTAACGTGCAGTTTTCTGTCAGTGGAGTGATTATCTTCAGGCATGAACTGCAAAGGAGAATATTGCGGTATCCATTTCTTGGTGTCTCTGAGCCCAGCTTAAATGCTTCGTGCAAGATCAGGCTTTAGTCAAACACAAGCCATGTTTTAAGTGATAGGAAGCACTTGAGCTCAGCAGTCAGGAAATGGAAGAGCCTTGGCTATCCCAGAGATCAAACCAGATGGTCTGACAGATACTTCTGGCTGGGAACTCTATGTCTGAGCCTGGAGAGTGCCTATCTTTAACAAATAAAATATTGCTGTACAGTTGGCTCTTTTGGGAATGTAGAATTATCAGGACATTTCATTGGTTTGACTGTTTTCATTAGATATTTTTTGATCTCACTTTCTGTGTGGTGTCACTGTTATTGCTGTTTGTATTGTCTATAGCATGCTTCTGGGCAGACAGAAAGCCTGCTTCCAAAGGAGTCTGCAGCCTTGCAGCCATCAGAGAAACTGCATTCATTTGAAGGGAGTGCATGTGTTAAAACGAACGTGGCTCAAGCAGGGTTTTCAGTTTCAAGTCAGGTTGGAAAAACAAGAGGTCATGATGTGAGGAGAGGAAGAAGGTTTTGGGTTTACAGAGTGTGGGTGAGAAAAACTAGTTGCAGTGAAGTTTTTAATCGTTACATCTGTTGTGAATCAGTTTTGAAAAACTGCAGAAGCGAGTTTCCAGAGTAAATGAGGAATTAAAAGACATTCAGCACTACAGTTTGTATGGCAATTGTCTTTTTCAGGTATGTTGGAAGACAGGGGTAGAGCTTACAGTAATAGTCCTGTGGTGGGTTGACCCTGGCTGGATGCCAGGTGCCCACCAAAGCCACTCTATCACTCCCCTCCTCAGCTGGACAGAGGAGAGAAAATAGAACTAAAGGCTTGCGAGTCAGGATAAGTACAGGGAGAGATCACTCAGCAATTACCATCACAGTTAAAACAGACTTGACTTGGGGAAAAATTATTTTAATTTATTACCAATCAAATCAGAGTAGGATAATGAGAAATTAAAAACTAAACCTTTGAACACCTTCCCCCTCAGCAGGATCAACTTCAGTCCCAATTTCTCTACCTCCTCCCTGCCAGCGGCCAGGGGGATTGGGAATGGGGGTTGTGGTCAGTTCATCACCCGTTGTCTCTGCTGCTCCTTCCTCCTCAGGGGGAGGACTCCTCACACTCTTCTCCAGCGTGTGGTCCCTCCCACAGGAGACAATCTTTCATGAACTTCTCCAGTGTGAGTCCTTCCCATAGCTGCAGTTCTTCATGAACTGCTCCAGAGTGGGTCCCCCATGGGGTCCCAAGTCCTGCCAGCAAACCTGCTCCAGTGTGGGCTCCTCTCTCCATGGCGCCACAGGTCCTGCCAGGAGCCTGCTCCAGTGTGGACTTCCCATGGGGTCACAGCATCCTTAGGGCATCCACCTGCTCCAGTGTGGGGTCCTCCCCGGGCTGCAGGTGGAGATCTGCTCCACCATGGACCTCCATGGGTGCAGGGCACAGCTGCCTCACCATGGGCTGCACCACGGGCTGCAGGGGAATCTCTGCTCTGGTGCCTGGAGCACAGAATCACAGAATCACAGAATCGTCAAGGTTGGGAAAGACCTTGAAGATCATCCAGTCCAACCATTGACCTAACACTGACAGTTCCCAACTACAGCATATCCCTAAGCGCTAAGTCAACTTTACTCTTAAACACCTCCAGGGATGGGGACTCCACCACCTCCCTGGGCAGACCATTCTAATGCCTAACTACCCGTTCTATGAAGAAATACTTCCTAATATCTAGTCTAAACCTTCCCTGGCGCAACTTGAGGCCATTACCTCTTGTCTTATCGCTTATTACTTGGTTAAAGAGACTCATCCCCAGCTCTCTACACCCTCCTTTCAGGTAGCTGTAGAGGGCAATGAGGTCTCCCCTCAGCCTCCTCTTCTCCAGACTAAACAACCCCAGTTCCCTCAGCTGCTCCTTGTACAACATGTGCTCCAGACCCTGCACCAGCGTTGCCCTTCTCTGGACACACTCAAGTCATTCAATGTCCTTTTTGTAGTGAGGGGCCCAAAACTGAACACAGCACCTTCTCCTCCTCCTCTTCCTTCACTGGCCTTGGTGTCTGCAAGGGTGTTTCTCTCACATGTTCTGACTCCTTTCTCTGGCTGCAGTTGCTGTGGGTTTTTTTTTTTTGCCTTCTTAAATATGTATCCCAGAGGTGGTACCACCACCACTGATGGGCTTGGCCTCGGCCAGCAGCGGGTCCATCTTGGAGCCAGCTGGCATTAGCTCTGTTGGACATAAAGGAATCTTCTGGCAGCTTCTCACAGAAACCACCTCTGTAGCCCCTCCACTACCAAAACCTTGCCACACAAACCCAGTGCAAACCCATATATTTTTTTATTATCTCATCAGAATAGCAAGGGGTGCTATTTAACTAAAAGCTCCTGAGCTGTGAGACATCTGAAGCAGAAAGCTAGCATTCAACTATGTGAGAATAGATGTGCCCAACAGGTGGGGGGAGAATTGGGATGCACCAGACATCACCAGTGAAGGTCTGTGAGCTATGAAGTCCCAAGAGAGAAATTTGCAAGAGGTACCAGCCTCAACTCAGGTGATCACAACCTTACATCAAAGCAAGAACTCATCTTCGCATAATATTGATTTGCATTCACCATTGTGAGCTGCAACATTTCCTAGTGTCTAGCTTAACCTCTAATTTTGAAATGAGAAATAAAGAAATGCTTACAAAGCTGCTGGACCCTGAACTAAATAATACTGAAGGCTCTGCCTTCCATTTTCAATGCCATCACTTGTTACAGTAGGTACTATTGCCCAACACTGTAATGTTCCCACTATTCCTGTGAATTTAGCAGGACAGTGTAATACTGCTGTTGTGGATTGTGCAACACAGCTGCAACCACTTCTTCTCAGCAGTGCAGTACTGAATGTTTTCATCCGGGTTGTTGTAAAAAATGTCATCGGAACTTCCTCTGATGACAGAAGTTCAATCCATAAGGACAGCTGAAACAAGAACTCTGTGTGGCTTCAGTTCCCTGTCAGGACATTCTAAATGATGCTAAGATTGGAAATACCCTGTGATGGCAAGATGGCAATATCTCATATTGCTTAGAGCTTTGTTTCCAAAAAACTACTCTGCAGAATTATCTGAAGATCACGACTGTTAGTTTTAAAAGTGAATATTTTAGCTCTTATATTTATACAGGTACAGGAGAATTCCTGGAGAATTAAAAGTCAGAGGACTAACAAAAAGAACACAGTGTTTGTTATTTTTGAGCTGATCTCATGATTTTTGGTTTCCTGATTCATGATACTGTCATGTTGATAGTAATATGGGTGTCATGTAATGGAAATAAACAGTTCCTCCGCTACGTCTGCTTTTGCCTAAATAAGCCTATTTTTTAAAGCACACAACTGCTTCATTTCTGGTTGCTGGGACTAATCACACAAATAAATTATAGTTTTACAGGGAAAGAGGGAAATGTTGAGTGTAGCTATGTTATCCTCTGTGTCCTGAGCCTGCCTCTAATGTGGCTACAGCATTTGGAGATTTCTTTTTATGTGAAAACTGCAGGCTCAAAAAGAAAGAAATTTAATTCTGGGCAGTCTCCAGCTTCTGATCTCACTTATTTGTTCCTGAGGTTTTTTTGGTGAGAATGAGGAAACAATGAGCCTGAATTGTAATGTGAATTTGAAAAACAGAGAACTGGTACAGTTTGTTTGCCTAACTTCTGTGGTAAGAGAAGCCTTGTTTCCAGAGCCTGGAATGTATTTCAGATGCACCAGGGGAGGGAACATAATGGTATTGCTTCCAAATACTGCTTGAATGATGTCCCAAGTTCCTCTATCACCCACTTCCAGTCCCAATAAAAATTAAACATGAATAACAGTAGAGGATACCACAACTCTTTCAACCCCCAAACGCAAGACATGCTTCCTAAACGTGAATGTTATCAAAAAAAGCAGACTGAGGAAGTGGCCATTACCATGGAAAATAGGAGAAAAAAACAGAAGAGCACATAAACCTGTTCTAACCACTCATGCAAAGAACAGAAAATATCCATAGCTAGAGTTAGGCTCCAAACAAGAACTGTCCTCACCCCCGCCACATACAAAAATGTATTTGCTGAAGTTTTGGGGTTTTTTTTTACTTGCCAAGCTTGGACCATATCTAATGCAAGCCTTTACATATCCAGTGCTGTGACATGACAATTTGCCTGCCCAGGCTTTTAGCTCTCCCTCTTCAGAGAGGACCTGTGGGACACTTCTATCCAGAACTTTTTGCAATCGTTGTTTGACTCAGTACTTGACCCAAGGGAAGTCTTTCAGTTTATAGAGATCTCAAAGACAGGGGAACTTTTCACTGCTTTTAAAATCCCTGGGAGGAGATGTGTTCAAAATCAAGCACACTAGGATGTTTTGCTTGGTCCCAGTGAATTTTTGGATTCCATATGTCATCTGGTCTCAATACTCTCTTTCCCTACCAAACTTAGGGATATGGTGTAGTTGAGAACTGTCAGTGTTAGGTTAATGGTTGGACTAGATGATCTTCACGGTCTTTCCCAACCTTCATGATTCTGTGATTCGAAACTTAGCCTTTTAATAAGGCAACTTCAGAATTTCCACAGAAACAGACACTTTCAAAATTTGTGAAACTTTCAAAATTTGGGAAACTGAAGCCAGTTTGGTTTTGTTTTATTTTAAATGAATGCCATTTAGAGGTACTGGATATTTTATAAAACACGCTGAACATGTTCAGATCTAATGCTGAAAAATATGTTTGCCAGAGTAGTGGATAAATATGGTGCAATCGTAGATCTAATTTCTCTGCTATACCAAGGAGGCACATAATTCCTTGCTCCAAATGAAAAACAAGGAAGCTACTTTTCTGAGGGAAGGTGGAATGCCATGTTATCCCTTTCCTAGTCTCACTCATCCTAGTTCCAGTGAACATGCTCTTCCAAAGGCCAGTCAAAAAAGCAACGACCCCATTCTGCGTCCTGGGGACACACCTACGCACAGAGATATTCTCATCAAGGATGTTTTTCTTTCTTTCTTATGACCAACTGAGTCATTGCACCTAGTCAGCAGCTGACAGATATCATGCTTTACAAACACAAAATAGGCCACCTCAAATCCCATGTGAGGATAAAGCCCATTGCTCACTCATGTTCTCATCTAAATCAAGGCAGGAAATTAGGAATAAGACCAAGTGGTGTTTCTTTTTCTTTAGTTCTTCTGCCTTCTTGAAAGCAGAGGTGGCTCTTCTACTACCCCAGGATTGACAATTTTTGCTTTTTCCTTTGCTTATCTGGAACCATCTGTATCTCAGTCATTACACTAATAACAGTGATTATTTTCCAGATCCCCTAAAAAGGAAGAGAAACCTTTCAGGAAAGTAGTATCACTGGAAATTCTACATACAGTGAACTAAAAAAACTCTGTCTACATCCAAATAATAAATGCTTTCTAATTATTTTTGGAAACCAGTTTCTCTAGTTCTGAGCAATGGTATCCTATTAATATCAATGGGTCTGCTTGTTCGAAATATAAAAAATGTTCTGGGTGCTGGCCAGGGCTGCACAGAGTTCTTTAGGCTCAAAGCTTTGAGACAATTTCAAATTAAGGATTTGCTGTTTGTTTTTGGTTTCTTTTTAACTTGCTCCTAGTTTTACGCTTTTTTCAGACATGTAGTTACGCTTTGAGAAAATTCAGTAAGAAGTAAGTTAATCAGTTGAATAGATCGGGGTCTTTCATATCATGCATCTAGGGTTTGGGGTTTTTTTAGAAGACAGAAGCTAATCTTAGCAGTTATTATAGTAAACTGGTATAAATGTTTGGAAATTAGTCATTTGAACCATGTCAGAGTTATTCCAGCCTTCTTGTTCTAGGTCAGATTTTATCAGATTTATGCTAATTTATCTGCATTTTCAATAAGTAGTTTTCATGGTTACTCAACAATGTTGTACCATCTTTTCTTGGTGAGGACATTTTCCATGCTGGCACAATGGTAGGAAAGAAACCAAGTCTGGAATAGAGATTGGACTGTAGCCTGTGCTCTGATTTTTACATCTTCTGGCTCTGGTTGATCTTCTGCAGCTTGGTTTAGCCTTTTGTTCCTACTACCTTTGTTCATAGCTCTTCTAAACCCTCACTGCACCTTGGGTTAGCTATCTTAGCATTTCTAGCCTAAATTTATTTACATTCAATATGAATAGTTAATGCCCATTTGGCCTTGTACCAGCTTTGTCCTAAGGTATAAATAGTTCTTCTTGGTGGATTAATTTATAAAGGTCATGCCTGCTCTCAGTCCTCATTTATTACAGTTAAGGAAGAAAACTCTATTTAGTCTCCTCTTGTAAGATGGGCTCTTCATTCCCTGATATATCTCACAGCTCCTACTTTGTGTCCATTCCTGTTGGAATGTTTCTTCCAGCAGAGTTTTCAGAAACATTTGTAATTTGGTTATAGACATAACATAGACACTTTTCTGAGGTTTAACCATGGCAGAGCTGGAAACGGCCAAACCTATTCTTCTCCCCTTTGCTTTGATGGTTAGAACTTGCTTCTTATGACTTAAATAGCAGTGTTTTACAAGCTTCTACTGGGCAGATTTTGCTTCTCATCTTTTTTACATGCACCAGGGGACCAGGTGTTTTGACAGGATGTGTTGACTGATATTGTCTTTCTTTTCTAGGGAGGTTCAGCTTTTTCTCCAGCATCCATTATTTCGGAGAGGAGAGTGCAGAGGCAAGCAGCAGTCCTGGCTGAAGATGTGGGATGCCTTTCATCTACCAGTGAGGAAATTGTAGCCTGCCTCCGCCAGTTGCCAGCTCGTGTCCTCAATGATGCACAGACTAAGGTACCCCATAGTAAAATATATGTCATTGGCAAGGAATCAAAAAGTTGCCATTGACGCGAAGCTGTGAGGAAGCTTAAAAAATAAATTGGGCTGAATCCTTGTGAAAGAGGAACTGGACTAGCATTGATGGAGTGATGCTGATGTCTGTGACGTCCAACCCTGACCTATGAACACTCACAGCTTGATTCTCATTTAGAAAAATTCCTTTTACACTAATTTGACTACTTGTTTCAAAATTAATCTAAATATAGTTTTTGCCTTCTTTCAGTCCTCTCTCATCTGTCCCTGAGTGTTACTCTAGAGGAGAATCAAGTGTCTGTAGCTTCAGTAACTGCATTTTTGAAGAAAAAGAAGTGGGGAGGTGATGTCAGTTCTCTGTCAAGTGGGAGACTTGTGAAAGTTGCAGTATAAATGATTCTAGAGATAGATCCTTTACCCACAGATTAAAATACATTTTCTGATCAGGACCAGCATAGACCCAATCCCTAATTTAAAACAATATTTTGATGATTTTGAGACCATCTATTCTCTTGGCCTATTCATCTTGTTTCACCTACTGAGACTGTCAGCACAAGCATTGTTTCCTGCCAATGGTGAGCTTGCGCTTACATTAACTGTAACTGATCCCTTGTTCACTTGAAGGCTATCAACTCGGTTGTCTGAAGCATAGATAAAATGAAAATGACCATGGTTAGCTAATTTAACTGCATTATTATTGTTTTTTTGATAACATAGCTCCTAGCTATAAGTGGCCCATTCCAGTACTGGGGTCCAGTGATGGATGGAATTTACCTTCGGGAACCTTTAGCTAAAGCCCTGCAGCGCCCTCAACTTCGGAAAGTAGATCTGCTCATTGGAAGTGCTCAGCAAGATGGGCTGATCAGCAGAGCTAAGGCAATTAAGGTAGGAAGAGATTCACTGTTAATGAATTGATAGTATTACTATTATTACACTGATGATAGTAATCATATGCATCCAGGACAGATGCTTTTTGACTTCTACAATTTGTGAATTATACTCTATGTAAATATACAAAGGCATTGTCCATCTCCAGCCAGTACTGTTTAGGCTGATTAATGGCATTATTATATTTGACGATTAACATTACTGGGGGACATACAAAAATGTAAGAGATCAGCAATGATTTAGCATGTATTAATATGCAGCAGTATGTTTTATTGTCTCTAAAATCCGATTTATATTGCAATCTCAGTTGTATCTCACAAAGAAGAAAGCAAGCTCATAACTTGGTTATGAGGTTCTTCACTGTGCAGCACCACTAAGTCAGTGTTTTCCCTGCCAATGTTTTTTTTGAGGCAACCTTCTTCTATGTTACCTTTAAGAAGTACATTTTCTTGTAAAGTAGATTCTGAATATGGACCAGCTGTGACTAAGGATAGCACTGGCTTGATGTGTGGGCTAAGGTTTCAGGGCATAAACTGGTGAAATTAAAAAGAATTGTGTCCATGCTGTACTTTGGATGTAATAGTCCTCATTTAACAAATTAAACAATTTGTTTAACACTGCCAAAATAAATTAAATGTTCCAATATGCTCAGATATATGCTAAGAAATCAACAGGACAATGTAACATGGTAGGGATTATTTTGAGGATTATCTAAGTGAACTGCAGGTCAGTTGCTATTTTTCTGTAACTGGATTTCATCTCACGAGGCAGGGAAAGGTCAATCCCAGCTTGTCTTTGCTGGTAGCAATACTTCAGAATTAATGACAAAATCACCCCTCTGAAAGAAGGCTTTCTGACCCACCTGAATAAAGTTCATATTTCTTGTTTAGTCTGCATCAGAAGTTTCCTTCTCTTATTTCATGTATCTTTACATCTTTTGGAATCAATTAAAAGAGGATGTCAGGCATAGGAAATGGACTGGGATGCTGGAGGCCTGAAGATAATGAACCAGACCCTGTGAGAGGGGAATAAACCTCAGTAACCTCTTTACAGGTCATGTGATGAAGACTAGGAAATTAACTTCTTTCCTTTACCACTATTTCCACATATGACAGTTGTCTGCAAACTGAAATGAAATTTCATGATGTATTAGAAATTATGCAAAAAGTCATGGTGTTAATGAAAGCCACAAGTACTAAAAGCCATTACTGTCAGGATAAAAAGAAAAGGAAAAACATTTGCAAATGGGAGGTTAGCTGTAAAATGTTGCCTTTCCAAAAACAAAATCTGGAATATCTTCTTTATTTAGAGGTTTGCAGAAAATAAGATTGGAAGGGGACTCAAAAAGTTAGTGAAATTCAACCCTAAGAAATGGTCATATCTACCTCAACCTGAGAGACCTCTTTTAAAATCTATTGTTGGAGATCTTCTGATCTCCTTGTCAAGGGTTTAACTATCCTTACTTAGAAGGATAGTTATCTCCTTTACTAGCTATTATAGTAGTACCTACCTTACTTAGTGTTATTGCTGTAAATCAGATTCCGTCTCTATTCCAGAAAATTCATAGTGTTCATGGTAGGTGTTCATATTTTGTTTTATCCCTTTTGACTTCCTTAAGCTTTCTTCCATTTTCAGTAAGAACTGATGATTTTTTTAATGCACATTCCTCTATTTCTATTTTTCTGTGTCTTCAGGTTTTTAGGACTTGAGGGAATATCACTGCTTTGACCAGTTTGTATTCCTGTCTTTGGATTGTTTGCTTAAAGACTTGCTGCAAGGTTAAAGCTTCCTGATTTCTTCCTTGTCCATGCAGTTAGTGTATTAATTGCTAGGAAACCATAATGCTTCCTCTGTCATTGAGCTATTTAAGAACATGCATTTTCCAGGTCCTCAAGAGCATTTCTACATCATAGTCATGACCGTGCATGGTTGCAGTCAAAGTCAGATGATAAAGTCCTGAGTAGGTCACAGACATATTCAGCTACAGTGGGAGAAACTGGTGCAAGCGCGGTGGTTGTTACTGAGCAGTCTGTGCCCAGTTTCCTCTGTCATAATGTCATAAGGGATCTTTGATCTGTGCTAATTGTCCTCTCCCCACAATAGACCTAGAAGAAGGACTCGAGACAATCCACACTGTATCCCACTTTATTCATTTTAAGGGTTACCTTGAGGTAGATCTGACTAACATCTTTCTGGGGAAACGCGAAGCTGGTTTTACTGACATATTAAGGAAGGTGGGAGGGCTTAGCTGGTGGGCAGAGCACTGAACTCAACTTAGGGAACCAAGGCATAGTTCCTAGTTTGCCTCTAACTACAACCAAGTTATTTAATCTGTTCTACAAAGAGGGGACCAAGCCTCCCTGGGGTGAAAATCCATCTGTAGATGTCCTCCAACTCTGTAGAGAGAAGAACCATGCATGCATTTGGGTAGATAAATGGCACAGATAAAAGTTCCTGTGGCACGTGTATGGAATTGACAAAGTAAGTCCTTCATTTTATCTGCTTTAGGATGACTGATTTCAGTGTAGTCAGATGCAAAGAGTGGGGGATAGAAAAATTTAACCCCTGCTGACCTGTTCCACAAGTTCCTGGGAATAGCTATGCTGGCAAATTCAGCCAAGGGCTTGCTCTATTAATCCTGGTCTTGCTTTATTAATAGTGACCCCGTAAATGGTGAGGAGACACTTCTAGTCATTTGGATGCAAGCAAGCTTGAAACATGATGCAAATCTTATCACCTTAGACTGGAGTTGCATGCGTTTTATAAACTCTTAGCAGTCGAGCCTTAGGAGTGAGAGTAAAACCTCTAGACTACAACCAGACCTGAAGGTGGTAAATTCAGTTGGCACCATGTTGTTCTGTGGGGGATTACTGGCATTTGGTTGTGTTGGGTGTCTCTGTACTCTCACTGCAACACTGTGCTTATGCCTGTTTAGACCTTTAGTATTAAAAATTAAATAGAAAGACAGAAGGCACCACTTGTGCTAGCAAAACATTTATGTTCGATTTGTTTACAATTAAAGGCTGAGGTCTCTCAGTGTTGCTTGCAGCAGAGAGTATGCTGAATGTTTGTGCTCAATATCTTGCCCATGGAAATGACTGTTTTATGGCATTCACTTGAATGCTTATTCATGTGAACTGAGACAGATTTGCCACTTCCTGGAGCACTTCATACTCATCCCCAGTGCAGCCATCAGATGGCTGAAACTAAGCGAGAAACAAAGCAGAATTTGTTAAGGGAATGGCAAGTGGTACCATAATGCACTATTATGTGGCATATGGAGCAGTTAAGCCTGAACTCGTTAACTGCAATTCCTGTGGCAGACCTTCAGGGATATTAGCTTTGAGCAGCCATAGATTAGGGCAGCTGAGCAGAAACCTCTAAAAATGTTGATTTCAATTCCCAACTGAACAAAATTTTATCCCTGTGCTATATGTGATGCTCAGGTGGGAGGTTCTAATGGTTCCTACTGGCATTAAATATATGGATTCACTCATGCTGCTCTATATCTGTGTTTCTCTATATGCGTGTAAGTCAGTATAGCCCTGTTTATACCCTCCATATGTTCTGTGCCTACTATGTAATCTCTACATTGCAAGGATTGTTAACTTTCCTTCTAGTTGGAAGATTAAGGTTGTACTTTATGTGTTTTCTTTCTTTTTCTTTCCCTCCTTAGTACAAATCTAGTTGTCTACAGAACCCAGAATCAGAACATAGTGGAGAGGATAGATAGAAATATATTTCTATAAATTTATTTACCTCATGTAAGCAATTGGATCTTTACAGTCCAGAACTACCATCCTGCACTATATTACGGTCAGTTAATTTCTTTATGGATAAAGGTATTCAGCAGCATACAACAGATGGCAGATCTGTATATATTAGTTATAATGACCAGGGTAGCACTGTCCTGATAAATGCTATTAGTGAGGAGAACGGGCTGGTATCAGATCTATACTTCATCTTGCAACTAGCTGAAATCCTTGAAAGACTCTGCTGAATGGCTGGCAGGTCTTTCACCATCTTTAGTGACAACGTTTATCAAAAGCCATTTAAGACCTAAGAGCTGTACATACTCTGCTAGTGTTATCACTATTCCAGTTTGCCAGAAAAGTACATTTTGCCACTTGGCAGATGTAAACATTTGGTCTACCTATGGCTACATTTTCTTTTTAAATAAAACACTGGAACAGATTCTTTCATATGTTCCAGAAGGTATGCTGCAGCAACAAGAACAGTAAGCATTATATAACACAGCATTTAGGCAGTGTTTATGACAGCTCTGCATCACCAGAACAGTAGAAAGCAGTGCACCTGCTGTCTTTAATTATTTTCTTACTTTCTAAAAAAAGTTGAAAACCCCATTGTAACTCTGAGGTCAGTTGCTAATACCTCTTTAAAGATTAGCAGAATGTAAATTGTTTTACATAATGTGCAGCTGTTTCTATTAATCTGGTAGCAGCTGTTGTATCAACTACTGTTTGAAAATTGTTCCTTGGTCATACATTTTCTAATGGGAAGCATTTTGGACATAGAAAATTGGTCAAATTGAATAAATTTTTGAAAAGTTAAAACTCTTCATCTTTTTAATGTTTCATGAGTTTTATTTTGAACATATTGTTCTGTTTTGTTCTATCAAGTCAGATGTTTAAATTATATTATAGTCAAAGCGACACTTGAGAAATTTCAGATTGTGCTATTTTGGTGCTGGTTGGGATGAAAAATCTCAGAATGTCTTACAAATGCCAGTTCTGTTTCTCATCCATCTCTGCCTGTTGAGTCCTCTTTCATCTGATTCAACACATCTCAGGAATCCCACTCTATTACCAATGACTGCTGAGAAAGGTCACTAGAATTTTTGGGGCATTTTAAAGATCACAGAAACTAGTACATAGGCGCAGTAAAAACCTAAGACCAACCACACTGAGTCAGATCGAAGGCCCATTTATCACAGAATGCTGTTTTCAGCAGTGGGTAAGAGTGGATGTTTGTAAGAATAGAGTAAGCAAATCTGATGCTTCTGCTAAATGCTCTCCAAACCTCTAGCACTTTGCAGCTCAGGGACTTGCTAGCCTGAATTGGTCTTTCTGTATTTAATAACCTCAACAGATTTTATTTTTCTTTTAAATTCAAAAACTTGTTCATGAAACTTCATCTTCACCAATTTTGGCATCTGTAAAAACATGTGGCAGGGAGTTCCTCAGCTTGTGTTGTATGACAATCCATCTCCTTCTCCGTGGTTTTCAACCATAACGTTTATTTGATCCTTGGTATTTGATGAAGCAGTGAAGGACCAGTTCCTAGGATACATAATCAATAACCTAAGGTTTTTTTTTCTCTTTCTTTTCTGTTTTAAGTGTCCATGACAGGTGTAGAATAAGGTAATAAATCCTTTAAAAAAAACTCAGCAA
Organism: Strix aluco; assembly: GCF_031877795.1. NCBI lineage: Eukaryota > Metazoa > Chordata > Aves > Strigiformes > Strigidae > Strix > Strix aluco. The sequence continues at coordinate 8,691,118 of NC_133931.1, read as the reverse complement.
AATGAAAGCATTGCATGAAAGTTGCTTTGTACAGGATGCTTTACGTGTAAGATCTTGGGCTCTGCACTGACACAGAAAAGCATGTGTTCTTAGCCATAACTGCTAGCCAAATCCACCAGCCTCAGTCATCAAATGAGAGATTCCTAATTAGACAGCAGCAATGCTTCTGCTGGTTAGTAGGGACCTGAATTGATGTGTACCGAAGCTGATGGAAAGACTGCTTTTGAATTCAGTGAACTTGCAGTTAGGTCTTCACGGATAATTTCTATTTCTTGCAGAAAAATATACGTGTCCTTGCTGTATTTAAGCTGAATGATTTTGCAGGCAAGTGTGCTATGCAGTTTCATATGTGGCATTTATGCACATGAAGTGACGTGTCATGTGTGAGCTGCAGATCTTTTTCAAAATACAGCTGTATTACTAAAACTGGCACCACAGGACTCTTTTCACATTGCATGGGCCAAAATCTAGGAAAAGAATAATTTGTTACAAATACAAGGAAAATTTCCAGATCTTTCTGAACCCTGGGATATTTGGTAGTGTTTTGAAATCCCTTGTAAAGTCACATATTAAAAATGCACAAAGCATTAATGTCAGTAAGGACAGGCCTCAGCCTCAGCAGACGGGGCCTTATTTTCCATCTTTCATTTCTGTGAATCTGTTGAAAAGTAATTATTCCCTCTCTACTTTCTGTATAGGGTTGTGGAAAGACCTTCTAGCAGTGTGATGAAAACCAGCTGTGGGCCATCAAAATAATATGTGCAGTAAAACATCTATGGTAACTGTACTGAGCAGACACCAGCCTATTTTGCATCAGACTGACTCCCCAAAATAATTATAGGTGGTTTATTGGATCTTTCTCTCTGGAGTTCTTATACCAAGTTTCAGCCAGCATGCACCTGCAAGGTGCCCTTTTTAGTAAGGACACAGGAAAGTTCAGGTTACACTTCTTTTCAGAAAGTTACTCTGTTTCTTAACTTGAAATAAATTCTCTCTCTAAAAAAACCCTAAAAAGTAAAAGTCTGAATTGATAAAATAAAAAACTTCCTCAAGGAAAGATGTGCTGAAAACTTGCAGCAGTCTTTAGCTTTGGTGAAAATAAAATTGGGTACACAGTTTGGTATAGAAGATGGTCCCTCTGCTATCAGTAGTTCTGTTTTTACATTGGCACTCTGCTCTGGGGAAAATGCCTTTATGTCAGAGAAGGTTTCAGACCACAAATCTCAGGAAAAGGGCATCTCACTGTAAGTCTTTCTGAAAGGCCCTAGAGGTTATGAAGTTTGAAGATCATAGCTGGTACTCACATAGGGATTTGGAGGACAAAGATCTCTCCTCCAGGGCTAAGACAGATATTATTCCAGAAGGGACCTAAATGCAGGCCTTATGGCAGCCACATTTTTCTGTAAATGGTCCCAGAAAAGGCAAAGTGATATAGCCATGAAATGACTATAGTTGATGAAGCAGTGAAGGACCAGTTCCTAGGATACATAATCAATAACCTAAGGTTTTTTTTCTCTTTCTATAGCCATGAAATGGTTATATGGCATGTTCATTTTCTGGATTTTCCAAAGGAAAGGTATAATATCTCCGTCTCTCCCCTCTAGTTTTCCTTTAGGGAGCTCATCAGAAAGACAGCATCAAGCACACCTACAGTGGAGAACTATCCATGTGGACTACTTCTGTCAGAGCCCATGGGCTTTCTGTAGGTTTAGAGCTACATCTGCACAGCATGGTACCTATGATTTGGATTTACTAGATTAAGGATTCAGTCCTATAGTCTGTTTTGAGGAAGCCAATACTGCTGGCTCGTGACAGTCTTGGGAAAGCAAAAGTAGGACTGTCCTCTACTTCTTCCCCTAGGAATCGGAGATCAAAAAGGAAAAAGGACTTGTTCCAGCAGAGGGAGATCTGAGCCTATATTGTTCCACTAAAAACATATCTTTTTTTTTGTTGTTTGTAAATTCCATGTATACATTTTGTTCTCAGAAATTTGAAGAAAGTCAAGGAAGAGCCAACAGCAAAACAGCCTTCTATCAGGCTCTGCAAAATTCTCTAGGAGGAGAAGACTCCAACTTGTTAATTGAAGATGCAGCTACGTGGTATTACTCCCTTGAACACTCAACTGATGATTATTCATCCTTTTCCAGGGCTCTGGAAAATGCCACCCGGTAAGGAACTCTTCCTATTACAACTGTGTGATTGGGGTTAAGCAAGGTTTGTTTCGCTTATCTCAAGTGTGCATTTATATTCCAAAAAACTTGAGAAATTCTTATGCAAATGAACAGAAAATGGGGAATATTTATTTTCTGTGAGGTTTCCAATGTCATTGGTAAACAAAAATTGAATTGACTTTTATGCCTTGCGAAAAGTTTGAATTGTCTCTCCTGAACTGAATATTGGACTCAGACTACTAATGCTTCTTTGTGTACTCTTTCATGTCAAAGATGTCTTGGTTGTTTTGCATACTCTGCGTCAACTATTCTTTGAGTCCTCTCATCCCTGTGATGGTAGAAGAACTAAGAGACTGGCTTTTTTTCACAAAGAGTCACCTAATTAAACAGTTAGATACTTTTCCTAGTTTTTGGAAATTTAGAGAGTGGTCAAATTTGAAAATTTTGATTTGATTAAATTTTATGTTATGAAACCTGCAAAATATATTTCTTCACAATGTCAGGTGAGTATCCTTTGTAAAATGGTGAAGCATTTATGAATGTTCAGAAAAGTGGCTCCCAACTATATTCTGTGCATTGCTAATCTCCATTTTACCCATGGCAGAAGAATCCTTTTAAGCTTATTCACATTTCCTTTACCCATGTGTAATCATTTATGCCAGTGTACAGTGATTGTATCATGTCACCCAATCCGCATTTTTCTCCCTTTATATATGGTTTTCCACTGTGAGAGAAAGCAGAATTGGGCAGTAGGATGCTTCTGTAGGAAGTCTTCTTGTGGAGGTGAAAGGAGAACACACAATATCTAACTCTTGCTTTGTTTGATCTGTCAGGACACACCATAGACTAACAGTGCCTCCCAACCTCTTCTGGATGAAATAGTTGTGATGAAATGTCAGCAGACACATGAGCAACTGACCTCCAGTATATACACTCCCATACTTTGCATGGAAACATTGCAGGCAGAGACCATTGGGAAGTGGAAGATGAGCAGTGGGCCATGTTCACACCACCTAGTATAGATGTATAGCTTTGACCCTTAACTGGGTGTGGCATCAGGGTCCAGCAGTTCTGAATAACAGTCAGTTTGAAGAGTTCATTGCCTTGTTGAACTAGGACTCCACAGCAGTTATGACGCCTATGGTAGGTCATAGAGACTATCTTTAGCTTGGGTCACATGGTGGTTTGGTCTGCAGAGAAGACTGTAAATTTTGCTCTCTCCCTGATGGGCAGCCAGTTCTCGTTAGCCAGTTACAGACCTTGAGCTGGGGGAGGGGTAGGCCAGTTTTTCTGAAAGGAGGCAAATTGAGGGCAAATCTCCTTACCTCCTTTTTCCTGCCTCTGTGCAAACTCAGGGGATGAATGTATAAGTGGACAGATTTTCAGAAAATGAATCAAAAAACTCTTTCCCTATTCCTGTCTCTGCTTCACAAACAAATTTGTTATGAAATCTCTTTACATTTCTAAGGTGATATGTTTTATAAGCTGGTGGTTTGAGTCCTAGTGTGCCCGTCCAAGCTGTTTCACCTCTGTTCTGAACTGACATCATAGCTACAAGTTTCTGGTACCTGCGCTCTCAGTGTTACAGATTTCTGTCCCATCATAAGCCTCTCCATGAGACCCTTAGAGACAAAATGTTCCTTTTAGTGCTCCATTGGAGTTGCAGGGCATTGCTCCAGAGGAGCCTCAGGGAGCAGGGGATGAACAGGAGCCAATATTCACTTGGAAATATCTGATCCAAGACAGCAGTGACTAAATCTGTTTGGGGAAGGTTTCTGGGTGGTCCAGGTGTGCTGGTGCATTGAGGTCACGGAGTAAACAAGCCAGAAGGCTGTGGGTTGAGCTTTGTTCCATTTACGGAGTCTCACACCATGTCACATTTGCCCTGCCTCGTAGCCTGTCCCAGGGACAGGCCACCCATCACTGTGGCATCTGAGGCCACTGCATGCAGCCCACAGAGTGGTTCATGGACATTAAAGCCAGAACTCATTTTCAATCTGTTTCCATCACCACCATTACCCATGGGGCTATAATTCTTTAGTCAGATCAGTAAGGTTTTAAGCCATAATAAACCACTGAAGCACTTAAATTTTAACACTTCTTCCCATCCAGAGATACCTCCATAAGGAGCTGTTATAACACAGGCCTGTCACATTTGATCATCCATGTTCAGCCCAGGGCTCAGCGTGGTGCAAACACTGACTTTTGCAAAGCTACAACGGCTAGCACACCCCTTGTGTGCAGCAGGCATGAGACACACAAATAGCTCCTCTGGCTCTCAGCCTGCGAGCACCCTGCAGCAGCCTCTGGGCATAGGGATTACCTGTTTGTTTATGATAAGAGGCAAATGACTTGGCTAAGGAAGGAAGTGAATGGCTTAAAGAGTCACCACGAGCAAGCAGAAAGATGAGTAGTGAAACCAGGACATCTGATGATAATCCTTTGCTTTAAACACTTTGGAAATTACTCCAACCACAGCAGAAAGGGAGGGGAGACAGCAGTTACAGAATGACAGTCACCTACATCAGTATCACATACATGGTGGAGAACAAAGGGCTTTGGTTCTGTTTTTTTGGTGGTTGGTTGGCTGTTGCATTTTTTTTGTTTTTTTTGGGTTTTTTTAACAAAAAACTTACTACCAACATAGATGTGTAACCCAAGTTCCATGTCAGGAAGTTATAATTAACTGCTAAAGTTTTAACAGGATTATAAAGTGTGAGAAAGCAACATAAGTGGTTGTTATAAACTACATACATTGTGCATATTTTGTGGTTTTAAAATATTTCCACTTTTAAAATTGTTTTAGCTGCAATTCTCTGGTATTTTTTGGAAGTATAAAATGAGTTTCATTTTCTTTTTTCTTACTTTTTTTAAAAAATTTAAACTCTGGTATTCCACGCCTGTAAGAAACAGCCATTTTATTTTTGTGGTTACTATTTTTTAAATTTTTTTTTACTTCCCCAAAATAGCTGACTTTTCCCCCCCATAGTACCAACTGAGAATCAGTTTTAAGTGGTGAAGCATTTCTCGACAGCTAATGCTCTCCACAGGCTCCTTAGTTTTCAAAGACCATCTGCTCCTCTAAAACCCCATGCTGGCAGGCATGTGAAGAACTGTAATTTTTGTTTCATATGTGTGTTGTCAACCATAACTGTCAAAGAGTATTGTGGTCAGTCAGCCCATAGCTTGTGGTCTCACAGATGGGCTTAAAATAAACTCTGATGAACCAAGATAGCTACCCAAAGAGTGCCTTTCATAATCGTGCCAGTTAAATATAGCAACATGTTTTTATGCTTCTCTGACACTGTTCTTTCTTGCGCCAGTCATTCTTTTTTTACCTACTAAGTCTGAAGGAGCAGCTACTGTTGCAGATTCAATAGAATGAGAATTGAAACCTCCCACTTCTGCAGCAGATATGTTTGTGTATGCTCATGTAGTTATGGATATATAAACACCCAAAGAGTGTGCTGAGTCTTCAGGCACATGTAGCATGAGAAGTGGTGATATGTGTCCATATAATATTGCCTTGAGGCATCATAACGAGATATCTTGCAGCAAGGTGTTCTGTTTGCTGCCTGCCTCTCTTGAACTGCTTGTGCTCCTTCAAACTACTGCTCACCTCACCTTCCAGCCTCACTTCCTGGGGCAATGGAAGGTAGGAAGGTTTGGATATATTTGTTTCACTCGTATCTTTGTATTACAATACCTGGTGATAAATTGATCATTTAGCTATCTCACTGCACTCTTTTTGTTTAATGTTTCTCTCTCACACATACTGCACCAGATATTCCATATTGATGTGCCCTGCCAGAGGCACAGCAGGATGTCTCCAAAAGTGGTCTCTTGCCTCTTCCAACTCTGGAAACTACCCAAAAAAATCACACAGATCCAAACGGAGAAACAATATTATTGATCCTTAACCCAGGAAATGTATCAGTCCTTTTACTAGATGCCATTGCAACCTAGTGGTGCCAGAAGAAGGAGCTTTATAATATTACAAGAATGAGCCCCCATAAACTAGACTAAAACGGGATGGGTTTTTTTGGCCAGGATACTCCTTATGTGTCAGAACTTGTTTGTTTAGTATCATTACCATTGTTCAACACTCCATAAACCAGCAATTTTTAGTGAATTCTATGCTGTACTGGGCTCATAGAGGGTGAATGTTGTTTCCCTCAGTGCACTTGAAGACAGAGCTATGAGCTATTTTGGAAGATTTAAAGAAGGTTATCAATAAATAGAGAGAGGTCTGTTGGTTGCAGGGGGTGGAGGGTTTCATTCCTTTCTTCTGTTATGTGACTGTGTCTGTTCCCTGCTTCTTTTTTATCAGTGACCAGTTTATCATATGTCCCATCATAAACATGGCCAGTCACTGGGCTGCCTCCAGAGGAAATGTCTTCATGTACCACGTACCTGAGAGCTCCTCACAGAGCAGGTAAGGAGTTGTATTTTATTATATTTCTTGGATTTACAGTTTGCAAAACCAGGGCTGTATGTTTAGGTACCCTGTGGAGTAAATGGGTAGATGTAGGTACCCCAAATAAACAGTTCAGATTAGTAAAGGAGGGATTGGACTGTAATAGATTATTTCTCTCTGTTGACTATATAGGAATGCTGTTTCTGAACTGAGGCACTTCAGGTTATATGTCTAAATTGAGTTTCCCTTTTCCAACTTACCTATCTTTGCCAGTTCCAGATAGCCTTTTAGATTTCTACTCTATATCTGATAAATCTTCCACAAAGAAACAGAACATGGTCTAAGTCATCTCTCAAGGTAAGTGGGGTAACATTTTCTAAGGACCAAACATTAATTTAACACTGCCCCCTTTTGAAGATGATGCAATTGCACCACAGTTACACTGACTGGCCTTCAGCATGGACAGGGTCTGGGATTTATTCCTTCCTGCTCCATCACCATGACTTGTGATCAGCCAACAGACTGTCTCATGGGAGGAAAAGTACTTCTGAACACAAGCATTTGCAGACTCAGGCTCTACGTCATACTTAATGTTAGAAGCTCGCTTGAAAAATTTTCAGAAGGAGAAGCTGTATCATGCTTTAGACAGAAAGGTCTAAATGCCGGTGGGAGATGCAAATGCCCCGTTTCCTTGAGCACAGAACATGCTGGTAGTCAGAGGCTATTAAGCTCATCTTCCCTGGTTTTATTTTAGACCCAGCCCCTTCCAGAAGTCAGGATGAGACACTGAGGTTTGCAGGCAGTGGCTGGCACTTTGGGCTGCTATGTGACACACCACAGTAGCTCCTGGTCCTGTGCTCTCAAAGGCTGAGTGATCAGAAACTGCAGTGACAGTAGCCCCTCCTGTCCCCTAGACCCACACATTAGGGCAGCAAAGCACGCAGGGATGCTTATCTTCTAACCATTTCCTTATGAGGGAGCAGCGCTTGTCCCCTGCTCCCTGTACTGCCCCATACCTCTCTCCAAGATTTTTGAGACCTTTTCCTTTTTATCAGGCTTTCTCCAAAAGGGCTCAGGGAGGGACAGTGGGTTCCTACTGGCACCATTTGATACTGTGAAGCTCCCTGTGAACTACACTTTTTTTTTCCTTTCCTGATAGTGTAGTGAAAAACCATTTGAAAGAAACCAGCCAAGATCTAGGTTACAGATGAAGGCCATTATGCTGTGGTAACACAGACTCACAGACTCGCTTTCTTTTTAGCCGAGAAGAAGTTAATCCTTGGGGAGCCGTTATTTCACTGGCAGCTCCAGCGGGAATGTTCACAGTGCTCCGTTTGGCTACTGATAGGCTCAGATAAGTGACTTTTACAAGGCTCCAAACAGGGCTGAGCTGTGGTATGCCAAAAATCCAGCCACACAGAAAGAAGTGTTCTCAAATTAGCCTGAAAGTTTTCTCTTGTTTTGGAGAATGATAGTGACCCAGTCATCTATGATAAGACCTTATTTGAAAGTAGATGAAATAGTACTTACACAACTTAGATTCAGTGGCTTTGAGGCAGTGATTTTGAATGGATGAAAATTTCCTCTTTTATTTAGCCCTATTTAAGATTTCTCTTGTGCTCGTGTTATTTAGCTTTCCTCACACTCTCCAGTGCAGTAGTAGTTTATGTAGCACTTAGCTACACATTTTAATCATATTTATGTTGTCAGTGTCTTCTAAGCTAATATACCCTAAATGTTAGTGGAAAACTTATTAGTCTGCTTTTTCATAACCCTCTTTAGAAGAACAAGCAAAGCCAGTATGTTGTCTGAAACTTGTGGGAACTTGAGGCAGAAGCTCAAATACCTTAGGCTAAGCCACAAGGTGAAATGGGCCCAAATTGGTATGCTGCATTTACATTCTTACTCCTTTTATCTTTATTTATGTTTAAGTACCATTAAAATAAATGTTGTGTAGGTTGCAAAGGCAAACACTTAAGCAGAAATTGCAGAATTCAGCTCATCCGTATACTGAAGGATCTCATTTTACGCTATGACGTGACTGTTATGAAGTGATACCCTCCTTCTCCCACGGGACCCCACACTAGGTCCTCTGCTGAATATACTGCGAGTTTTTTGTTTAAACATTGTTGTCATTCATTCCTAAATTAATCTTTCCTTATTTTTCATTCCAGTTTTGCCATGTGGCCTCTCTCCCTCACCCCCCCTGCAGCGTTTCCCTCTTCCATATAGTATACATGCATTGCAGGCTGTCCAGCAGCCTCACCACGTGCCAATGATGTGATGCTGTTGAGGGTAGGAGCTTCGCATAGGAAGGTGGCCTTAACTGCTAAAAACTGAGAAACTATTAGTAATCTGAAACCAACAAAACAGAGTGTTTGGGAATATTATGGGCAGTTTGCCCTACCATATTAAACCAATGATGTAGATGAAACAGCGTTCAAGTAGAATATATAAACTAATCTTGGGGAAAGATCTGGCAGCTATGTCACCAACTCCCAAGGGGCTTTCCTAACCACTGGAGTAATGATTCCTGATAGTTCTGAAGTTCTTCGAAAATGGTGACTCTTTTTAGGAGGAGGAGCAGAGGCAAATACTCTGCCAAGTAACCTAGAGTTTAGGCTGGAAGGTAGGATATGTGGATTTGAATTTGCTCAGCAGAAGTAAGAATTGAATCTGGGACCCTGAAAACACTCTAGCTATTAAATTCCTGAATAGAAAAACCCTGTTACAGCCATTTCTTTGTGTTACTGAATGCAATAACCAACAGTGTGTTTTGCACATAGTAGGCATGTACAGGATATTCTGTGAGTACACATACTGGATCAGATTCCCCTCAGTGCTGTAGGAACACCTTGTAGCTGGAGGAACACCTCATTGGATATTCCTGATCACTCATAGGCATTTGACAGAAAAATGATTTCTCAGCCCATCTGATACTGAATCACATCTGTGTTTGCTGAGATACAGACCTTCACCTGTAAAAATGAAAACTTCTGTAGTATTATGTCCATAGGGTAACATAAGAGATAAAATAATGATTTTTTTTGGTCTTTGGTGTCTAAATTCTTCCTAAGATCTCAGTTTACAGAGGATATGGACCCTTCCCTCTTTGTGTTTGTTATCTATATTATAAAGATGATGATGATAATATAATTATGTATTATTTATAATAACTACTATTAGCTACCTCACAGGGGTAATGGAAAGAGTACATTAAAATAACATTGTGTTCAGATAACTACAAAAATGGAAGACTATTTACTCTTAGATAAAAATTCTGTCTGGGGAAATGGCCATTCACTAATTAATATAAGGCACAGTATAGCAACACATTCTCCAATTTCTACTCTGTCACCTCTCTCCTGCTTTATGTGTGTCTCCCAAAATGTGTAACAGAACAGAGAGTTAAAATGCAGAGATGAAAAAGTACTGGTATTTCCTCTTGTTTCACATGGAGCAGTCCCTTAATAACTCACAGCAAGATAAACAAGAGGGAAGGAGAAGTTGGCCAGTAAATACAGACCCAACCGCAATGATGCAAAGTAGTCAAAAAGTTATTAAACAGGGATGAATTTTTACCAGTACAAGTCAATCAGCAAAAGTTAGTCTCACAACTGGATGTTTCTAAAATGTATACACATACACACATTCAATCATGTATAGATACAGGGGTAGGTCTAAAAAGCCCATTCTAAACTGATGTCTATGACATATGTGGAAAATCACATAAACCCATGAACTGACAGTTTTCATATAGATGAATGGATCTTGCAGAGAGCAAACTAATATCTCCTTCCACGTGGTAGCATTCTCCTGAGCTTGGCGTGACACTGTGTCTGCTTTAGTCTTTAGTTCCCATTTGAATAAGGAGCTGGATGCATAGCCAACTGCCACATTAATGATCTGTGGTAAAAATATATACATAACCCAGATGCCATTTTCTTACTCTCTTTTTGAGAACACTTAGGCCTTGGAGTAAACATTTATTCTAAACAATGCAGGAGGAATGTGACTGCTCAGCATTGCCTAGGATTAGTGGGGAGGGCTGGAGTATAACTTTAGTTACAGTAAAGAAATATGTGATAGGAGATGTTTTGACAAGGATAATATTATTAACTGTACAAAGATTTGCCTCATTAACCCTTCAAGAGGTTTCTGGGTGATTTTTGCATATTATATGAAGTAGCACTGCTTGCCACACCAACGTAATTTCCAAGTCACATTGTGGTGCCAAATGTGCTGTCTTAAAGATGGTGGATAAAAATCAGTGCTCTGCTCACTGAGGAGGCCAGATCATCAACTGAAGCAGGATGGAAAGCATCATTATTGTCATTGAAGGGATCTAAACTGAGACTTAATGAAGCTCTATCTTATAGTCATTAACATTACCATAATAATTGCCACAAAAGCTTTTGTTAGCTGTTCTGCACTAGACAGATTCATCCAAGATTAATGAGCTGGTGTCTGTTTTGAGTCATTTTAGTTAGGGTTGTCTTTACCTTCTGACTATGCACTCTTGTGTACATTGGTGTGAGTTGTTAAAAGACTGCTCCGTGCCAAGGGTCACATAGTTGGCTAGATTTTGGTGACACTTTTTATGATTCCTGTAACTGAAGGCGAGAACTCCTGACTGAAAAAAACAACAAAAAAGTTTGTGCATGAACCCATTAAAATATGTGAAGTATTTTTATTTTTTATTTATGATAAATGCTGTGCTAATTCTGGCTGTTCTTAATATCCCTTTAATTAAAGGAGATTTTTCTACTCTTTTGATTTCATAATAATCATATCCCTGTCCTTTAATCTGTCAACCACTTGTTGTCCACTTGAGGCTCTCCTCCTGACTGTAGCTGTTAGTCCATGAGTACCAACACCCCATAGGTTGGGGGTCCACAGTGTGAACTGGGTGCTGTGGAGGCAGACAGAACATTATGTCTCTGGGCTTCAAGTAAACTCATCTAAACACAGAGGGCAGATAAGGCACCAGTGAAGTGGTAACAACAACAAGATGCACATTGCCTCTACAGCTGGGCAGGCAGCATAGTCGCCTTAGCTACAACAACAGCTTGTCATTTTTCTCTATGAAGCTTTACTCTCTATAGTTTCCTAAAAGTTGTTGTTTTGCTCTTCTTGTTGGAATTGCCTCTCATCCCTCTGGCCTTATCCATTGCATTATGCCAGCTATGAAAACACTCTCCCACTGATTCAACCACATCACACCATTCTCAAATCTTTAGACAGTTTCTGTGTTGCTAAAGGCTTGAGGTCTAGACAACATGTTTTTTCTTCCCACTGAGTGGTTTAGGGGCCTTTATCATTCAGTAGATTTTTCAGATCTTGGAAATTAGCCATAAATATGCAAAGGCAAAGTACTAAGCTCAGAAAAAGCAGAAATCATCTTTAAGTGAATCAAAATTCAGCTAAAAGACTCAGAAAAGTACAAAGCAATTTTTGGAACTGCACGTGCTTCACTGGGACACGCTGTTCCCGCAAAATGTAATCTAGAAGATAAACACAAAGTCCATATATCCAGAGAGACCTTCCTTGGTGCTCTGGGGTCTTTGGATGGATACATCATCTTTTTAAGGAAATTCATCCATTCATTCAGCTCAGGAGTGGACATACTGAACAAATGCATGAATTTCTGTCCCCCAAAGGTACACTCAAGTGTCAACATGCCTATTACTAGGTTTTTAATACAGTAATTCCCTGACAAAATTCTGTAATCTGTGTTATTTAGGAGTTCTGACAAGATGATAAAAGTGTTTTCTTCCTGCAGCAAGATCTATGATTTTTTTTCAATTAATGTTAGCTGTTAGGTTCTTGAATTTATTATCTGCTACTTCAGTTTTATTTTCTTCACTTGGCACAGATATAATGCAAAGTAGAACATTGAGTGTATTGGGAGTAATCCAAGTGGAAAAGACACAGCAAACTCCAGGATACTTTTGCAAGTCACATGTATCTATAAGGCTTTTCTGGTACAAAGGTGGATAAACTTGGCAGTTTAATCCTGTAGGAGTTAAGCTTTTTCCATATGTCCTGATTTTCCTGAAAAGAAGAAAGAAATAAAAATGTTCATCTGTTTTTCACATGCTTTCCCCCATTTGCCTGGCAGGACTTTGTAATGTGAAGAGGCAGAATGAGCCAACTGCATCCCTAGAACTGCAGAGGTCACACCAGGCCTTACATTGGCTCACTAAATTTCTATAAATATCCAGTTATCCTTTGATTATTTTTATTCTCTGCAATCATGTAGCATTTCCTTTTCTAACATGTGTGGTTATATATAATTTTTTTAAAAATTATTTTTGCTTATCATCGAAATGAATGTTTCAGTCCAGGCAAAGTGCAGTGTTGGTAGGCTGCTCCTCTTGCATGACATTGATGTGATGGTGCCTGTTAACAATTTAGGGTACTTAATCCCACTCTGCAAAGCTGCTGGTACTAATATGAAGACAATGTAGACATGTGCAAACAACCACATCTAGTACTTCCAACATTTCATGCAAAAATTAATTTTAAATTCATTTATTGAAAAGAAACACAGAATGGGACAACAAGATCATGTGGGCAGTAGATTTTATATATAAATGATATCCTCTTCTCCTCCAGTGACATGGTTGTTATGGAACCCTATCTCAGCTCAAGCCAGCAGGAGATTTATCACCAACTCTATGAGTCTGGGTTTCATCTATGCTGTTCAATCCAATCAACATGTAAATGACCTATTCTGCCTAATAGGTGTTTTGTTTTGATTTCCAAGTTCCTAGTGATAGGCCTATCCTTGCCAAAGGGATACTGAACAGGGACTTGAATATGAGGCAAGGAACTCAAAACCATGATCCTATCTCTAACATGATCCCTTTCACAGAATTGTTAGAATAAACAGGCTCATAAAAGTTTACATTTAAAGGATTAATGGTTTTGTTATCTCACAAATCTGTGGCAGATCACCAGTATCTGCTAAGTTTAGTGACTAACATGAGTTTAAGTATGCTATTTCTTCTACATTTCTCAGACAATCATTGTCACTGAAACAAAATGAACAGATTTCCCTATTTCATCTCCTGAAGAGGCTGGGTTGCAATGCTCTAGCTGAAGTGAAAGATTTGTGCAGAAATTGAAGAAGGAAGGAGTTACCCAGTAGCCCATTTATGACTAATGATGCTACTTTCCCCAGCATGATGCGACTGGGGATGTAAGCCTCTGAAGTTATCCGCTTAGGTTTTTTCTAGGCCTAGCTTACTGGGCTCCATAGTCTCGTTTCATATAGCAGACGGTAATGGGAATTTTGGCCAACATTTCTAGTCAAAGCTGAGGGAGACTGAAGGTCATTTGAGGATGTGGTGGGTTGACCCTGGCTGGATGCCTGGTGCCCACCAAAGCTGCTCTATCACTCCCCTCCTCAGCTGGATGGGGGAGAGAAAATATAACAAAAGGCTCATGGGTCAAGAGAAGGACAGGGAGATCACCCACCAATTACTGTCATGGGCAAAACAGACTTGACTTGGGGAAATTAGTTTAATTTATTACCAATCAAATCAGAGTAGGATAATGAGAAATCAAAACTAAATCCTTCCCCCCACCCCTGCCTTCTTCCTGGGCTCAACTTCACTCTCAATTTCTCTACCTCCTCTACCGCCATGGCACAGGAGAATGGGGGTTGTGGTCAGTTCACCACTCATTGTTTCTGCCACTCCTTCCTCCTCAGGGGGAGGACTCCTCACACTCTTCTGATGCTACAGTGTGGAGTCCCTCCCACAGAAAACAGTCCTCCACAAACTTCTCCAACATGAGTCCTTCCCACAGGCTGCAGTTCTTCATGAACTGTTCTGGCATGGGCCCCCCACGGGGTCACAAGTCCTGCCAGGAAACCTGCTCCAGCATGGGCTCCTCTCTCCACGGGGCCACAGGTCCTGCCAGGACCCTGCTCCAGTGTGGGCTTCCCACAGGATCACACCCTCCTTCAGGCATCCACCTGCTCTGGCTTGGGGTCCTCCACAGGCTGCAGGTGGAGATCTGCTCCACCATGGACCTCCATGGGTGCAGGGCACAGCTGCCTCACCATGGGCTGCACCATGCCTGCTCCAGCACCTGGAGCACGTCCTCCTCCTTCTTCACTGACCTTGGTGTCTGCAGAGTTGTTTCTCTCACATATTCTCAGTCTTCTCTCCTCTGGCTGCTCTTGTGCAGCAGCTTTTCCCCCTTCTTAAATATGTTATCCCAGAGGTGCTACCACCATCTCCGATGGGCTCAGCCTTGGCCAGCAGCAGGTCCATCTTGGAGCCGGCTGGTGTTGGCTCTGTTGGACATGGGGGAAGCTTCTAGCAGCTTCTCACAGAAGTCATGCCTGCAGCCCCCCCACTACAAAAACCTTGCCATGCAAACCCAATACAGGGTTTTCAGGCCTGGGCTTGAGAAATATGGCTGCTAGGCTATATTTGTTCCAAAATTATAATTCATTTAAAAAAAAAAAAAAAAAAGAACAAAAACCAGAATGCCAAAACAGTATCCCTTGTGAAAAAGTTAGTGCTTGTCTCATAAAATGGGCAGTATATTGAGTAGATAATATTGCGTAAAAATTAGTATAAAAAAATTGGCTAAAATTGTTTGTATGATGAAAGAATTTTGGAGTGAAAATATTAATTAAATTCATCCCACATACTATTTAAGATTGTTTTGCTGATTAGAGATACCAATTAAACTCAGACACCAGAGTGAAAAGAGCAGGCGTATTTTACTAGAAATAACTAAATAATATAACAGAATAATACAGAAAACATACAGTAAAAAAAGACAGAATAGTGCACTCAAACAAATAGGAAAATACAGGGTAATGTATCAAATCATTACTACATGAGAGAGAGAATAGAGATTAAGAAAGATACATCACCACTTGCATACGTTACCATCATCCAGATCCGCAGACGCTGGGCAGCCCCGGTTACAGCGAGGATTTGGAGAGCCTGTCCTGGCAAGTGGGAAATCCTACGTGGTGCGTCCACCCATAGGTGAGGCTTCCAAAGTCGCTGTGAGCGGGTCCAGCCTTATATACCCAAAAATCAGCAAGCCAGAATAGCTGGCACCTTTATTTTAAGCAGAAATATCTGGTTTCAATCTCACATTAGATTCCCCCAGAGCCTGGCCAGGGTTCAAGGAAGAAGCTAAGGGAGTTCCTCTGCTTATCTAATTGGATTATGAGCAAGGTCTCACATCAGGCCACAGTGCCAGACTACGGTCTCCACAACCCTGTTATTTTATCCACACACAAAGAAAGATAAAGATACATTCAAGATAGCTACATCTTCCATACATATCTCACTAATGATTACATACTGAGTTAGCAGCTTCGACTCAGGTTGCTCAGGCTTCAATACTTCCACCTTTTACATCAGAATAGGTGGTTTGTTATAACTTAGTATAATACCTGTTAGCACAATGGTTATCAGTTATAAAATATACAGGATTCATCTACAGGTCAACTCTGGCTTGGGCCTATTGTCCAAGCCTTAGCACTTCAAAGATATGGTGTCAGGTTCTTGCCTAGGTATCAGCAAAAAATTTTAAAGCACAAAAAGAAAAGGAAACTCATGGCCACACATAGTTTCTTGTTCTAGACCATGTATATTAGAAAAGTATTCTGTTAATAATTATCTGTGCTTTATGAGGACTAGAATATCTATCATTATTGGTCAATACAGCTAAAAAGATTGATAAATAAATATCCCTTTGGTATGTTCACTAGTGACAAACTGATTCTTCTTCAACTTGCTTTTTCATGCTGAGTAATTTACTGGTAACTGTGGCTGAACTTTAGCTAGAGTAATGTTTATCTTGTTATTTTAAAATTTAAATAACTGGAGGGCAGTGGGAAGTTTTGTATTTTGGTATTGTATAGGATGTCATATGAATTTTGAGTCAATTTACATTGGCTTCTATCTGTGTGTGGAGTTTTAAAAAAGAACCAAAAAATACATTAAGCCAACTAAGAATAGAAGTTGTAAATCAAACGGCTTTGAGATTGGTTGAAATCATTACATTAGGATAATAAGGAATATTTTTAAATGAAAGGAAAAAAAAAAAAGAGAAGTGTTAGGCTATAGTCAGTTATTAATCATCAAAATGAGTTCCCGGTATAATTAGCCAAAATAATTAACCAGATCGAGAACAAGGACAAAGTTCAAAATGAGATATATGTCCTAATTTACCATGTACCACAGTGTGAGGTCTCTGCAGCCCGAGCTCTAAGTTGTGCATTCAGTCCTAATGTGGAATAGC
Organism: Strix aluco; assembly: GCF_031877795.1. Taxonomy (NCBI): domain Eukaryota; kingdom Metazoa; phylum Chordata; class Aves; order Strigiformes; family Strigidae; genus Strix; species Strix aluco. Next base: position 8,674,246 of record NC_133931.1, on the reverse strand, counting down.
ATGGTGGTCAGCCAGGTCATATTCTTCTGTTCTGACTGTCATGGTTATGGATAGCCATTAATGACAATTCCATTTTAAAAACAAAATGTTTGAGGATTTCTGGGTTGGGGTTTTTTGTTGTTGTTGTTTGGGTTTGTGTTTTTTGTACTGTTCCAAAAGATTGTGGTTAAGATATTCACTTTAACTGTTGGAAATCGGGATTTACATCTCTGCTGTGTTTGATTTGGAACAAGAATTTGAACCAAATCAACTGTAACCTGGGTATTTTTGTTCTAAATTCTGACCTTCTCATCTTTTACTCTTCCTTGTTGAAGCTTTCTTTGTATGCGAATGTAGCCACAGACAGCAGTGGAGTATCTGATGGCTAAGAAATCCCTTTCTTTCTTTCTTTCTTACTTGGAAACATTTAAATGGAAACTCCATCTCAGGCTTAAGGAAAATTTACTCCGAACCAATACCTTCCCAATTAAACAGGTTGGCACTGTATAATGAAAATTCCCAGCAAGTGATATTTCAGGGTCTGCTGTTAAATTGTTGGCTATGAATTTCACAAAGCTTCTGATTTTACCACCTGTTTTTCTGTAAACTGGATAACTGAACTCCAGTAGTGCCTCCTTCAGAAGTGAAGTAATAATTCTCCAAGGGGAGCTCACTTCAGTGTGAACAAAGTGGTAGGGACTGGCTCTTGGCTTCCCTATGGCTCAATTTACCAGTCTGTCAAACTGTCACATAAGAAGAGCTGTAAATCTGTTTCCAAAAATGTTGACATCTTAAAAAGAAAAGGTATACACAGAAGATCTGAAGCGATACCTTTGCATGAAGTAGTAGTCCCGTGAAGTCACCAAAGCCAACATTTCATCCTTACACATAACCACATTCACCACTGTTATTAAAATAACAGATCTGTTCCTTGAAAAGGGACTTCTGTAGGGGAAGTTAGTTGCTATTAGTTTGTTTTCCTTAAAAACACTTTAAAAATCCCTTTTGTCATTGTCACTGCAGTCCTCCCTTTTATCAAACTGTCCTCTGAAGTCCACCAGCTGCTGGGCTCTGCATTCCCCTCTTTAGAGTTGATGCTGCTGAGCCACCTATATGGCACCCTGAGGTATCAGGAGTGCAGTTTGGAGCAGCTCAGGAAATTAAAACCTCCCTGCAGAGCTAGCAGTGTACAACAGCAAAGCTATACATTCCTACCCGTCACTCCACTCTTCCTCTCACTCTGCTTTTCTTCCAGTGAAAACAGTGTCACTACCTGGTGCTGCCTTGACTGTGTTCAGAGCTCCAAAAGACTCCAAAATCCTTGTTTGGGTGTTTCTGGCCATTTTGCACTCCACTCTGGCAGGAATGGATGATGATCAGAGTTTGAGGGAGGAGACAGAAAAGTTTCCCTGATATCTTCTATCTAGCTGCCATCTAGATGTTTCACAGTTGCCTTTATTGCTGTTCTGTGCATGTGTATATCTGCCTCATTCCCCTCTTAAGCTTATGTTTTCTTTCCTATCCTCTTACTACTGATACTCACTGGCCAGGGTGTGGTACCATCAACCAGAAGTATTGAAAGCAGCTCATGAATTTGTAGTTTCGTACCATTTTATGTCACTGTATCAAACCCCTTACAGTTGTACAAATAATTTAAATCCAAATAAGTTCTCTGTTAAGGAGTTTGCTGGGCTGTGACCTTAACAGATGTCACCTCTAGAAACATGAGGGCTGAGAAAACAGCCTCATTTGGGGGGAAACCCTCAGTCCCAGCTCACTCATTTTAGATTTAGAGCTAAATTCACCTCTGTTATATCCTCCCTAAATGGGTAGATTTGTCCCTTGTTTGCATCTTAACTAATTTAATGTCCTCTATTCTATTTGAAAGTGACTTTTTATTGAAAAAAAAATAGTTCCTTTAAGTATATAGTACCTTTGCTGCAATAGTGACACTAAACATTGCTGTAATATACTGGGCCAAGCAAATTATTTTTAAAGCAAAATTATTAAACTATGATCTCGCTTAATCCTTCTATAAACATTTGGGGAAGAAAAATATGCTTTAATCTTGTTTCAGTTCTACATTTTTTTGGTGAATAATCTGTGAATAATTCACTTTCCAGATGCAAAGTATTACTGAGGTATTATGATAAGACTAAGGAAAATACAACCAAAGATGTATTTCATTTAGAGAGCTGTGTGTTTGTTTTTCAAAATAGAGGCTTTGGTGCCACCACTCATAAAATGTAAAGGAGTCATCTTGCTTTCACTCCACCTGCCCATTATGGTTTGAACTACAAGCCTTGTTCCATCAGAGGCAATATCAGGGTCCTATCAATGCTGCTGCATTTCATGTCCAAAGAGAAAATAGTTTCAGTTATGCCACCTTTTGACAACAACCTCTGCAGCCACTGCAGATGAAATCTTGCTGAGTGGATCTGGGATTTGTTTATTCCTGCCTCACAGACATCTGTTCCTTCTCCCAGGTCCCCTGATGCTGTCTGCCTTCATGCAGCATTTAACCAAGTCAGTAAGATCTTTGTCTAAGTGTTGGATACAGAAAATGCGGTTGGATCATACCAGAAATATCTCCTTCTGAGCCGTGGTTCTAAGCTATGTGCTGAGCATAGTTCAGTTATAATTTTATTAGTAGAAGTTGGCCACTGTTTTTCTGCAGGACTTGAAGAGGTTGAGTTGTGTAACCTTTGCTACTAGGTCCCACAAGTGTTGTTGTCTTGCCTGGCCAGTCTTGTCTCTGAACTGTTGAAATACTCCTTCCTATATGTGGTAATTATTGCATGGAACTAACCAACAATTGTTCTTTCTTAAATTTGATCTAGGTGATTATCTCAAGCTGTTTTGATTTGACTGCCATATAAAACTTGGGGAGAACAGACTGTATGAACCAAAACCACCCAGCCAGCAAAGAAATTAGATTAAAACTATGTCTAACTGAAATCTTCATAAACATCTCCTATTACATCTTTCCTTATCCAAAGATTTGGGGCAGAATCCTGGCCCCAATGAAGTAAATGGAAAGCCTCCAATTGCTGTTAAGAAGGGCCAGGATTTTATTCCAAGTCTGTGAAATAAACCATAATTAACCTTCCATCATGGCTGCCAGATCCTATGTCACCACTTGTTTCCACTTTCCGAATTTAATTTTAGTGAAAATCTGTACAAAACTTGAGGCATTTAAGGAATAGCTAAGTGGCTTTCTCCCTCTATCACTTTCTCTTACATGCTCAGCTAATTTAGAAAATGTGCCCTGATGTCTTCCACAATTTCCTCTTGTAACAAATGTTAAAGACCCTACATTAACTTAATGTCAAATTCTCCTTGTTATTGCTTGCTCTTCTTTTGTGTTCTGATTTGAAGAAGCCCCACAGCTCACCACACTCTAATGGACATTAATTATTTAAAATTTGGCTTTATTCTCTGAATTAAATTAGCTCCCTTTCTCCCCCAAATAAATAAATGATGGTTTTAATTATCTTTATATAAACATTTTTTTAGTTCAGGTCAGGAGCTGTTGCCGGATGTTCAATATGCATTTGGACTGCCATTCTACCCGAAGTATGAAGAACAATTTACTCTGGAAGAAAAGAGCCTTTCCTTGCAAATTATGCAGTATATCTCCAATTTTATAAACTCTGGGTAAGTATGTGACATTTAAGAATTGCTATGACTGGGGAGGGGGCAAGGAGTAGAGGGAATGTAGTCCAGATCCTGCCCTCACTCAAGTAGCCTCCATTTCCTCTAGCAATTTCTAATCTACAGAAGTGGCTGTGGTCAACACTGTTAGAAAGTCATGGTCAAGTTGTCAAGCAGTTACCAAAGATTTGTACTATGACACTTAGAAGTAATAGGAATTTTATTTCCATGGAGCAGCTGCAAATTCTACTTAAATATATGGGGGCTACAGAGTCCTTGGTGTTGTTTCCAGAGCTTATTTCTAGGACCCCAGTTTTGAAGTGTCTTGGCTAAGAGTTCCCTTATTCCCAGAAGAAAGGGGAAAGCACATGGAGGCACAGCGCACCCTTTACCAACTACTCTAAATAAGCCTCAGCTTTAGGGTGCTGTGACCATGCTCAAGAATGAGGAGTATCTCTGGACAGCTAGTGTGGGAACTGTGACTTTATATGCTTTTTAGAGTACCTTGGGTTGCTTTGGGACCAAGAGCTGTTGAGGGTGTTCATAAACGTATGTTTGTACAGGTTCTGTGAACCTGTTCCTTAGGAAGTGAACCAGACTAACAAGTTACTGTCAGGTGAGACACCATGAATGATTCACCAGTATGGACTGAATTTGAACCCTGATGGTCAGAGGGACTGAATACACATTTCTTTGATCTAACTGATCTCCCTCTGCATCTTACTGTTCATGTCATTGTTTTCTAATTATAATTTCTCCCATTCCCTTAGAAATCCAAACTACCCTCATAGTTTCTCGAGAAGAATGTCAGGGATGATGCCCCCCTGGCCTATGTATCTGCCAAATGATGATGGCGATAACTACAAGGAGTTCACTGTTTCCTTGCCGACTCTTAAAGGATTGAAAAAAGCAGACTGTTCCTTTTGGTCTGATTATATCAGAAGACTGAAAGGATCCACAGGTGAGCAGTGTTTTCTGTCATTAAAAAACCCCTTAATTCTCTGCTTAACGTTTTCCTCTGACTGTAGTCCTCTTACGTCAATGTGGAAAAATACTTCTCATGGATTAAACAGCTTGCATTGTCCAAGGTATATAGCAGATAGTATGTAATAAAGTTTCATTGTCCTGGAGTTAGAGCTAGAGAAATCTTCCTGCAGTGATGATAGAAGATACGATGAAGCTATATCTTCTAATAGTTTGCTGTCTATTTACAGTTTTAATACAGACTTTGACTAAACTGGAAGACTAGATATACGGGCCTCTTTTGTCTACTGGAACCACCTAACATGAGAATGTTAAGATTCATATGATTTAGGAGCACAGTAACTTCTACCCACTGTAAAGTTTTAAATGAGGCTTTAGATACATTTCATTATGGATTCTGCATGCTTTGACTTCACACTAGATAAGTTTCTTTGTTTTTTTTTTATAGCTGTGCTCATTATGCCCCTTGTATATGCCCCTTGTATTTCTCCTTTGTCTCCATAAATTTCCATGCAGCTGTGAGATTCCTTCAATTTTTTCTTAATGCTTAGGACAGTAAGACCAACTCTGCTGAGATTTCAGTCTGCTGTTCTGTCCTGGACACTCAATTTATTCCAGTAAATAAACCCCCCTTCATGTCTATGTATCTTGTAAATAAATTTGGATAGCCCCAAGATAAGCAAATAAAACCATCCCTTTTTGGCAGGCGGAGAGGTTTTGAATTATTCTTGGAGGCCTGCAAGCATACAAGTGTTTTTTATGTCCTAAGGATTCATCTTCACAATGAACACAGTCCAGGCTCTTTCTGCTTTGCACTTCTGGGAACAAAATGTACTCTCCAAGACACCAAGCTACCCAGGCTATCTATGCCTGACAGACCACCTCAAATGGACTGAGGCCGATGTCTGAGTGACACTAAACTATAATGTCTCAGAACCATTAAATTGGTGGTTCTGATACAAACACAAAGCATCAATGCTCTTGTTCAAGAGACAGCCTGAATCATTACTCATGGTCTTTCTTCAAAAGCGTACTCAAGATTTTGCTGTAGGCCTTTTCATCACTTTCCTGATGAATGTCTTTCCCTCAATGTCTTTCAAGCTCAGAGGGGATATTTTGGTCTCTCCGATGGCTTACTGATGGTCAAGATATTCCTAATTTGCAAAGCTTGACTCTGATGTTTAAACAGTTCTGAGCTTCTAGATCTATTGGAACTTCAGCTCACAGTATTATGGCTGTGTAATGCCAGACTTGAGCTGAAGTCACAGCTCTGGCAGAACTTTTGACTGAGCACCACGGACAGAGGCTATTCCCAGCATTTATAGAAAATCCCAAAAAAGGTGGGAAAATATCTACTAGGACAGATTGTTTTTGAGATGGAGAATGTTTAAAACCATCCAAACTGGCATAAGAACACAACAACATTCGTGTATGGGCCAGTCCAATAGTCTGCCTAGCTCAATATCCTGCCCTCATCAATGGCCAAAACCAAATACTTGAATGTTAAACATAAAAACTGAGAGAGGGAGAGAAAAACATACTGAAAGTTCACAAAGATGAGTCAAAGTTTTGAAAACAAGCCACACAGTGTGAAATTTATGGAGTATAGATTGTCAGGGAGAAGGTTTAAAAAGTGCATGTCAACATGTTATTCTTCAAGCAGAAGTGAGTACACCCTGCCTGCTCTTCAAGCCAGTATTTGCTTGGTCTCAGCACCATGGTAATGCAGCCACACAGTTGGCTTCTACTAAATTCCATTGCATAACAACATTGGCTTGTCACCTTGCTTCGACAGTCATCTTTAATCTTATCTCACCCTGGAATACTGAAACTTTTAATGCGACTTCTACTTAAATAGACATCGCATCAAACCCATTTCTGCTCCAGTCCTCAGCATGGGATGGTAACTTACAGAAACTTGTGCTGTGGGTCTCTTGATAACAAACTGAGCCCACCTCCTTGTGAAAAAATTTCATAATGTTCATCAGTTCAGCTAGAAGGACTGTATGAACCTCAGATGCTGATGGCTGAACAGCCTCAATTTCTTTTTGAGAGGATGCTGTGCTGAAATTCATGCCAAAGCAGTGTCAATCCATCAATACAATTCATCACTTGCATTGCTCCCAAAATTTACATACTGCAGGAGTGGACGAGTGAGACTGTAGAACATGTTCAGTCAAGAGAACTGAAATTATTTTTAAGTCCCTAAGCATCATGTTGCTGCTTGGTTGGTGTGCCTCTTTGCACCAGAGGTAGCTTGCTGTACCTCCCTTCAGAGCTGAAGCACTGCATCTCTGTTGTTACCTGACTGCTCCTGACTCTGTTCCTGGAGTGCTGCCAGGCTGTCGTATGGGATCCTGGCATGATGCTGGATGCTAGATTTGAGAGAGAAATGCTGCAAACCACTTTCAGATGATGTACCTTGCACTCCATCCTGAGGGGGAACTATCTGTCAGTCAGCTATTGAGACATCCAATCTAACAACTACTTAGTGGAAAAAAGGATCAGCTTCCTGCCTTTTAATAATTCTAAATCTTTGTGGTAGTGTTTTTGGATTGTACATTGTACACTGTACATTCTGACTGCTGGTCTCAGTTATCGGGGTTGCAATTTGTGATCTCATGCCAAGTAGATGGAGTTTACAAGTGTGGCAGCAACAGGCATTGCTAATGAAACAATCCAGTTTTCACATCCAAGTGCAAAGCTGTAGGAGGCCTATTCTGATGCAATCTCAACCAATTATGATGAATCCCATTTTGTCCACCTCACTTCTTCCTTCAAATCAATACCCTTCCAGCTTCATCTATCATCTGTGATCTATAAGAAAAAAAAATCGTTTTCAGTAAAATGGAGAACTGGAGAAGAAACCAGTGATCATAAAATCTAACTGCAGCTGGCTTTTCAAATTTTTTTCTTGATCCTGTGTTTACTGCCATGTGAAATGTCTTGGCATAGAAATGTCAAATTAGGGATAACTAAGGGCTCAAGGCTCATCTTAAACCCTAAGTCTCAGTCCAACAGAAAACTGTGTTACTCCTAAACTCGTGAATTGCAGTTTCTGGAATAAAGCCTCTCATTTAGAGTCTCTTGTACAGCTGAAGTTACATGTCTTATAAGTTATTCACTGCTGGATCTAGAAGCTGTTATGTATATACCCAGCTTCACTGTTACCTGTAGTTTTCTTTCCATTTAGTAAAAATATTGTCAAAGTTGAAGTAGGTGTTTCATTTTGTGATCAGACTGCAATATTTAATGAGGGAATGTATAATTTGTTCCTGGCATATAATTGAAATGTATAATTTAAGATAATTTAACAAAAGTCATGTCATAAATGCAACAATTCTTCATGATATTTAATGGCAGTGCCTTTACAAATTATGGAGAAAAGTTTGAATCTGTTTCATTGCAGATGATCTATAAATCTGTTGAAATTTAGTTTGAAACCAGTTTGTAAAGTTGGCATTTTTGGGGGGCAGTTTACCTGGGGAATTACAGAAGCGAGGATGCTTGAAAAGATTTGGATTTAGTAAATGGAGTTCCCATGGTTGCATTTCAAAGACATGCTTTATATTCTGAATCATGATGGTTTCCATGGGAAACATCAAAACGAGAAACAAGAAGAGTGGCCATTGTGGAAAAAAGCTGTGGATGGCTTTTTCCAGGGAAATGTGTTAATAACTTGAAATTCAGTTAAAAACAGAAGCTCCAGAATGTTTATATATATTCAGACAGTATGTCTGAATGCTAAAATTCCCCTTGCATAGTGTGGTGGGCTGCGCTGCCTTACAGTGAGCCCCTTTATATGGGGCCTCTCACTGCGTCCCAAACAGGTAGATTTGGATCTGTTCTACATCTCTTGCTCATCTAACTGGTATCTAAACAGAGCCAGTCCTCCTAAAATAAGTGCCTTTGTAAGCAGTGTTGCAGCTGAGGAGAGGGAGATACCTTTACTGTCTCCAAAGTGAAATCTTGTCTGCCTAACTCATGTCTAAATTTAGACATTTAAGCATACTTTATGTGTCCAAGTCAGCCAGACTGGACCCCACCTGTAGCAAAATCAATGGCTAGCAAAGCAGAAGCCTTCTCCATTAGCTCTAACACCCCATGTGTAGCCACACAAGAGTCCAAATAAAGCAACAGTGTTCATAGTTCAGACTTGAATCAAGACCGAATCAGGAATGTTGTGGTCAGCATTCATCTTTTACCCATTCTATTCACACCTTCTTTTTGGAAATCTTCACTAGAAAACAGATTCCTTTAGTATGAGGGACATCTGTGCAGCAGTGAGAGCACTCTGGCTAGGATACATTCAATAAACACCATCAGTCCACTCTGTTGGCACAGTTTGGTGTTGAAGCAACTGCAACTACTGAAAGGGTGGAAGACTAAAATCATGGAAGGTAAAGAATAAAGAACAAGAGATCTATCACAAGTGGGGGCTTTGTGCTTTATGTATTCCAGACAGACAAAATAATAACGTTCCTCACACTTTCTGCCTGGTAGGTAAGTATCAGGAGATAATACAAAACAGAGAACAAGTCTTGCACAAGTGGAGTGCGAATTATTGTTCACTTCAGTGGCAGTTATTTAAAGCATGCTGGAAGCATGATACTTAATTACCATTAGGTGATCTGACATTACCCCAAAGCATTTTGCAAATGGGCTGCAAACTGAGAAAAATAGCTTCCTGAACATTTATAGCTGCATAAAAAGGTTCTTAAGTGTCATTGACAAAGTGTATACTTTCTAGCTTGCTGCATCAAACATATGACATTTATTTTAATCTTAATTGTATTGTCCTTTCAGGAAGTGCAAGTAATGGAGAGCCATCTGCAGAAAACAGCCCTAGTGAAGCTCCTAGTGAAGGAGTTACATCCCAGGAGGGCCAGCCACTGGGAGACAAGGTGGCTTACAGCAGATGATAGAAAATCAGTGCTATTGGATGGGTTTCTTACACAATTGTACATCCATGCAGCTGTGTCACACCGGATGAACAAGTTGCTTCCTTTAGTTAACTTTCTGAACAAATAAAGTAGACCTTTCAAGAAAGTAGCTTGTCAAGAAAATTGTTGAATATGGCACAAAATGAGCCCTACAGCTATTATTTTAGGTCAAAAGAAATTGTAATTTGAAAAATGAAGTATCAATAAAAACTGCAAAACCAAAACAAAAGTACTTGGACTTTATTTCTTGCAACTACCCAGATGCCAACACACTCTAATACCACCAGCCAGAAAAGGATGTACATTGAAACTCTGAGAAGTCCCTCAGATGATGAGGCTCAAATTTGCTAGATGTTGTATCTGACTTGTTCTTTTCTGTTACTCATCCTGTCACAAGCTACTGATAGGAATGGGAGCCTAGTTTGGAATTCTGGAGATGGGAAGGGGTTGGATCCAGGAAGAACAACATAAGAAGGGAATCAACAGTATGCACTGAGTGTGTTCACATGAACTCAGGCACATGCACATGCTATATTCAGCTCATGATCACCCGTGAAAATATGTATAAGACCATTTGGGTAAAGCACAACACACAGCAGAGATAATACAAAGCGTATGTCAATTAAAGCTTAGAATATGCTGTCCTTGGAACATTCATCTTTTGTAAGGAGAAAGTGAGATACAGAATAGTTTTGGAATCATAAAGAAAAGTGCATCGTAGGGTATCGCTAATGGATCTGTAGGTAGTTTGGCTTAGGTTGTTAATTCACTGCTAGGATCATTTGGCAACAGATAAACCTCAATTGACAGTATATCACACACATGTTCATGATACTTGAGAACAAAAAGTGAAACCAAGGTTGCCCTGAAACTAATAGGAAAATTTCCATTGATTTCAGTAGGACCCAAATTTCTTGTGCAGTGTTGAAATTATTTAATAAAACAACTCATAACATTTTGTTTGCTGCTTGGGACCTTTGCCAGTGCATGAACAGTTACTGCTGTCTGCCATGTATCCAGGTTTCCAAAGATTTTACTTAGCTAAAAGAAAAACTGTGCAACAGTCATTCTTCTTATACCCTGATCAATAAACAATAAAAAGAACATTAATCAAGAAGCTTGTTAACAGATTAAATATAAAAAAGTAAAGATGGAGAAATCAAACTGTGTTTTCCATCATTATCTTTACCTATGCTAGCTAGCTAGTAATGAAAAAAAGACAGTATTTAAGAACTTTTTATAAAGCCTAGATCTTACAGCCCAACAGAGGATGCTTTCTTTGCAGTAACTATAGATGCAGCAGTTGTGATTCCCTGGCCAAGACTGGGTTTATTTTTTCCTCTTTTGAGACTGCTCTTGGAAATCAATGTCTAATATTTAAAACTTAATGCACCCCACCAAAACTTCTTATTTAATAACAGGTATGATTTTACATGTGGTCACATATGCAGACAGTCATGTGCATATCTCCAGCCCTGGGAAGACCCAAAGCTGAGCTACAGTATTTCATATTCATTTAACAGTGAGTTGGATTAAAGAAATGTGGGTTTCTCTAGTTCTGTCACCTAATTTCCACAACAGCAGCATCCTGGTCCTCCTTAGCTTGACCCTAATAGTCCTGTGAATCTTTAATATGATATATATATTTGTATATATACATAAATTTTCAGCAAATGTGAAAAGTTCTTCTTCATCCATTAAACAAATGCATTGTAACTAACTCATCTAAAACTATTTTAGGTCACTTTGCTTTCTATATTGGTCTTCCTATCTTTCAATCCTAACGTTGAGGCACCTTCTCCCAGCCAACAGTCATTGTTTCTGCACTGTACTCTTCCAAAAAATCAAATTCTCCAGAACATGAGCCAAATCCCTGTGAAATACTGATGTTAAATGGGCTATTGTTTGTGGAGAATGGGTTTGGTATAGCCATATGCCAGGCTGTATTGTTACAGAGTCCCACTTTGGGGAAAAATGGGCCATGAGACTAACAGTTTTGATGAATCAACCCAATATCCCATAGCTCCTGTTAAAGAGATGTTAAAAAGCTATTGTATGAAGACTAGAATGCTAAATATAATGCCTAAAAAATTTAAATCCTAGTAAACTATAAACATATGCTTTTAATTATTATTTTACACAGATGAATATTTACAAATAGAAATGCAAATGAAGAATTTTTTTCCCTCCTGTGTATACCAACTTTGGTAGTGTCATTCCAAACAGGCCAGCTTCCCAAAAAGTAATTAATCTCAATTGGCTTCTAAACCATCAAATCCTAAGAAAAAAGCCAAGCACCTCCAACAAATTCAATAACTCCAACAGGAAATGCTCAGCTCATCAGGGTTCCTTTCAATTTATTGTGAATGTAGTCTTCTGCATCACAATATCATAAAGCATAAAATATAACACAAAATTAAGTATCTCTGAGAACTAATTGTTATACACAGCAACACTAGTATTAATCTGCTGCCCATGGAGCTGATAAACAGAGGACAGTAAAAGGCTTCAGTATTGACTCATGTTAGTGAATTCAAATATATAATCTTTCTCCACTCACTATTCAGCTCCACCTTGAGCCCAGATATGCCTATGTAATTTGAGAAAAGGTTTTAATTTTGAGCTAGGAACTCAGCAGCTCAGCCTTGTAGGCTCCTAATTACAAGCCTACTCTTGGCCATCTGGTAGGCTTGGTAGGTAGGTAGGTATGACCAGGCTTTTAGGTCACCCCTCCTGAGGTATTCAGCTTAACTGGCAGTTTGGTAAAAGAACCTTTTTAAATATGGAGTTTTTGTAAAACATCTTTATTTCGTTAGTGACTGACTGCCCTAAACTCACCCTGTTGCACTGAATGCAGCCCTTTAGACTGTTCTGTCTCTCTCTGGGTTCCCAGAAGCCCCCACATTCTCTTCTATAGCCGACTATTTGTTTCCTCCTTTAAAAATCGATACTCTTCCCCAGTTCTTTGCACCCTCTTCTTCCCTTATGCTAGTCCTGTTCATTCTTCATATCTCTTTTAACTTGCTTCTGCCAAGGTGCATTTTGACTCAGACAAATGCAGTCTCATGATCCCATATGTTCATCCAATCCCATATTTCACCCATCCTTCATCCTGGGTCCTTAAGCTCAAACATCATTAAAAATCGAAGCAACTTTTGCAGCAGTACAAGTGATCCAGTCTTTGGTTGTAAATCTGGTCACCTTCCTGACTTTACTACCCTTCCTTACGGAGAACCACACTGTTAGAAATAGCCCAGTCAAATCCAATAAGGAGATTTAATTAGAAAAGCCTACATGTGGACTGACCAAAAGAGAGGTCAGGAGACTTCAGCCTTAGTGATACTGGGAGGCCAAGTCTACTCCCACATATAATACTTAGTAAGAAAAATACATTCTCAGACTATTTAGGTCATTATGCTTTAAGCTGAAATACCAAAGACTTCAGTGATCTGGTAATGAAACAATTCATAGAAGCATGCAGACTAGAGCCATGCTTTCCTCCCTCTTATTGGAAATAGCTCTAATTTCTTAAAAGTAAAGCATCCTTTGAAACTTCCTTATGAACACACACACAGACAAACCAAGTTAATGCAAATTATTTAATCTGAAATTTTTGAACAACAAGCCATCAGAACCTTTCTGTATATGGAACCTGAGTTATGTTGCATTTTAAGGCTTGAATATATAACCTACAGCATTTTGTGTCATTCTTTTGAACAGAAGATTTTAGCCAACAGAAAAAAATGTAGAGTATTAAAAAGATTCTACCATGCAGAGTTGAAAAGAAAACAACTGACTAAATGGCAATGCTGGAATGTTAATTGTTTTCATGAGTACTTGACACATACAGCTGGAACATCACAGTTGTTTTCCTGCTATTTCAGGGACCCACATCATATAATTCTCTTGGCTAAATTTAACGACTCAGTCTTTCACCATAGCAGCATCACAGCCAATACTCTGTATTATATGAAAGGCTCCAGCTACAATATATAGCAGTGGCTTATATAGTAGTAATTATAGATTTATGGACCGTTGTTCCTCCCTATATGAAGCTAAAAAAATAAACATGATCACAAAGCCAAAGATCCTCCACATGGTTCTCATTTAGCCTTTGAAACATAGACACCAGCCTAGCAGAGATTTTATATAAGTTTCAGGTGGTGAGAGAATTTGGTTAATAGGAAGTGTGATAGTCAGTACTTTCCACTTTTTCTATTTCCATGATGTTGATCTGGCCCAAAGCTGAGAGGTCACTAGTTCCTGCCCCTGCAGATGTGAATCCTCTAGCGTGGCCTTTGGTCCAGCTGACCAAGAAACACCCTTTGATTCCAGCAGTGACTAAAACTCAGCAAACTTCAGCTGAGAGCTGATGTGCCGTCAAGGAGAATTAAGACAGTTTTGCATCAGGATTCCTGCCAAATTTACTCACTCTTTAGGAGGCTGGCTGTATGGTTGAGTGTGGAAAATGCCACGTTTCATAGTGAAGATTTTGAGTCATTACAAAAGCTGTTGTTTTGGGTTTTTTTAAGAACTCGCTTTCCTTACTGTTGTTATTCCTCATATATTCTTCTATTATGGTATGAGAAGCAATGTCTCAGTAGTTTATCTTGGCTGCTTCCTACATAATCACTCTATAGAGGGGCTAGTGAGCAAAAGCCAACAAAACTGATAGTATCTTGTAGGCCACTGTATCAAAGTCAGATGGGACTGCATATTTTTAAACATTACAGCTGTTTTTCAAAGCTGACTAAGGAATTCTGTAAGTCAGATCCCACTAACCTGTAGGGAATTTGGATGCCCGGTTCCCATTATGGCTGTGGAAACCCCACCCAACATCTGTGCAATGGTCAGTGCTCATTTAGGAGTCTTGGCCCTTTCATAATGAGCGGATGTCCACACTGAAAAGCACCATTGAATTGGCAGCAGTTCATTGACTTGTGAAGGGAGAAGTTATAGTTTTTTGCTTAGCTTCCCTGGTGAAGATGGAGATTTTTAGCAAGACAGACAAAAAAAAAATGCATATTATTTTTGTTTCACATGAACAGCTGGTCAGTTTTAAGAGGCAGGTAGCACTCTTCATGACCATTATTAGCATATATGTACTGTCTCATACACAGAGGTAATGCATACCTATACAGGGAGCCATATATCCCTATTTTACAATCATAATATAAAAAAGTCAGTGAAGTCACAATCAGTTTACAGCAGCACTTTATACATACCACTGAAGGTAGTGATCTGCTCTGCATGTGTCAGGCAGTTTAAGTGAAATGAGAGCCCAAGCTGAAGAGCAAAGAGGCTTGCTGTTTCTTCTCAGTTCAGCTCCCACAGATTGACACAACATGTGCAGAGAGTGTGTAAAGTTGAATTGTCTTTCCACAGCAAAGCAAATGGAATCCTTCTGGGCTGAAAGGCCAAAACTCAAAACTGGTCAAAAATTCAGACAAAAAAAAAAGGTAAAAAATGGTTTTGTAAAGAACTTGAGAGTTGTTGTCACCCTGCAGGAGTCAGATAAACTGGTTTTAGTTTTGTTTGGTCTGGGGGGCAGGGGGAAGAGAAGAAAAATACTATCAAGAAAACACTGAGAAACCATCAGGAAGGCTATGGTTTTGATTTTAAGCCTCTCATAAAAAGAATTACATTATGCAATCATAATTGCTCAAATACATCAATTTTAAATACCAGAAGGATGAATTTTCAGTGAAAAGTCTTTTGTTTAAAAGATTTTGGCTAGGTACCCTAAGAACAGGATATCTAGGTAGGGCAGGGACTTACTCCAGCTCTGAAGATCTTGCTCAGTACTTGTATCATAAAACACAGTGAATACGTTTGAATTAAAGGCTGATCTTTGGAGTGGCAAGAGAAATGTGAATGGCTGGGTGCTGACTACCTTACTCTGTAACTACCAAAACTGGCACAGCTCAAGCATGAAAGAGTGGTAGGCCCTGCCTCCAGCAGGCTTTTAGCTTGAGTCTAGCACAGCCCTTTTCCTGACTATGATGACAATTTTTCCCAAGGGCAAACACTGACCTTAAGAAACCTGAAATGAAGCAGAATGGATCAAGATAGTAGATCAAGATAGAGTTCTGCAGCATCATGATGAACTGAAACCTGCATGCAGGTATTGCTGTATTTGCCAGTGCAGAGCAGAGTTGCAGAGGAACACAGACAGCCAGGTGGAGATGAGAGATGCTATTAGAGTAGGAAGGCTGGCAGCTCACTGACCAGAGGGATGTGACCTCAGATATGCAGTGTGTGATGGGGATGTGAAGTACCTAGAGTTTGATTAGATCACATGGGATGCTGGTAGATGGGAGATTTAACTCTGAAATAAAGCTCATATTCAGCTAAAAGACAGTGCAAATAACTCACACACTGAATGACTGGTTTATCAAAGGAATAGGCCAAAGCAGCATCATTAATTTCAGCATCTCTGCCCAGCCTAAAGCACAGAAAAACTCCAAATGAGTGTTTCTCTTTCAGAATCCTAACTTGTAGCAGGGGTAGTGTACAGCAGTTACATGAGTCAGACCCTATCACATGGGGTGTAGATCAGTCTGGGGTGGTGCCCAACAGCACTTTGCTCAGTAGTAGTAGAAGTGTTTCCAGCAATGCTCACAGCAGGGGAAGGATGGACTCGACTGACTCTCCCTTGCCAGTGAGGGACTCTGTGGGGGATGAGGCATCCAGAAATGAGGCAGTGACTTCCCAAAATGTGCTGAAGAGAGTCCTATGCCATCTCCCAATTTGGTCCAAATTCACAAAGTTATTTAGGGACTTAACTTAGCACCTTAGGAACTAAACATATTACTATACCCATTGTCCTATCCTTAATTCTTGTAGGTAAATAGTACATCAGATGTGGGCATGAAATAATCTCAAGACTAGCCAGATTTGTGGCTGATGGCCTGGTTTCTCTGACTCTAATACTCTGTTTTTTCACAGTTATTGTTACAGTCTCCTGGGGTGTCAAGACTTGTGCTGTGAGATGAAGGCTGAACCCCTTGGACATCACGACACAAGGGGTGCATGCCTGCCTGTGGGAATCCTCAGGGATGAGCACTCTCAGGAGACAGACTCCCATAGAGCTAGGTAAAAGATGAGCCTGACAAATTGTTTCTGAGTCAACCAACCCAGTTAAACATACAGTCACAAGCCTGACTGCTTTCAAAGGCAGCAGAGGGCTGACAGGCAGAGAGGAGAAGTCAAACTCTGACAGATGTGTTTGCTTCAGATCACTTATATGGCAGTTTGCACTCCTTTCATGCCTGGTAGTAAATGCCTGAACAAGGACTGAAGCTCTTAAATTTGGCAGTGATCTTTCTATCAGAAGCCATGGGCCTGCCTTTCAGCTGAAGTCAAAAATGCCAGCAGAGCCAGAGACTCCAAGCTGCACTGATTTACACCCGTTGCACTCAGAGTGGTGACTGTGTTTATGAGGGAATGAGTTATTCCTTTTCCAAGATGCCACAAATGCTCCAAAAGGAGCACTTTCTCTGAGAAGTTATTTTTCACAAAAAAAAACCCTCAACCCTCCACCCTGGAATCCAGTTCCAGATTTATGCCCTTTTTTCACCTTTCTGGAATATTTTAGCATGCTAAAAATAGACCTCTTGGCCTATGCTTAGCTCTCAGTAGGGACATTGTGTCACAGGCTGGAGCTCAATGAATCCTCATGGAAGACTAGAAAGCTAAAGTTTGAGGGTGATTCCCAGGGATGAGGTGCTTGGGATCTGCCCAGACAAATCTAACCTACTACTTTAATCCACAGCCTTTTCTTCGGGGTGAAATCAGCCTTCCCTGTTATTATTCTTATTGCTCTCCAGTGCATGTAGTTCCCCATGGTTGACCAGGGTGGATCTGGTGAGGGATCCCATGTTCCCCTTAGCATGAACCAATCAGTGACTCAAGGCTGGTGTCAATAGTTCACTTCCTTTGGTTACTCCTCCACTTCTGGCATCCTCACTACCTGCTAAGTTTCATGGTCCTCCTTGGCTGATGGTCATCACTTCAAATTCAGTTAATATGGTGCTTACAGAATATGACATCATGTGTAAGAATGACACACATGGTGTGTTCCACCAGAGGTTGTGCAACATGATGCTCAAGAGCAGCTACTACTTTTAATTCCCAACAGCAGACCTGGAAGGAAGGTGAGTGTTCTGTATCTCCAGAACTTGTCTCTATAGGATGTTTCTCCATTTTTCACAAACAAACACAATTCTATCATCTTTTTTATTAAATGTTTACAATATGAGACATTTCCTTCTTTTTCCTGCCTGAAAAGAGGGGAGCTTTTATTATTCCCACTTTACAGCCAGATAAGTACAATAAAGACCTGGTATAACTAGCCTAAGTCACAGATGATAAGAACCTCTTCCAGCTTTCCAGTGGGCTCTTGAGTTTCAGCAGAGTCGTGCTTACAGCTCTGTAGCATACCAGTTCAAATGCAAGCCTGGCTGGGAGAGCTGTAAGCCCCCAAACATGTCTACCTCATCTTCTTTCATCATTTGCTTGACCCTTCTTTTTCTGTCATCTCATGAAGGCCGTAGGAGGTGGGTAGAGTTGAAAGCCAGGTAGATTTTAAGGTATAGCAATGGGGTATAGCAAAGGTATAGCAAAGAAATTACTCTCATGAAAAGATAAATTAGAGGAGACCCACATTCCCACTCTGCTCTTGATGCTGCCATAGGTCAAGTCTATGTTAGAAAAGGTTTGTGAGGACACAACTGGGGTAGGTGGTCCAGGAAGACCCTTCTACACAAATCAGCTTGTATGAGTGAAGAAGCACTCCTATTGCTCATGAGATTCCAAAGAAAAAGACCCTTTTCATCTATAGTAGTGGTGCTTTTGCTAGTACAGAAATGTTTCAAGAAATCCACATTCCCAAAATGATACTGGTTTCATCACAGCCCCTGAGTCAACAGGAAATGCTGTCCTGGAAGAGTCCTGCTCTGTATCTGCAGCCCTTCCTTGTCCTGCTGAGGCTTAGCTTTCCAGTACACAGTCTCTTTCCTGCCCCCCTCTTCCTCCTCCCCTCTGCAGCTGCTTTTTCTGTTCTCTTTAACCCCTAATTATTTATCTCCGCTATATCCCATTTCTTCACACTGCCCATATTTATCTCACTCAACTCTTGTCCCTCACCTTCAAGCTGAGCCTCTGATGCAAAGCCAAAAGCTGGCGTGCACTGCAAAGTCCCAGCAAGGTATCCCTCTTCTGTCCAGCTGACTGGCACTTAGCAGGGAATCCAGTCCCTGCTCATTTTGGCTTCTGTGCTGTGATGCTGTCCTTAGCTGCAGCAAAACCCAGCAGAAATTTTTTACCCACTGCACTTTGCAGTTGCACTGTTGCTTCTCATTGTGCTGCTGCTGTGGGGAACTTGGAGCTACTCCACTTCCATTTCTCATGAAATTTACTTCACAGTTTATAGTGACTTTGAATAGCCAAATAAAGAAAAAAAAACAAACCAAAACAAATTAATATAGTGTTTATACTGTTAAAATGTGCTTGAGGAGACAGTTTAGTACTAATTAAAAGAATGGAGCTCTGCAGAAAGCAGCTGATTTACAGCCCCAGAGAGCAACATTTAAGGGCACTAGATAAAATCTAATGGTAAGAGTATAGGGGGAAAAATAAACAAATTAAAACTGCACTGCAGTGGTGCCTGAGACACAACATGATTAATTCCCACTCATCATTTTCACTCATCCACCACAGTAAATAGGTCTGTGAATGAAAGTCAGCTGAGATAAAAAAACCTGCATCACAGCTGACATCAAAAGAAAAGCCTTTTTTTGCCTAATACATTGGAGACGTTGTTTGAAAACAATTCATCCAAGTGAAATTCTGACCACTTGTACCACAGCCAGATCAGGAAGGTTTCTTGCAACTGGCCAAGAAAGTATCTGGCCCTGGAAGCAGCCTGAAGTTCTGTTGAGTACTTAGAAAGAAAACAGAGGGTCAAACAGAGCTGAGGTCTGCTCCCTCTGAAATCCACAGCAAAGATCTCTCTGACTTCATGTCAAAGTCTTCCCTGATGAGAGGAGTGGACAGGGAAGGGCAAGACAAACATGCTGGCACTTCAAGGCCAGCCTTAAAAAGGGGGGAGGGAAGGGTGATGCAGGGCTGAGCCTGACCCATGGCTAGTTTAGAAATAACTGGGGCATAACTACAAACCCCCACTACCCTGTGGGCAGAACAGGGCAAGAGCTAAAAACATCTAATACCAGATCATGTTATTTGATAACTAACTTGGGTGTTCACTTCTTGCCAGAGGAAGGACCAGAGATCCACAGGGGCAATGAGAGGGGAACAGACGTGCAGGGAATGAGTGGGGTACTGGCCACAGCTGGTGGTGCTGGGAAGGAGGAGGAGGAGGAGCAGGGGTAGGGTTAAGCAGGGTGCTCAGTTCAACACAGCTGTGCCCAGCAGGACAGAGGCTTCCTCTGTCAGTGCAAGTCTCCCTCCAAGGGTGTGCATTATGCAGCCAAGCCAGAGACTCAGTGCAACTGAAATATTGCTACAATTACACAGGAAGATGTAAATAATTAGCTATTTGCTAAGTCTCCCTTCAAGTGTGATGTGCAACTGGAGTGCATGTTTCCTGACACTTGCTAGTATCTTTTAAACAAAAGCCTAAGGCACAGCATTTTCAGCAAATCCTGGGCAGGAACAGTGTGATAGCCTCTGTTAGGAGAAAGTACATTTTATATATACACGCATGCACACAAATCTTTTCAACCTACTAACATATAGAGTAAATTGGTCCCCATGACTGATGAAGTTTTTACACCACTTTTAGATGCACGGATACCAGCTCAGTAACACTCTGAAGGCTTTCTCTTGTGCATCATCATCTGTACATCTTTCAGAATGCAAGAACATCAAATTTACTCATATATAATATTTGCCCCAGTGGCTGCAGTCTTCATTGGACACTATTTCTTTGGATGTAATCTGAACCTGCAGAATTAGTGGCATGTGAGGGATGTTATTTTTCATTACAGCTCTGGGACAATGCCTGCAGACAGATAACTTGCAGATGCTGAGAACTGCAACAAGAGCTCTTATCTTAAATTCCCAAAACACAGAGCACCATTGCTAGCTAAAGGGAAGATTTAAAAGCGCTTAACAGTAGCAGATTTTTCAGTAATTCTTCTAGACAGCACCACTCTGTTTGCTTATGGCTACAGAAATTGCAGATGACAGAGATGAATTGATACCCAGCACAATCCCAGTGAAGGACCTGGGAGACTGCAACAGTTCTAGGATGAGCTGATAAGGGCTGTGGATCCAGGCATCCCTCCACAGACACCTGTCAATTTTTCTCCACTGCTTTTTAGGGTCTTCTTGTGAACAACTTTATTAACTGAAATGTCCTTTGCAGAATCATAGAATCATAGAATCATAGAATGGTTTGGGTTGGAAGGGAACTTAAAGATCATCTAGTTCCAAGCCCCCTGCCATGGGCAGGACACCTTCCACTAGACCAGGTTGCTCACAGCCCCGTCCAACCTGGCCTTGAACACTGCCAGGGAGGGGGCAGCCACAGCTTCTCTGGGCAACCTGTTCCAGTGCCTCACCACCCTCACAATGAAGAAGTGTTAAGTGACATAAAAATAATCTACAGAGTCCTGACTAAAGCCTGTGGCAGATGAGGTTCTTGGCAGTCTCAGAAAAGCATGTATCATCTCAGTTATTAATGGGCAAAACTGTCAGGAGAGTTTAAAACTTTCCAGCTTGCTGTCCAGTAGCTGGTGAGTCAGACACAGCCTTCAGATGAAGAGCTGAAGTTTTCTTTAATTTTTCTTCTCTGCTTAAAGAATCCAAATATTCAAAGCTCTGAAAAGCCCCAGGCTACCATTCAGGGATCCTTTGGGATTAAAGGTTGTTTCTCAATGAAGAAAATTAAAGTGTTGATAGAACAAAAGGCAGAAAAGAGAAAAAAGATCAAGGATATAGCAATGTATTCCTTCTTGCATAACCCTTGGCCATTTGAGAAGATTTGTTGTGGAGGCTCCAGTCACACTTCCACCATGAAGGCCGAGGCACAGATTTTCAGTCTTCAGACTGTTAATTTGAAATAGAAGAATATTTTCTCTATTCGGTTCCAAAGTACAGCAAACACAATAGAAAATGCAAGTTTCATTTTTTTACTTAAGTGACTGAAAAAAAAAGCCTGAGCAGCAAACAGAGGTCCCTGAATCATTTGTTTTTGCAAGCTCTTCAAGGGTCCT
Organism: Strix aluco; assembly: GCF_031877795.1. Classification (NCBI taxonomy): domain Eukaryota; kingdom Metazoa; phylum Chordata; class Aves; order Strigiformes; family Strigidae; genus Strix; species Strix aluco. The sequence continues at coordinate 8,652,447 of NC_133931.1, read as the reverse complement.
CATTTTTTTATCATCCTGCAAGAAATCACAGATGATCTGGGGCCAGGTGTTTCACAACTACTCCAAATGTTTGGATGACTTTAATAATTTCTAACTTTCATCTACTGAGTGTTTTGAAATAATATCCTGACAAAACTATTTCTGTTGCCTCTTCCTGTGTTCCCTGATATTGTTTATCATCCCTTAGAACTAATCGTTCTGAAAGGGAGGATGATGTGAAGTGATGGTGACAATCCAGGAAACACAGGAGCAATTGCCTGTCTTGCACAGAAGATGCATCAGGGTAGGAGGTCTCATACTGGTGCGGAGTGAGGTGGGACAAGGGGAGATCCAGCACCCTCAGCACCATGTACTATCACAGATGAAGGACCAGCAGGATCTGCTCCCAGTCCCCTAGTAAACATCCAGGAGAGGAGGATGTGGGGGAAGAGAAGGAAAAATCCTTTCATACACTTGCAGCTCCTAAAGTCTACAAAGTTTACCGGTTGTGTGACATTTATGAACTTGACACTTTTCCTCTCTATCAATGGTGTGAAAATAAGAAAAAATGATGGCCAATCTAGATCTGAGCTCAGATCTAGAGAAGACATTACAGATGTTGCTGGATCTCTGCTCCCGCGGGGTCTCTCCAGGGCTGCAGGGGATCCCTGCTCCGGGCCTGCAGCACCTCCTGCCCTCCTCGTCCTCCGGCCTCGGGGTCCCTCTGCTGCTGCTCCCTCCTTGGCTTCCTCCTCCTCTGCCTGGGCCACCTTTGGCCCTTGCTGAAACCTGGTTTCCCCCGGGCGTCCCCAGCTTGGCTACACTGCACACTGCAGCCCCCTGCCAGTGCCTGGGCACGGACACATCATATATACACTCGGGACCAGAGAGTGGTCCCAGATTTATTTAATTCACTAATGCAAGTGTAACCACTGCAGATAATGGAAAGAAGTGAGTAACTCCAGAAAATGGCTCCATTTTCTAAGATTTGCTAATAATATCTCTCTTTTTTCCCCGTAAGTTATAAAAGGTTGGGAGTAGGCTTTTCTGGAGCCTTGTAAAGGGAATGACCACCTGCAGGTGTTGGCAGAGGATGTGCCTCCAGATGGATGTTCCTCTGCTGGAGCTGCAGAGCAGCCTAGGGCATGGCCTAAGGGCTTCTCCCAGGACTGATGCACCTCATGGATCAGGTGCTTCATGCCTAAAAGTGTACTGACTGTTCGTCACCTATTAAGGGATGCCTGTGAGACACCCCAATGTAACCAGAGGAATCCCACACTGAGATCCTAAAATGCCAGTGTGAGCAGGGGACTTCCCAGTTCAGACTGTCTTTCTCCTGGGGTGAACCATCAAAGTGAAATCCTAACAGTCCCATCTGCTGTAAGGACTGCCACATGTCAGTCAACATGTTTACCTATCTCCACTTTCTTCTTCCTTCATCCATCCTCCAGACAGAGCTTTCAATACATTTTGAATAAAAATTTAAAGTGACAGGTTCATTAGGGTTTGGTTTTTTCTCTTAGGGTTTTTTTTTAATATGAAGAGTTATTTTTCCTTTGAACCATGTTCATGGCTGTGTCTGAGTGTATGTCTGAGACAGAGAAGGAGCTAAGGAAGGGACAAGGGATTAAAGAAAAGGCAGCTGAAAGATACATTTCTGACCCAGGCCTTCTCTTAAAGATCAGTTTTCATTTCACAATCATCTTTCAGTTTTGAGGCCTTCAGAATGCTATTTCTTGGGATTCCTGATTGCCTGACTACTCTAGAGCTCATCAACATCAGTCAGTTCTGAATGCATGAAATGTCAAGGAGGTCTTGTTTTGTATAGTAAAATGTTCATCTCTGTTTTTTTCTGTAGTCCCTTTGGCAAGAGACCTGGTTCCACATTGTTTGCACCAGCACAGTAGCCTGTCCCGCTCTCTGAGTAGCCCCTCTGACCTCTCTGAGCCTGAAGACATTCCTTGCCACAAGCATTCCAAACACTCTTCTCCTCTAATGTGCACACACCAGGATTCCTGGCTTGAGGCATTTGGCTCAATCACAGCTGCTAAGCTTTCTTGGAAATTCAACCACAGTTTCATACTTCCAAGGCATGTGTTCATTTTTTCTTTTGTGTTGGGATGAGAAAACATGGGTTTCTGCGCTGCTGTGATGGAAATTCCACTTTGCCTATGTCCATGTGATCCTTTTATTCCCTAACCCAGAAAATGCAGGTACTGGAGACTTTGTGAGCTTCTCATGTGATAAACACAGACTTATTCTTTATTATGTTCAGTGCCTGCATCAATGAAAAATGTATCCGTTTTACCTAAGATAAATTTGTATTTTTGCAAGAAAGCATTTTGGTTCTAAGTGTTATTAATTTCAGTGTGACTAACATAACCTGGAAACCTGGAATATAAACGTTCCCTCCACTCCAATTTTTTACACAGCCAAGTTCAGAGAACCTTTTACTAAAAAAGAGATTCACTTCTGGATGTTTCCCCTTGTCATCACATCACTAGTGATGACTACTGTACCCAGTTACCTGTAGTAACAGACGAGACACCAGTAATCCCATCCTGACTGCAATATTTTTCAAATTATTGTGCCACCATCAGATGTATTTAATACAGTGTATTGACAAATAATGCTCAAACTTTGTTGGCGCTTGGAGTTTTGGAACTGAATAACAATTATCTTTTGGAGGCTGCTGACAAAATGATCAGACCTACTAATGGCTGAAGAATTTTAGGGCTGACTCTCATTTTAGCTTAGCACATTCCATTCATTACTTCTGACTGGAATCAAATAATCAATAATGCATGATGCTACATGAGTTGTAGGCATTTTAGATGTACTTAGGAGGCTGAATACCACATTTGAAACGGGATGCTTTTGAAAAACATTCTTAACGAAAAGCCTACTGTCCTTAATACTCAATGTCTAACCATTCAACCTTGGTTACAGTGTCTTGTGCAAGACACTGCCGGGCTTAGAAAGAAAATTAAGTGGGATTTGTGGGTGGCTGCAGTGAATGAATTGACTTGTTCTATTTTATAAAGGAATACTCCTCTATAAAAGTCCTTCCATTCCCCAAGATCCTTGTGAACAATTCCAGTGATGATTTCCCTGCTGCATTGATTTTTTTTCAGGGGGAACTTTCTGAGGATAGTTTTCCTTATTTGCCCTATTTTCTTGGTTTACATGTCTTACCACCTTACAGTGGTACCATTGATTTCTGAAAGGGTTGTCTGTGTTTCAGGCACAGTGAGAAATCACTCTGAGAGACAATACCTGTGGAGAGATTTATTTTACTAAATTCAGACATAATAATCTGACATCTGACATAGGTCAGCCTTAGCTCCTGGAATTTTAATCTAAAAAAATGGAGACGTTTCACCTGAGTGTCTCAAGTTTACCTTGTCTTCTAGCCTTTTCATCTCAGCCAAAGGCCCATGAAATTTAAATTACCTGGGATAACCTTGTAAGCGGGGAGGGATGCAGAGCAGGTTAGGTTGCCAGATTTTGCAAGCAAAATGTACGGAAAAAAATCATCCTAGGCCAGCACAAGACATAGCCCCAAGTCATACACCTTCTTTCAGCAGGATGGGCCAACGTTTCAGTACGCTATAGTAGTGTACTCCTGCTGAGATGCATTTCACTTCAAGTGTTTAGCTATGCAAAGGAGCATATAAGCAGACTAGCTGCCTTTGTCACTATAGCAATACAGGGTTATCACCAATCACATCAACACATTTAATCTCAGAGCCAGGGCTGACATGACAGGAGGTGATGTAAACTACGAGTACATTAGAGGAAGGATCAGAAGATCAGTATTTTATACATTTATTAGCCTATCTCTCTGCTTATTTATGGGATATGCCCAGTGAATTTATATATTACTGCTGATCTAAATGACAGACACATTTCTTATGGATTGACAGACACCAAATGTACACCCTCTTTATACATTCATGCCCTCTAGGATATTATTTTTATGTTAAAAATTTTTAAACAACATAATTCCCATTTATATTTCAAATATAGAATCTAAGTTATAGGATCTAAAATATCAACTAAACTACAGTTTGAGGATGCCTGATAATTACCAAGGATCCAAGAAGGTTCAGCTTTCTTACTGCTGAAATATCCCCAGGCAATTAAACTGTTGACACATTTAAATGACTTTGCTAAATTATTACTCATACTTTTTTTTTATTTCAGAGCCTAGAGTGTTATGACAATCTCTGCTTACAAGTTATAAATGGGAAGTGTATAGCTATCTTTACATATTTTAACTATCCTTCATATGGTTACCAGACTTTAGGGGGAGGGGCTCATGCAAAAACCAAGATGTATAGAGAGGAATTACAAGTTCTCCATCTTTCAGAGAGAAGGGGACCTGGGACCTGTTTCTTCAAAGGTCTTTATTAGCTCTGAAGGATCGAATCAGTGTCTTGATGAAAAATTTGAAACAAGTATCTGCATGAGACAGAGTTTGAACTTGGATTCCCATCAATACCATATCTTAATTATAAAACAATCTTTATGTTCCAAGCTGTGCTTAGACAAACATATTTTCACAAGGTCCGTCTGCCATCTTTACTCTTTGTGAATTTCCATCCACCCTGTTTGCATTAGAGATTTTGTTTAGAAATTCTTTGTTCAGCCAGCATTTTTTCACCTCTTTCAATGTACTCAAGGAGGATCTGCTTTTGTGGTGATTCATGAGTGCCAGGACCCACCCATCTGGAGGCTGATCCTGGAGCCAGGCCAAGGGCTGTCTTCAAGCTATGTCTGCAAACACAGGTCAAAGTTCATGTTCATTTTGTAGAACTATAATTAGCATAGCAAGTTTAGACAGGAAACTACTCCCTCTAGACCCAATTTCAAGGCAATTAGGGTTGTACTATTTCACCATGGTGCTTCTGAGCTAGACCCTGTCTGCCCCACAGTAATAATAACAACGGAAGTACCCATTACTGCACATTGTTGTGGCTTGGCTTGGTGTGACGAAAGCAAGCGTATATTCTAATTATACCTTAACATCAGACCAGGGGCAGCTTGTGGTGAAGATGGAAGTGAAGATCCTCAGCAAATTTTCAGTATGTTTCTACTTTCCAAAGATACTGGTATGCATATGTATTGCAAGTGGGAATTACTTGCACCGGGTAGAAAATAAATGTGCAGTCTTAGAGGTGTCTCCATCTTGGGTATACTGCCCTTCCAGTACTGCTCCATAGGATTTTGGCTTTTGTTAAGATGACCGTGTGTGTTATAAGAACTAAATTAATTGAAATATTTTACCCCCTTTATCAGATTCCAGAGGACTGCAACATCCAAAGTTCAGGAGCAGGACAGTAATGGGATGGCAGAATTCATCCTTGCACAGAGGATGCACATTGTTTATGCCCCACTTCAATGCTATTTTGAAGCACTCTTTCATGTATGGTTTCTGCTCTGGCCTTTTGCAAGGGTTGGTATTTTCCCAGAACACTTTTAGACTGCACGGCATGCCATGACTTCTGGGAGCTCTGTTGAAGGCATATAGGGTAGCATTAAGGTCATCTAAAATAGATCATGCATCTGTTATGCATGTACTTCAAATAGTGAACGAGACTCCCTTTTTGGTCAATCCCAGAGGGAAATTCTTCTCATACTAAGATAAGTGTTTAAAATAAATAGGCTCAATCCCCAATCCGTGTCTTCTTCCATCACCTCTGGAATATGTCTATGATTAATTTAGCACAAACATCTTAACATTTTTGTGGTCAGACTGATGAACTCTGCCTCTCTTGCTCTCCATCCTATCTTTAGTATTTAGCAAGAGATGTACAATTAGACTAACTGGCAATTGGTAAGAATAAAACTGTAAGGAGAATATCATTAAAAGACTCAGGCTTTTTGTTTTTCTTCAAAATCCAGCTTTTGGGGTCCTGTGATTTTGCAAGGATTTGCCTGTTCTTTTTAAATAAAAGTACATTTATAACCATCATGGTTTGGTTGAAAAGGCAAATCTGTTTGTGTAAAAATGTGGAAGACAAATGAAAACAGCCCAAAATTCTGAGTGGGGAGCAGTATTAATGTTGCCCTTGTCCTGTGGTTTTTGAATCAGTGGTGGAACTGGGATTACTGGTGAAGAACTATCAAAGAAAGAATCTGTTTACTGTAACTTGCTTATCCTCCATGCTGTGTCTGAGATACTGTGTTATTAAAGAGCAGCACTTAGAGCATTGACAACAATGCAGACTGGAGTAATATCTTTTATATTTTCTGGGTATATCTGATACTTAGCTGAGAGTAATTTTATTCCTGATTCTTGAGAAAATTATTGTGATTAATAAATACTCAGAAATGAGAGTCGTGACATCCTAGTTAGGATTTTATAGAGGAAATTCATATTCAGCTTACAGTAAAGAAGAAAAAAAATACCGAAAAGCTCTTCTAGAACAGCACGTCCATGGCATTATAACAAGTATAATTAGTCACAGATGAGTAACTTGCCCAAATAAATTCAACCCAAAGAACAGTAGTATCACAGAATCATATATAAAACCTTTCCATCTTATTCCCCATAAACAATGACACAGAACCAAAAATAAAGAGGACACAAAATGTTTGCTCATAACTGGTCTCATCATGAGAAAAAATGTAAAAATAAAAGGCTGATTAGATCCTTTCATCGTTTCAGTCTACAATGGACTTCTCATTCCATGACTGGGATTGTACTTTTGCTATATTTCAGTGTCCATTATTTTGGAAGATATTAGCTGCTTTAGTCCCAGTAAACCCCCATAGTTTTATCTCAGAAATGCAAGCTGGCAACAGATTCTACTTTTGAACCTTGAGTCTGCATTTCATCTCAGGATGAAAGCATCTGTTAGCCACCAGGTAACAGGGTCTCAACGGACTACAAAATCACTGCCTGCCTTCCCACCCTCGCTAAACATTTCCTAATGATCCATGGGTTAATTTTTTATTATATCCTGCCCTAAGAGAAGAGACATTCTAAATCACAGAACGCAAAATATTTCAGCACCATAGGCTTTGTTGTGTGTTCACTCTGCAGGTGAAGAGAGCATCCTGTGTGAGGAGCAGCTGTTAAGCGTTTAAAGATGAAAACTTACATAAAAGTTACACTCCACACATCAATTTTTAGCAAACACAGTCCCCTATTTCAGCGTAACAGACATTCCATCATCCCACCAAGCATCCCAATCAGTGCTTTTATTTTTTATTTTTCTTTTAAGGAGGAAGGAGAAGGAAATATTTTGTGATCGTGGAAGGACAGTTTGCTGTGGAAGGGGAACATAAATTATCTGGGCTGCTGCAGAACAGTCTTAGCTTTTTGTCTTGTGAGACATCTGTGATACATATATGGAGTGGTAATGAACACATCCATTCTTGGCAAACTGACTTCTTTTTGTCTTATGTTTTGTAAAAATGCGAGCCTCAACTGCCATAAAATAACAATGCCTCATGAAATAACACGAGGTCTCAATAGAGTATGACCCTCTGGATTTTTTAGTGTCTGTGCTAATTTGCAGGCATTCATCAGGATTAGGAACATCAAGCTAGATTGTTTGTACAGATACAGCTGTAGTGTTAAAATAGGGGAATGGGCTTAACCATGCCATGGTCATGCCTAAAAGTTTAACTGTTAGCACAGAAGCTGGTCCAGTTTTGGCCCATGCCAAGCATCACTCCCCTGTGGGTGTTAGAAGCACCCTGTCAGTAGCCTAGGGGTGGGCTAGTTTATCTGACTGAAAAAAATGAATCCACATTAAAGCTCTGGGCTTTTGATACTCATCCTAGTCAGTTTAAAGCATATCTGGGTAACTATATGCTATGCAGTTGTCACTTGCCATAGACATAGCTTACAGACACTTTCAAAATTGAAATTAGTTTCTAGGCTCAGTAGGACTCTGCTAGGCAAAGCCACTCACTGAGGAAGTTGCCAGAGCCTAGATATGATAAACTTCATTAATATAATAGTTTACTACGTTATGTTCAATAGGGCATAACTGTCTCCTAGCAAAATGTGTCCTCCGTGTACAAAATTGTCCCTGATTTTGTGAAGCCTCACAGACTTCGTGTTTTTTCCCTGAGCAGAGTCTGTGTATGGCTCTGCAGCTTGGCTGGATGTGCTTTGGGTTTTAATGGTCTGGATGTAGAAGGGTTAATCTTCTGCCTCTGTCTTAATCATGTTGTAAGACATGGGAAAAGAAAAACACTACCTCTGTAAAAATAAATACAATTGTCAATAAAAGTCAACATAACACTGAAGCAGCTTTACAAAGCCAAACATGTTTCACATTTAGACTGTATTAAATTTGATGTAAACTTGGGTCATTACTAAAGTGTGTGTGAGGTAAATAGTAATTTACGATGAGCAGCAGTAACCTAAGCTGATAAATTACAGTCTTGGAGCAGGCTAGATGAACCAGGCACTAACAAGGATGGCAACACTGAAGCTTCAGCTTGTCTTTGGCTGAACTGCTGTGCTTCTCTGGGATATACCATTCATCAGAGCAACTCTTGGAGTCACTCTGCATGTCTCTGCTGCACCTCTGTATGACATGACAGGAATCTCTCCAGAACAGTATTACAATCCATGGCAAACCTGTAATGGGAGTTCAAGGCAGGCCATACTTCTGTATTGGAGTGGTTGGTTGTGTGAGCTGATGTGTTTTAGTCTCAAAACCCAAAAAATTATATAGCCACTCTTTAAACACTTTTTTCGACAATCTTTCACAGGGAGGCATGTTATTGTTGCAGGACCCAGGGTGGAAGCCCATGTGCTGAATGCTGGAAAAACTTGACTACTCTTCTGCAGACAGGGTAGGCTCTTAAGATATTCCAGACCTTATTACTGACATGGGCGAACGTCCTATGAAACTAATGCACATGGGCCAGTGAAGACCCTACCCTCTACGTGAGTTTAAGGACCATATGAATATCATATCCTACTGACAGGACTTGTGTTTGGGCACTTGCCCAGCTGAGCTACTGTAGATGCAGTATCTCTTGCTGTTTAGTGAATCTTTCTTCAATACTCCCAATTGCACAAAGGCAGTTTACCAGTTAAAGATCTGCTGCCTGGATACATATGCCCAAATGTCTCTTATTTAGTTTACTTACTTGACTGAAGGTTCCCAAAGAGGAAAACAGCTGGCCAAGGTTCCCTCAGCTTTCAAAGAAGAAAGTTAGCTACCAGGACAATCCTCATTAATGTGGGATGAATCTCTCTCTGAAAGTCGCTACTCTTTTTTTTTTTTTTTTTTTTAATTTATTTATTTCTCATCCTTTGACAATCCAGGAAGCCTAGAATCAAAGGTAGTTGGGCTCTATCTGGACCTAGGTGATTGTCTAAAGTCACCTAGAAATCTTGTGAGAAAGCCCTGTCTCCTAAGACCTTTTTTAGTGCTTTGTATTTGAATGTTATAGTAACAGAAGGAGAAAAAAACCCCACACAAATAGTCTTTAACAATTTTGCTAATAATGTTGCCGTATTTAGGCTGCCCTTGAATTATTTGAATGTTATTGTAAAAACCAGATTCTACTACCAAGATTGCAGTATTCAAAAAACATTAAAGACCACTCAGAAACCCACAGAAATAGTAAGTTCAAGAACTAATATAAAATCCTTTCCAATTCACCCAGAGTGCCTGCATGTAGAGGGACTCTTCAGTCCCTGAGATCTCACTGTAAATACAATGTAAGACATATGCTGTAATAGTTAAGCAATGTGGAGTGAATTAGGAGTAAACTGGAAACCTTAATTAAGCATTTTTATTACTGTCATGGGTTGCAGCCAGGCCTGCAATGTTATTTAAACATAAGGTTTGTGGGTTTGATTCCATGACCTTTTTCCAAGGGAAATGATGGGATTCAAGCACCAGAGGATGCTTCTTGCAGTGTGTAAAGAGTATGATGTATCTCAAATAGCATTCCCATTACACATTGTGATAATAACAGTCATTTCTTTATTCTTGGAGGGCTGCTGGGGATTTCAGGGTTCTTTCACCATTTATGGATATTGGTATGTTCTACATTACTGGAGGGGGCCACTTAGTGAAAAATCAAGTGTGTTATTTGTGTATGTTAAACATGGATTGAGACATATTGTTTGGATATTTCAACTTAAAAATGTTTACTCTGAACATTTTAGGCGAAACAGAAATGTAAAATCTCTTTCTTAAGCCTAGAGGACTGGACACAGAGGAGTCAAGTGGGAAGACGTTAAGCTGCATAGCCGAGGCAAAGACACTTCAGGCTGCATTTATATTGTTAAATATATCTATTACAGCCATTTGAGGAGTGAATATGGGCCCATACCCTAAAGGTTCAGAAAGCTTGTATCCACATCATTCAGTGCTGGCACTTTCTAGTTGTCACACTACATAGCACTTGGCACTGGTCTTTTCTGGGCATCAGGTGCCCTGTGCCTCTAAGAGTTTCAGTTGTCCAAAACAATTTCTGGACCACTCTGTGGACCAGGGCTGTTTTGATGTCATGGACCGTCAAAATACATGACATGCCTTGGAGGACTGTTTGTGTTGGAGGATGCAGTGTGAGGGTTGGAGCCACATACACTGCAGTCTTACTCATCCTGTTTATTGGGGAGGGCCCTTAAACTGAACTATCCCCCATGACAGGTTTTGTGTTGGGTGAAGAGATAGTTCACTCCAAAAGAAAGCACAAGTTACAATTAATATTTATTCAAAGTGAATGATCAAAGGAGTAGTCTTGAAAGTAAATTCTGGGTGATGTTATCTGTCAGTGTGAATGTATCACCCAATATTCGCTAAGGAAAAGTGGAAACAGGCAAGTACATGACTCAGAGATGAGGGTCAACCAATAGGTCATGCTGGTGCCATTCATATTTTGCATCTTGCTAGCTGAAATCATCAAAAAAAGATAATAAATGTGGAATTAATAATGGCCTCAGCAAAAAAATATAGACACAGGGCTTTGAATTGATGACATGTTGTTTGCAATGTTTCAATAGATTTTCCAATAAAAACTTGTTTTCCAGCATCTTCAGAACAAGAACCATTTGAAAAAATGCTGAGGACAGTCAGGAAATACAGACATGAGTTTAAGTTTCCTATACAAATGTTCAATCTGTAATTAATTTGAAATGACTACAGAAATCAGATTTTCTAATAGTTTCTTAAAAAGGGTTCCAGAGTAGAAAAGCACAGCTGGTGTCACTCAGCCCTCAAAAGATCAGCCAGTGATTGCTTTATGGAGAACGTGCCCTGCCAGGAGTAATCCCATCATCTGTAAAGGAACCCTCCACAGATTTCTGTTGCTTCCAGGGGGTAAATTATTTTTCCCTCTCTGGTCCCTGTGTCTCCTGCATTGCCTTCACAGCTGGTAGGTCACAGCATGCTCAGCAGCAGCCATAATTATGACGCAGCGTAAGAATTGAGCAATACAAATATTTACCTTGACCTTGTCATAACACAGTGAGAGATATAGAGATATTTGTCAGACTTCCTGAATTATTCTAATCTTTTTGAGAAATGCAAGAAGAGCCTTGTTGTCTGGTGGCCTTTGAAATTTCACTGTAAGGAAGTCTATGGTCTAGAGGTTTGTTTTTTTCCATCGTTGTGTGGAATTCCAGATGTATTTGTTTGAGCTGCATTTAGTCATAAAAATCATAATTTTTTCCATCACAGGTGATTCTCAAGAAAACTCTATAAGCCTGCTACAATGCTGGAGCATGAATGTGTGGCTATGTATATTCATGCTCTACATAGCAGGGCCCCTGCCAGTAAAAACACACTGTTCAGAGACATAAAAACAGGAGGCAGAAAGAGGAAGACAAGGTCTCTCTGTAAACTCACCTGTGCCTACCACATCAGGCTCAGCAGTGCAGCGCTTCTCAACACCTGGCTGGCTGTGGCTGATAGAGGCTTCCTGCGAGTGGTTAATATTAACTCTATCTCTGCTCTCTGCGGCAGCACTCAAGACGTGGTTCAAGCTGTGCTGCTGGTGCGTAGTGCAGAGACTGATGCAATACATTGTGGGATTCTTCACTTACCACAAAAAAGGAGAAATCCATGGGAGCAGCATATTAAAAAGGCAAGAAAACAAACAGGAATGTATGAAAAGAAAGCTACTTTCTTCCCTCAGTAAAAATATCTAATCCCTGGGAAACAGCATATTAAAAAAAAAGCAAACAAACAAGAGGAAATATGCAGAAGAAAACCTTTTCATTGCAAGTTAAGTCTTCAGACAGTCAGGAACACCAGATTTGTGATTGTATCTGCAACCTCCACTGAACTCTTCTCAATCATAGATATTTACTATACGATTTATTTATTGTTGTCTGTTCATGTTCAAAGGATGAGTAAAGAGAAAAAGTTGACAGTGCTCACACTGCCAGGCAATGACAGAGGTCAGCCGATGCCTTAATTCTCCTGATAATCAAACTGATGCCCTGTGTACTGCTCTGATGCCCTCAGGTAGATGTTTTAACAAAATCACCAATAGCTTACTCACACTGATTTATTTTTTTAATTATTATGTTTTTGATGCTCACAGCTAACATACCTGTATGCTGGGACTCTCCCGTTGAAGTTTCAAATTCATTTTGCCACTTGTTCAGAATTGCCCATATCAGAACTGGAAACAGTGTGGTTTGTTTAGCTATAGGCCTGTGACTTGAAACCAAAAATGTACTAAAATGCACTAAAAGAAAGAAAAGTAAGAGTCATCAGGAATAACAGTTGGACTTTATTTATGAAGAATGTGTCAGATCATCAGAAAATAAAAAAAAATACCAGTTTTAGTTAAAAGTGCAATTGACAAATAAAGGCAATAAGTGGAAACAATTTAAAAATAAGATAATATAACAAATGAGAAAGTTGGAAATATATTTTGTGATTTCTCTCTAGCTAGGTGATTGATAAGGGAAGCTGAAGACATCAGACACTATCCAGACCTGAAAAGGCCAAAGACAGGAAGAAGGGAAGGTTTAAGCGTATCAGGAACAAATTAAATGCTAGTAACAATAAAGGTAGTGTGCTTCTAGTCTGTGTTTGGAAGCAAGCAGGATGATACACTAAGAGCACATGATAAACTACTTTCTGAGTCTTTAGCGGTTCAGAAAACATGAAACAACTCTTTTTGAGATCAGCAGGCTTGGATAACTTGGATTCAGGCATCTTAAAGTGAAGCTGGTGAGGTCTCTGGTTCCCTGATGTTTCCTTTTAATCTCACAATACTGGGGAAATTACAAATGACTGGAAAAATGTTAATTCTCTGCCAATATTTGCTGAGGACAAACAAGACAATGCAAAGATAGGCTGAAGGCCAACCAGCCATTTGTATGAAAAAGAGACATGTTCATAAATCAACAATGAGGTTAAAGGCCAGGACTGCAATTAATGACCATTAATGACATGTTAATATGAAAATAGATCTTATCTAACAAAACTGATACTTTGCATACAGCAGTAAACTGACTGATTAAGGAGGCTGCATAGCTTGAACATACTCTAGATATTTTAGGCTTTTAGTACCACATAATATTATAAACAAGATAAAATATGCCCTGTAAAACATCAAAGCATATTTTTAATGGATTAAAGAACCACTTAAATGACAGCTATCAAATTTTTTTTTAGTGAGTAGATTTTATCAAGCAATAGATCTTCTAGTGGATTTCACAGAGAATGGTCCAAAACCTTCCAAGTTTTTATCAGCAACTTTGAGGTTGAATCTAGTTTCCCAATGACATAAAGATTGGCAGATTAGTAAATGATCCTGTGACTAAGCAATAACAAAAAGATGATGAAATATTTTTGTAAATTGGGCCCATTCAAAGTAAATGCAATTGAATAAAGGTGGCACCTACATCCTAGAAGCATGGACCAAAACAGACCTAAAGATGATCTTGGATACACACATGAATTTTAACCTTAAGAATAATGCTGGGGGAAATGACATCGCTGATCATCAGCCATACACAGAGGAGGAAATTGAGTAAGAGAAGGGATGTGATTTCTACCTGGGTTTGTAGCAGCAGTGTGTACTAGAATACTGCATCTTGGGCTGATAACCATGTCTTTAAAGGGATGTTGAAAAATTGTACAGGAAGCAGAGAAAAGCCACAGAAAGAAAACTAAAGGCCTGCAAGAAAACATCTCATGATGAAATAAGTAAGTTAAAAAATTTGGCTTCTGTAAGTTACTAGGTAAGAAGAACGAGGTGCCTCCTGGAAGCACGCAGTAAATGCAACATAACAGAATTTGCACAGGAAACAACAGCTAGCAGTTAAAAGCCTAAGGTAGAGGCTCTCCAAAGAGAGACTGATTACATCACTGGAACAAATCAGCAAGAGGAGTGGTGGCAGCTCAGTCTCCTGCTGTTTCCAGCCATGGCTGGATGCTTTTCAAGATAATCCTTTAGCATGACCTGACTGCAGGCAACTGAGTGATATTCTGTGACCTGCAATTCACAGGAAACAAGAAAGGTGGTCTTAAATCCTATAAAAATGGCCCTGCTTTGAGCTTCTAGTGATGCACAACATATATCTATATGTTACTGTACAGAGAATTCAGAGCCCGTTGCATTAATATGTGTAGGCATATCTCATTTTTTAATAAAGGATTATGAAGCAGGATATATGAGAGTTTCCCCATTTTCCTCTGGGCTTTTTGACCCCTTTCCTCTTCCTTTAATGGTAGCAATCCAGCATGTCAAACATGGCTGGTGCCTCAGGCCCCCATGTATGCACCTGATATTTCATAGCCATCAGTGATGCATTTCCACCATGTAGCAAATTTCCTTCTGAAAAAAAAAAAAACAAACCCAAACAAAAAACAAACCCCCAAACCATGTAGTTCCACGGAAAGGTGACTTCTGCAGATTCCCACTTAAGTCAGTAACTGGGTTTCACATCACATAGTGCACATCTCCACAAGGTGTCTATACGTGACCAGACCAGGCTCCCTTTAAGGTCAATGGAGAACCAATCAGTAGCATCCATGGGGTTGAGGGGGTGACTCATTTCCTGAAGTACACACTTATATGTGAGTGGATAAACTGAACCATAAACTCCACTGACTCAACTGGCTATGATGGCAGCCTAGACAGCCAGCTCAGGTTTGCCTCCTGCAATGGCAGATGTGATGAACGCCACCTTTTTTGGTCCTACGGATCTTCCCTTAATGCTATTGCTGAGGGGTTTGATGTAAGTGGCATATAGGGCCAAACTGAATACATCGTTGTGGCCTATGTTGCAATTACTTCTATTTCATTTGGTAAAGGAAACCAAATGTCTCTTCTTTTTTAGGGTACTGCCAAACAAATGACTTCAACACGTGCATAAACTGCATGCGAAGGACTTCATCACATAGAAACTTTGGCCAAGTTGAGGGAAGATGGGTTTATATTTCTATCATCGTAAAACTGTCTCAGATGATGTTATTAAAATAATTAAACCTTGTACCTTGATACAGCTCTACGTGTCACTTGTTTCTTTTCCATTTCTCCTCTCATCTAAACATGGAATTAAGGAACGGCTCCTTACTGCACTTCCTGCCAACTGCACATGACAATGTGATGATGTAATATAATTTCCTCTCCATGGTCCATATGTGCTAAGGCAGAGACTATGCAGATATACCATATTTATGGAATAATGACAATATTTCCTAAAACAGAGCAGTTTTTTTACTGCTTGTGCTGGGCTCCAATTCATTACCGCATCCTTCAAGCTGTATTTCCCTAACCTCATGATTAGTAGGGTGAATGGCAAGGAATTACTCAAGGTCGGAGTCATTTATACCAAAACTCCATCACATTACATTCTGTTTACAGAGGTAGAATATGGTAGTCACATAATCTAGGGTTGATCTTAGATCAACACATACAGCATGCCAAGGATATTCAGCTCTTGTACACATGCTCAGGCCCACTGGAGTAGCAGCTGTCAATGGGGCATCGTTCTCTCATAGCAGTGCAGCTGGAGGAAGGCTTTGTCTGGTTCCCAAGTGTGGGGTTGCAATCTTTCATACAGTGACAAGCCCTAAAGTTTGTGAGTCCTTATTCAAGTCCCAGGGGCTATGAGGAGAAGGAAGTTCTACTACTATTTCCAGTGCTGGTTCCTCTCAGTGACTCTACAATAGGTATGAGGATTTGGTGTGCAAATCTGAGACCTCAGCCATTCTGCACGTCCAGGTACAAATCAGTCTCCAGAAATATATTGTGTAAACACCTTCAGTTTTAAAAAAGTCATAAACAAACATCATCAGTTGTAACCTATCTCTAACCTTGAGCCCACTTCAGTGTGAAAAGTTAGACTATGTGATCTCCTAAAATCCCTTTGAGCATTATGTCTATGATTTGCCTTTCATGCAACAGAAACTACTCTGTAAATGCCAGATTCTCCAGGGTACTCCAACTCCTTTATGCTGCTTTGGGGAAGCAGAGCAATTAACTGCTTTAGCATGCTTTATAGCTGCTTTGTGTCTCTGGGGCAGTGCAAAGGGGTTTGATGCATTTTCTCCTGCAAAGCCTAGGTCATGCTAATGGTAGGTGTAAGAATAAACATTCTCACATGTGAGAAGGCAACAGAAACAACCAAGCCCAGAAACCTTCCAGAGACCCCGAGCACACTGAAGGGCACTGGGCTTAGCATTAGCTGGGGAAACAGGAATATATATTTTATGGAGTTTTCCAAATAATTTGCCAAACGTCTCACTTCAAGCTAAGAATGGGTACAGAAATGCTGCTGGATGTGCAAGAACTAGCACGTGTGTGGTTTAAGGGATAAACTGTGGAAAAAACTGTATCATCAGGAGCTAGATTTGGGACTTATATACCCTCTACAACTCCTTGTTCCATGCTGTAATAGGATTTCACATTATCTAGCCAGCCTGCAGCCCAAGATCATGAAAAGTTCATGCATCTGAAACATCTGTTTTATCATTCATGACAATAACTCAAATGGCAGATAATTTACTCCAGCACTTTCTTCACCGTGGTTCTCCACAGGAAAGTGCAGAGGAAACAGCTATCCCTCAATAAGTACTTGCAGCTCTCAGGAATGCTTACAGGGGAGATGACACATGAAATGCAGGCTTTGGGCTTGATGCAGATGTGCTGCCATTTTGACTTTTTCTAAAGCAAAACTTTTAAGAAAAGCTGGGGGAGGATTCATGCACACCAGTGTGTGTCTGAGCCCATTTAATACCTCTTCAGAATTCCCATGCCCCAGTGTGCAATTAAGAGACATTGATAATTGAATACAGAGGGCTGATACCTTTTGTCATTTGATGTCATGACTCTCTCTACGGCATCTGCCTCTTCAACCTGGTGCAATACTGAGGTTACTCTTCGCTCACAGAAGCAATGTTCCTACAATATTTCTTCTTGGTAACCCCATCCTGGTGAAAATGAGTTAGTAGAAGATCCCAGTTTCCCCCAGTCTTCAGACTGGAGGTGAAACACAGACTGAACTGGTAATGGCTGACAATTGCATGCATCAGACAGATGGTCTACGAAGACATGCAAGAAGTGGAAACTAGGTCAATTTTCTAAAGATGCATATAAAAGAATTGCTGGAGCATGTAGGGACAAAATCATAAAGGCCAAAGCACAGAATGAAATACAACTAGCAAGGGACATGAAAGATAATAAAAACCTTTCTATTAATATTTCAGCAGAAAGAGGAAGATGAAGGAAGAAGCTGGTCCTCCACTTAGTAAGAAAGGAAAGCTAATAATGCCTGGAGGGCTGAAGCGGTTAATGCCTTTCACATATCAGCCTTCACTAAAGCTGCTATGAGCCAATGACTAATATGTTAACACCAATGAGTGGGAAGGAGGAATTCAGTCTACAATAAGCAAAAGGCAGGCTAAGGGAATTCTTTGAAAAGACAGATTTTTTTGTTCAAATCAAAGAACTGGCTAGCCACTGTCTTGAAGGATATGTGAGACTTAAGAGGGAGAGAAAAGGGCAGATATGGGTCTATTGATACGGAGGAAAAGGAAGGGAATTATATGCCAATCAGCATACTTTCAACACCTAGAAAAATGTTGAAACAACAAGTGGAACAGACCATTTTTGAATACTTTGAAGATCAGAAGGAGCTTAACAACACCAAGCATATGTTGGTTAAAAACAAATCATGATTAAAAGAACACCAGATCTGTGACAGATCTTGAGGATATGGGAGACAGAGTATGTACTGTAGAAGGTGATGAAGTTGCTGTGGTGTGATTTCATCTTGACTGTAGTAAGACTTCTGGCACTACCTCACATGAAATTTGCTCAAGGGGGATGGGAATCTAGCCCAGATTAAATCTGGTGGTGTGGATGCCTATCTGATAGGACAGTTGTCCTCAGTGAGGGGTATCTGTGCTGCTCTCTTGCTCTGGAGGAATAGCTGGAGTGGGGCTCTGGGATATAGCCTGGGTTCTTTCAAAATCTTCCTGTCTTGGACAGCAGCACATAGGAGCTACATCTGCTGATGATTCAAGTCAAGGTTTGAAAATAAAAGATCTCGCAGACATCCTCTGAAATAGTCAGTTCATAAAGGAGTTCAGAACAACAGTAGGCATGGGGGTGGCTCAAGCTCCTTGGTTGTATCAACAACACTGACAATTTTTTTTTCTCCAAGGTTGAAGGAACAGGATTGACATACATTTGTCACAGGAAAACTAACACAAGGGAAATAACACAGAAAGAGAGAAGTAAAGCCGTGCAGTTTACTGGTTCTGCCAGGGCATACCTGAGGGTGGTTACAGCTGCTATTGAGCTTTTGTTGCTATTGGCAACCATTTTATCTCAGCATATTTAACTGATCTCACAGATATCCTCCCTGTTCTGCTGCAGTGGTGACCAGACTTGCTTTCCCAGATGCTAACAGGGTTGTGGCCATTCAGGTGACTGCCTGTTTTGGCTTGGCCATCGTTCACCTCAGTGGGAGCAACCAGTGTGGTAGGAATAGGTGGCTTCCTGCAGAAGTGATCTAGGGATTGCAGGTTGTGAAGAAGTAAGTGGGAAGTAAGTGAACTCTAGGAAAGTGTAACCTGTCTAGTCCCAGTGTTAGTCCTGGATTTGGGCTGAAAGATTACAGGGAGAGCAAGAAATTATGATGTCTGAGCAAAGAGTGGGAGAACTGTGGAAGGAGAGAAGGCTGAAGTGGAGATATGCATATTCTCTTTAAAATGGTTAGTTGCTGCAATAAAGAAAAAAGATAATTCCTCCAGTGTGCCCAAGGACAGTGGACTTACACTGCAGCAAGGGAGATTTAAGGTAGACATTAGGCTTAACTCTCTAGATCTGAAGACAGTGAAGGCCTAGAATAGGTTGCTGCAGAGTGGGTAGAGGGAAGCAGTCGTGCTCCCTGAAGACAAGGTTAGACAAACATCTGTCAGGAAGAGTTTAGTTAATGCAGTTTGTGCCTTGGGACAGGAGAGATATGAGAGGACCCCTTGAGCCTCAGCCCTCTGATTGTGCCTCAGACTTATTCTCTTGCATCCCTCCCCCTTCCATTTTTCTTCTTCATCTCCTGAGTCTGCTCACTAGAAGCTCAGTGCCTGGACTTGCTCTCAGCCCAGGCCCTTCCCTGCTCCAAAAAGTAATAAGCCTGGGGTCCTGAGGCAGGAGAGAGGTTGTGATGGCTCCCACCCAAGGAGGTCCCTTGCCAGGAGCTGTACTCCATCACTAGTACCCTGAGGGAAGAAGGCCCTCTCCATCACCTGAGCACATTTTAAGGACTCTGTCCCAGCACATGCTGAATAAATAAAGCCCAGAGGCTTTTAACACATGAAAGCTCTCCTAAACTGGCCACCTTACTTGTAGTCTCAGCAGCCACCTTGAGGCCACAAATGGGTCAGAGATTTTTCTTCCTAAGGTGCCTCTGGGAGGTGACATAAGATGAGGACAACAGTCCTCACTGTGCAAAGGGTGGCTTTCCTGGGAAACCCTTCACCTCCATAGCCTGCAACAATTTGAAGTAACTGAAAATAAAGGAAACTATCTACCCCCTAAGGGCATTGTGGTGTCTCAGTCATGGTGGAGAACTGTGCATTTTCCTGGCTCCATGCTAAATCCTGCTCTGTGAGGTGCTGGGAGTGCAGCCAGCCAGTCCCTCAAGAGCTGCTACCGGGAACCAGGGACATCATGCCAAAGAAATGCATTTGAGACTGAAAAAGCAAATGGATAAGACTGGAAAAGTCAGCAGAAGGAGCGTGCCAAGTTAAGCTAGAACTTAATGGTCAAAAGTGACCACTGTTGCTTAAAATTCCAGTTTCTTCCTTTAAAACTGAGCACTTGCATTTGTTCTGAGAGGTGTTTCTGTGGGATACCCCGAAGGACAATCTGAGATGTGTGGGTCATGTTGTGATGGACCAAACGGAGGTCAGGGAGTCAGAGTGAGTGGGAGTAATGGAAACCAGCCTGCACGGAGCTGAAGGACTCTATGGCATCAGGGTGGGCAGCTTCACTACAGCTAAAATAGTTCCCACTGTATTGCAGCCTGAACGCACTATTCACGGATTGAAACTGTGTTGTGATAGGCCCTAAACAACAGTCCTGAGCTCTGCAGACGTAAAGACTAACCCCTTGTAACCTAGTAGAAAGGAACAGCTAAGTCAAAAAAGCTGCTGGAGTGGGAACAGAGCGAGAAAGGCCCTGAATTCCTGAAATAAGCCTCCAAAGTCATCAGCCTTTGATATCCAAAGTCAAGTTGGTCCCTTCAGGACTTAAAGTGAACAAACTTCTCCCTTGTCAAGTAAGAAGCAGATGTCATGATGGCATTAGGACAGAAAATGACTTTGTGGAACATGGTGAAGAGTTTCCATTTTTGGCATCTAATAGTGCTACTAATGTCAAATTGAGTTCCAACTTACAAATCATAAGTGCAACCATCTCACTGGAACTGCATGCTTTTCAGGGCTGATGGATGCACAGGTTGTATTTTTAGCTTTCTTTTTTTTAAAAAAACATGCTGGCCACAGTTTTTGCTAATTGTGGGGGATACAGGATTTACCCTCCATATGTTTTTCCAGTGCTTAAAACCAGGAATAACTAATGCAGCCTCAAGAGCACGGTTCTGTGGATCCCATGCGGGGATCTTCTCTTTTTCCTACCCCACTCCTGTGCTGTGCCTGTGTCACACAGTGTCCTAAAATATGTCCTCCTTGTCCAAATTTTCTTTGGGAAGCCTGTCCTGACTGAACATGTGCAGCCCAGAAGTTCCTCAGGTATTCAACAATTTAAGGCATGATTAAAGGGAGGTGGACCACAGCCATGTTAAAGGGAAAGAAGTACTGCCAGAACCCATGAAACCATTTTATTACTTGATGAAGAAGAAAAGCATTTGCTGGATCAAGGTAGACATCAACTGCATCAACCTTTCCCCTGAGCATGTGGGCTCAGGACCTTGTTCTGGCCTGTTCTCCTTTTCCCTCAGGTTGAATACAAGTCTATATCATCCCATCTGCTCCAAAAGGCTGACAGGAGGGAAAGGAAGGAAAAATAAGCCCAGAAGGCTACAGTGATTACTCTGTGTGATGCCCTCAGTCCAGGAAAGGGTAGAAAGTTTTATCAGGGATGGAGCAAGGTAGACACTGATCACAAACAGCAGAGCTTGAGGCAGTGATCTCCTCTGGCACTCCGGGTATGATACATCACCTCCTGTGCCCCATTCCCTTTCTTTGCCTCAGGACTGTGTCTTTTGGGTCGGCAAACAGCAGTGCTCCAAATGAAATCAGAAAACAGAATCATAATGCTCCCAGTTTTGTAAAACTGATAACGAACACTGGCAGGCATTGTGATGAACACCTTCCAGGACATGGAAAGGTAGTTTATTATCTTCATTATAATCCTTTTTAAAAGTTTCAGATGCAATTATAAATGGTAATAAAAGGATGTATATCCTGAATACTCTTCATAGCTGAGGTGCCCTTCTGCTGAGGTCTCTAAAACAGCCCATATCAGACCCTCAATTTATTCACCTTCTTGAGGCAGAACCACTCGATATCCACTGGAAGGTGACTGTATCTTTGTACTTTGAAAGAGTGCAGGGAAGAATTTGTGAGGGACTTAATATTTTACTTTCTAAGGTGGTAGTGTGAAAACGGATACCTTTGTTTTCACCCTTTTTGCTTTTATAACTGAGACTAAATTAAGGAAAAATATTAGTATGGGCTGGAAGAAGAAGAAGCTTAAAGTGCTGCTTGCAAGAAATAAAAGAACAAAAAGATGAGAACTTGAGAGCATGTGGACTATGTGTGCATAAAGTAGCAGTATTTTTGTGAGCACGACATGAATAAAGCCTCTTTCCCCACAGATTTGTGTCTTGTGGCTGACTGCAAACTCCAGCTGAAGTTGTTTTCCTGCAGTCGGCTGTCTGAGAGGTCTCAGCTGTGTGGCTTCTCTGTGTCTAATAGTGCGTGAGTAAACACTCCACTTTTCCCAAAGGTGTGATACTTCTGTGGCCTCACTCTTCTTCCTTGGTGCCTCCTTTCACAAAATGCTCAGGAATGTGATCATTGGTGAGATATCTCTTTCTGTCAAATTTGGCCTGATTTTGGCCAAAAGGCTCAAAAATTACTGCAAAGGGACACAGACAGGCAGACATGAACACGTACTAAGTGATTGCATAAGCTCCATTTCCCCAGGAAACAGAGACTGAAAGAAGGTCTGTTGAAAGAGAAACGTTTACTAACCAAATACCAAAGGAAACTTTGAATAAGATGTTACCAGAGTTAGAATGCAGTATTTGGATACTCGGGCCATAGAGGGAAAACTGGTCCAGACAGGCTCGATCTCTTGGGGATCTATTCATAACTTTTCTAAACATCTCATAAGGTTTCTTTCTTATTTCCTTTAATAGGAAAAAAAAAAAATTCTGAATTTATTAACAAAAAAATTAAAAAGAGCACATGGGCTAGAAGGGTAGACATATTTTCCAACAGGAAAACAAGCCCATCTGACATAGGAGATGGTTATGTTTTATAACCTTCATTCTTTTACACTTAATGCATTTTCATTGTCTTAGGGTTTTTTCCTAACTAAAGGTATGTATAATCTAACTCAACCTTGGAAATTCACTAACATATTTACAGTGCTGGGAAGCCCCAGTGTGATTGAAAAGGTCAAATCTGATTCTAGTCTTACCTAGACCCAACTGGGAGCAATGACACTGGCCACAGTGAATTTCCAGCAGAACAGAGGAGATTTCCCTCCTTGTGTAGCCAACTCCATCCCACAGAGTGGAGAATAATGCTGCACTAGGAGAAGGAAAAAAGGCCCATGTGAATGAATAGTTGTGTAATTCTGTGGTCACTGATCTAGAGAATAGAAATACCATGGTGTTCACATTATCCACAGTGGGTGAAGTCATTTTTTGGAGTATGTCATAAAATTACTTGTCAAGGAGACCATGATATGAAGCAGGCCAACCTACGAAGGGAGCAGACTGTGCTGCTTCAGGAATGTGTGCAATATTGGTTGGGATTCTTCATCCTTTCATCCTTTCATAGTTTGTTAGTCAATATATTTTCCTTTCTTTTCATGTGCATCAAGAAAAACATCTGCAGGAGGCAAACCCAAAGGTTAATTCCTCCCCTGCACTTCCCACATTTGTTCAAATAGTTGAACTAATATTTATGAATAATGCATTGCACCCATGAATGCCACAAATCAATGCAACTCCAAGGACTTCCTTTTTATACCAACTGAGACTCAGACTCAATATATGTTATTAATCCAGCTTCTTTTATTGGTTAGAAAATATTATGTAAATGTTTATTTCCAGAAGACTACTTTTCTACAGCAAGGATTTATCAGAGCTCATTCATATTTCTGGCAGGTTCCTATGGCCTGTTCATTCTGGTTATTAATTATTCTCAGAGCTTGGCTTCTTATTTGTGTGGTTGTTACTGGTTGTTTTTTTTTTCTTTTTTATTCTAAGTTCTGTTTGAAAACTTGAATTAAGAAACTGATAGTTTTTGAGAGTGGATACTGAGACAGGAAAAACACTGGATACTCCAGAGTACTGTTGCTGCTGTCATGAATGCCTGGTACTGGTTCAAAACCATCAGAATATCTTTTTTTCCCACATAGTGGCCACATAAATGTCCAACAGGAAATTATGAGAATTTAAGAATAAATGAACACAACAGTCAGGCCATTGCTTTTGATGTAACAAGAAAATACAATATCTGAAGTTACTGGCATCAATAATTGAAAATCTAATGTAACACATATTTATAAATTCATATAAAGTTCTACAATTTTTTAAAATGGGAACTTACAGAAACTAGTATTTTAATGGCTTGGGTTTTTGTTACTGTCATTCAAACCCTCATGTTCTCACTCACAGTGGAAGAGCTCAGCCGCTGTCGGCCAGATTAATACTGCTGAAATCAACAGTCACACAGATTGACACCAGCTGAAGACCTGTCCTCATAAATCTGAGTCTATTTATGGGGGATGAAACCACAGTCATGTCTCCCCACAGGCAGTATTCTCGCTCTAATATAAATGGTTTTGGCTGCATGAGTGAATTAAATATTGACGGTTCCATTTTTCAGACTTAGCTGTGGCTTCACCTGTATCAGTGGATTTGATTTATACCACCTCTTTGGAGAAATAATCACTCAGTCTTGGAGTGCTGACAATCAGGCTGGTTTACCTGAACTAGCTGAATTTCTTTTTAGCTGTTGAGTGTATTATCAGCCTTACAAGTATGCCAGAACAAGGAGTGCAAGCCCACAGCATTGTGCATTCTTAGTCTGTAATGGAAACCTGGGTTGAATAACATTTCCAGTCACCTCCCTTCACCTGGCATTTGTAAGGGACCAGATGGATTTACCACATTAGCTCCTCGCTGGTACCTTCTGCATCATGGTAAAAGGGATACAAGGCTGAACAGGAGCAAAGGAGCTTTTGACTCTCTATCCATATTGTGATACGCATCCATCTTCTGTGGGAAGACTGTTTATACAGCAAAAGTGAGTCCTCCTGCTGTATTGCAGCTTCTTGCACTCTGTGGTGTCAAGTCTCATCTACAAAGGCCAGCAACTCTGTGGAAATGAGATATTCACCTGTGTTGAAGTGGGGCTGACTGAGTGCTCAGATGCTTGATGTTATCAAGAGTCAGCTAAACCAGATGTTTTCATACTTCTGTTTCTAAAGCTTCTTTGATATTTCAAAGCACCAGGCTGATGTAACTCTCCTTCCCATCACCTAAGTAGTAATAACAACAACAATAATAGATTATGCACTTCCCTTCCCATTCCAGTATGTGCCTCCTGAAGAGGGTGAGGGTCCTAGCCTTCCTGCTGACTGCAGGCCCAGCGGGGGCCCTGCTATTCAGCAAGAAAATCCTGCATGGAAGGGGTGTCTTATCCATCACCCCGGCATGAAGAAAGGCAGAAAAAAGGGTACCCTGGTAGAAAACCAACACAGCTACTTGTTTGGCTTGTTTAAAAGCCAGATTCATGACTCAGCCTTTACCTTTTATGAGTCAGGAAATTCCAAGGTGCTCTTTTTTCCCTTGGACTTGTTGACAGACTCAGATCTCACTTATTACAGGGTAAATCCACTACAGGCAAGGAGCTATTCCTCACACACATTTGCAGGCAAGAGCAGCACCCATACTCCCCGAACTCTCTCTGTTCTTAGCAGTCCCTGTGTTCTTTGGCCAGCTACGGCCTTCAGTAAAAGTGTCAGGTACATCAAACAGCATAAAATAAATCAATCCATTTCACAGTTTATTTAGTCTAAAAAGACTGCAAAATGGAGTCAAATTGAGAAACCTGTTTATGTGGCTGAGAGGCCCAAGGGACATATTGAGAAAGAACTGATATTAAAGTGTTAGGCTAACAGAATCAGAACTAGTTTGCACTGGGGCGTGCTACCTGTTTCCAGTTCACTGTGGATGGTGTGACTGCAGAGTGATGGATAGTTGCATTTGCAGACATAACGTTCATAGAAGGTGAAAGGTAAAGAGACAACAGTCATTAAAGCTATAACATTGCTTCAAGGTCCAGAAAACCAATTAGACACAGAGACTTAAAAGCAATGTGGCTTCCTTGTTTTATTGAAGAGTCAGTGGTGATTTACTGAACCCTTGCATGTTTATATGTTGGAAGAAGGTACTGAATTCTCATCAGCCAAGCAGACATTGGCAGAAAGATGAAACTAGAAAACTCAGACTGAAAATATGGCACAAAATTAATAGTGAATGTAACTGAACTCACCAAAACATGAAGTGGATTTTCCATCATTTGAAGATCTTAAATTGAATTTAAGTCTTTGAACTAGACTGAGAAGTATCTTTAAAGCCTCAATTTATTTGGGTCAGTACAAGACTCCCCAGGATTAAGCCAGGGTGATACAAGATTGCAATGACCTCTTTTAGCATTGTCATCCTTAGAGGGAACTGAGAGACCCCAGAATTAGAAGCCAAGGTGTGGGCTGCTGCCATCACTGAGTTAAACAAGAGCCTAAATATCCCTGTCATTTGAGACTTCATGAAATAACCTTACACCCAGCCACACCTGTAAGTGCACGATGTGCCATATCCACAGAGGAATTGCTATCAGAACGGCTGCTGAGGCAGCTGGATGTCTCAGCATCCCTGCCCTGGATCTGCAGGCACACTCCTTGATCCCTGTCTCATCCAAGCTAAGACAGTGTCTGGTTTATGATCACCACATCACAAACTCCCATGACCAACATGAGATGAGTTGTGGAGCTGCAAGCAACCAGATGTCCACATCTCAAAGACTCCATCCTTACTGACACACTTGACCACAGCATTAGCTAAGGAATTCACCGTGGGGAATGAAATATGAGGGGGAAATGGTCAAAAGAGCGTGAGATAACCAAATGTTTTTGGGGAAAAAAACAAAAACAACACATGGTGTCATTTATAAAGTATTCTTTCCCTTGATTTTGGAGTCTGATAAGCCAGGAGCTTTGAACTCTTGCTCCTGTTCCATTTGCAATGCTATTTTTGCTAGGGCTGCTAGCATGGCCCCTTCAGCTCCAAGCCATCAAGGGCGACTTGTATGAGGTATTAGTCACCTACTTTACATTAGCCTAGGCTAATCCATCTAGTTTCACCTCTATTTTTAAGAATCCATCTCACCTATGTCAGAGGACTTCCACTCTCAAAATGCTCCTTTCACTTCACAAAGTATTCAGGGATTGGGACTCCAAAGTCAGACACTGAGTAGTAGCCACGTGCAGATGAACACCACCCAGGTGACGTGAAGACAGCAGGCTTCCTTCTAGATTCCTCAGCAGAGAAAGAGAGTCCCCGTGACTGAGTTATTGCTGGTGTATGAGGAATGATGTATGCTGGTGACAGAGAGGGGTGGGAGAGAAATATTGAAATAGAGAGAGGTGGAATGGATGAACAGAGGAGGAAGTGAGGAAAGAGAGGAAAGGTTATAGAAGAAGGAGAACAGAAACAGCCCTGGAGGAACCTGAGAGAAAATACATTCCCCAACCTGGTCTTCAGGGTGGTATGTCCTGGGAAGGGGCTATGGTAGGGATGAAGGTGCTGGAGGAGGAAGACAGAAGGTGGCACTTCCTCTAGTTTGCAGCCAAGCTCTGGCCAAATCGTTTCCCAGGTCAGCCGGGTGTCCAAACTGTCACACAAAAAATCTGGTCCTTTTAGAACTCCCTGGTCCAGCTGATGCAAAACTATTAAACTGCCCACGTCACAGCACAAAGGGGTGAAAGTCGCTGTTAGAATACGTGTTACTAGAGTGCAGCTTCCTTGCCCTCCCCTCCCCACCCACCGTCACCCGCAGCCTTGAGCGTTCAGCCGTGCCGGGTCCGGGGAGCAAGGCCCACCGCAGTGCCAGCTCCCCTGGAGGGCTGGGATGGCTGCTGGGGGGTCTGGGGTGGCTCACCCCAACCGCACCTCGCACACCTGAGTTACAGGAGGTAGCCAAGGCTGGGCAGAGGTTAAGGCACCATCTCAGTTGTAGTTTGGCCATCAGAGTGTTCAGCCAGCCATCACTCCCAGCCTGTCACACCAAGCAGGAGCCTACTTTCAAATTTACCTTGACACCTCTTTTAGCCTGTATCTTGACTCTTTCTTGGGTTAAGATCTTGGGTAAAGCTGTTTAATAGGATTTTTCTTCCCTTTGCAAGCAATCATTTTCCTTATACTATTTTATTTCCATTTAAGGAAGAAAAAGACTAAATCCTTTCAGATTCAAATTTAGAAGGGTGAGGGAAAATGTTGTGCCTGTGCCTAGGTAAAAGGAGAAAAACAGATCAGAGATGACCCAGCTAAAATCAGGGTGTGCATTAACAGGCATACAGGTGATCAGAGTTCAGCTCTGTTCAGGGTGGGGTTTGCACTCCCATGTACCTGGGCAATACTTGTTATGCCCACTGCTGGCACAGGATAGAAATATTACTGGGCCCAAGAGCTGATGCAGGCTCTGATACGCTCCACCAAAACCACAGAAGGGGTGCATAGCACGGTGGGGGGTAGCGTGCCCTTCCTTTTGATCCCCATGTGAGTTGCTCTGTAAAGAGGGGGGTCCCCAGGGAGCCGGCAGACTGCCTCCCGCGGGGTGCGCTCACGGGACAAAGATCCTTCTGCACTTCAAATGAAGCCACTCTCTTTTAAAGATTAAATAAATCAAACATCTGTGCATATTTGTATACATGTCAGGTCATTAATCATAATCAGTAAAGGCAGATCAAACGTTTCATGCTGTACTAAGTTGCAAGAGTGTGAATGCCATAAGCAACGAGGGGTAAGCTCTGAGCCTTTCGGTGCTGTGCTGAAATCTCAGCTCGATGGACCACGGCACGGCAGCTTTCCCTTTAAGAGCCCTTTGGCTAACTGCGATACACTGAAATGCAGGAGGTGGGACAACACCACACACAAAAATGAAGAAGTGAAGGCAGGAAAAGTTTCTCCAGAGGAAAAATGCAGGGCTTGTCCTTCACCCTGACGTCAGATCTGTCTTTAATAAAATCCCCAAAGAGCCAAGAGAAAAAGGCAGAGTGCCTAGGCTAGGTTGCCAGTTCAGGATTGCTCTGCATTCCCCAAAGTGGTGTTTTTGTTCAAAACGGCTCTAAATCTGGGTTCAATCAATGTATTTAATCCCGGCTTCCAGGGATGAGGTGGCTTTTGCCCTGGATTCTAGCAACAAGCAGCATTTTGCAGGTGAGTTTGGAAACTGCAGGAGAGACTCGTCTTCTGCAAACACACTTGGGTTTAATGCACGGTGGGCTGGGAGAGCCGAGTGCGGTGCATGAGGGAAGGTGGGCACTGGTGAGCTTTGGGGAGGGGGGAGATGTGAGAGCTAGGAGGGAAAGGTGAGATGTGGAGGGGAAGAGGAAAGGAGAGGAAAGGAAAGGAGGGGAAAGGAAAGGAAAGGAGGGGAAAGGAAAGGAAAGGAGGGGAAAGGAAAGGAAAGGAAAGGAAAGGAAAGGAAAGGAAAGGAAAGGAAAGGAAAGGAAAGGAAAGGAAAGGAAAGGAAAGGAAAGGAAAGGAAAGGAAAGGAAAGGAAAGGAAAGGAAAGGAAAGGAAAGGAAAGGAAAGGAAAGGAAAGGAAAGGAAAGGAAAGGAAAGGAAAGGAAAGGAAAGGAAAGGAAAGGAAAGGAAAGGAAAGGGAGAAAAGTACAGAAGTGTCTCTGAGTTGAGGCCATCTCTGCTCAGCATCCAGGTGGATCTGTACAGAAACTGTACTGTGGGGTTTGCTCTTTTTTTTTTTTTTTTTTTTTTTAATTTTTCCTGTTATTGCTACTATTTCTATTGTGAAGCAAACGAAGGACGAACAGATCACCCATTCCTGCTCTAAGCAGCCAGGGTGAGGCTGTTAGGGGAGCGGGTTGGAGGGGGAAAGGGCAGGTCCCCGCCGGGCGGCGGTGCCCACGGCGGGCAGGGCCCGAAGCCGTCCCGGGGCGGGGACCGGAGCCGGGCCCGGGCGGTGCCGCTGCCCGCAGGTGTGCCGCTGCCTGGGGGCCGGCAGAGCAGGGGGCTTTGCTGTCCCCTCCCCCGACCTCTGTAGCTGCCCGATCCACGCAGGCGGTAGCTGCTGTCCTTCCCCTTCTCTTTGGGCTCTCTACGAGAGAGCCAATCTCACAGAAGGTGTTTGCGTTTTGCTTTTCTTGTCCCGGTGCGGCTTGTGTCGCATCCCCGGGCAGGGGCTGGCTGCGGGGAGGTGCTGCGGCGGGTGCGGGGGTGCCTGTCCCCCGCCTCGGGTCCCCCACCCGCACCCCCATCCCCGGAGGCAACGCTGGGCTCGGGGACCCCGAAAGAGAGGTTGATCCTAGGGACCCGCTTGGGCTACGCGGCTTGAGGCATTCCCCGAGCCAGACACGTGTGAAGCGGTGTCTGAGCATCGCTGCTGCTCGAAGCGGGGGGAGCATCAACTGCTTCGCACAGGGGGGATTTTGCTTTGCAGGGCTGCTGGCATCAGGGGCTGGCTTGCGAGATAAAGCGGGGCTCTAAAGCAAGAAAGTAGCAGGCGTGGTGCGGTACACCAGACGCACCTGCGTGAAAGCAGATGGCAAAGTGATAAGTCCTGTGTGAATGTGGAGATGGACTGATAATGGTGCCTCTTCTAGGAGAGAAAAAAAAAAAAAAAGCAACACAAAACACAAAACTAACAGCAAACAAACAAAATGCACCTCTTGGGCTCTCTGAGGTAAGTTGATTCTTACCTCAGTTGATTTTTGTTGAGCAAGTAAAAAGTCATGCGGAGGGAGGGCCCCCCCACCCCCCCAAACAGTGTTATTAGAGGAGATCTGTGTGAACCTTGTAAATTTTACAGTGGTTGTCCTGGGCTCCCTTGATATCAAAGCTGTTTGTAAAAAAAGCTGCTGTAGCGTGAAAGTATGTGTGAGTGCATGCAGACACATGCGCCTGCTGTGGGGGTAAGTGAGTGCAATCCAACTATTGCTGGCAGCATGTTTGGTCTAAACACTTAAAAGTGTTCAAAAGAGAACCAAAATAAACCAAAAAGAGACCTGTGTCTTGACTGTTTCAATTCAAGTTCTCCACTGAATGGAGCAAGTTTAGCTGTGTCGCTCTGGAGCATCCCAGGAGCACTGTCAGCTCCTGAGCACACCTGTGGAGTTGGGCTTTAGAAGGTTGTGCTTAGAAACCA
This sequence comes from Strix aluco, assembly GCF_031877795.1. Classification (NCBI taxonomy): domain Eukaryota; kingdom Metazoa; phylum Chordata; class Aves; order Strigiformes; family Strigidae; genus Strix; species Strix aluco. The sequence continues at coordinate 8,621,359 of NC_133931.1, read as the reverse complement.
TTGAGTAGGAACGATTTCGCTCCAGTAATGAACTGGCTTTCTGGGGGTCTTCTCCACATCTGAACTAGGGTAGGAAGGGGGATTGGTAGGCTGATGAAGGGCAGATTTCTGTCTGGTGTACATAAGGGAGTGAAGGAACAGGGATGAAAAGAGTGTATAGCATGGAGGGATGAGAGGGGCTGGGGAGAGCAACTGGGATGCAGTATTAATCTGTGTAATACTTAAAGGAATTTTGGGAGAAGAGCAGGCTGAGTTTGGTCTGCTTAAGGGGAGGATGTCTGAAGGAGCAAGGGATATTGCAATTAGTGTGGGATATTGTGAATATTTAGCTGGCATGGCCACTCTGCTCATGAGGGACATCTCAGCAAAATCATACGGGTCATAATAGATGAGTGCTGATAAAGCTCTGACACCATCCCACCTCATTGTCTGTTGTGTTACACCTTTGATGACATTATCACAGCAGTAATAAAGATCTTTCCAACACTGCAGAGGCATCCATGGAGTGGTAGCATCAGGCAGGACACTGTGCACAGGCAAAGCCCTGTGGTGTCCCTGGGGATTTGTCACTCGTCACATGTATGAAGAAATATGGACAGAAAAAGATGCTCCACTGGGAAAGAGGAGGTTGGACTTTCCGGAATATACCTGGAATACTTGTTCCAGGGAGAATAGCAGGGGAGTTAAAACAGGAAGGTCAGGCAAGTCTCCAAGGGCATTTCAGAAGGCAGCTGTCAGGTTCTGCGGGAGTGTCCCCCGTCCCCCAGTACTGCGTTAAGCTACAGGCCATAACTGGGTTCTTCAACAGTTTTATCAACATGGTTTTTTTATTAGGGCATAACTGCACAGGCAATGGGCTTGGGAAGAGAAAAATAGCTGAACATAGCTGGAATTTCAGGCATAAGTTTTCAAACATTTCTTAAAATATTTTTTTTGCATAGATATAAGGGCAGAGACCATGGGAGCTGAAGTCCCATCAACTAGGCTGAGATTCCTCAGTGCCTGAGTCATTTCTGCAGCAAGGACTTTAAGGGTGGATGCGTTGGGCCCTTTCAGTGCTGCACATTGAGGAATCAGAGTCAGGATCTTCTGCCTCTAGTCCTGATGACTGAGCAGATATAAGACCCTTCTGAAGATGGGACAAAATTTCCCAAACCAGGGTGATGAGTAGAAAACCAATTCTGCATTTTGTAGAAAATTAGTAAAAGAGATTACATAGGAAGAAGAACAGCACTGGAGGTTTCTAAAATATTTGAAGTGGAGGAATAGGTGGTGTGTGGATCTAAAAATCTAAAATTTAAAGGGTGAATGGAAACCTGCAGACTTTTCCTTTAATTGTGAGGGTAAGCAGCAAGTGAAATAGCAAAGAATTATGTCCTTCATCACATCAGTTAGTAGGCAGGTATTGACACTTTTATTTGATATGGTGGCAGTCATGACACACAGTCACCGGGCTTTTAGCTTTAGTGGGAGGAGAGAGATGTTCAAAGGTGGTTTTATATAGGCATCATTTCCTTTGTGAGCATTGATTTCACTAGATAGTCACTGATAACGACCCAAGTTCAGGGCTGCCTCAGGCTGTGTGGAAAGTTGAGAACCGTAATGCATGGGTTTTCCTTCTCCTTTTTGTAAGATTTATTGGCACAGATCTTGGCACAGGCCAAGAATTTAATTTGCAAAATGTTTGGATTTGGTGGCAGGAAAGAATTACTACATTTCTTTGGGCTCTTCCAGGCAAAACCACACTCTGACCAAACATGAACCAAAAATAATAATAAAAAAAATAGCACCATGGATTGATTTATTAATTTATCTATTTGCTTTGCTAGCAGCTCATATGTAGTCTAATGATAAAGATTCCAGGCATTCTTGCAAAATCCTATGGCTCTTCAGCGGAGGTGAGCTGAGGTTTATCTGTTTTTCTTAATGGAAGGCTACAGCCTTGCAACATGGATAATGATGTATATATAGATAATCTTAGGCAGCGTAGGTTCAAAGTTGATGTGTCCTGTCCCTCTAACCTTCCCACTATTTTCTGTTGATTGACAGCATCTGGTTTCCAGAGACAGGCTTGATACACATCTCTTTAGAAGGGTTCCTATCCTACACTTCCATAAATTGTAGATGCCAATTAAAATTGCTCTGGTTATAGCAGCTGAAGATTCAGCTATGCAAATGAGTATCTTGTGGTTTGAAGCTGGTAGACATAATCCCCGTGGGTATGGCTGCATCATACGTGGGGCTTTCCCAAAGCTGATCTTTTATTTGGCAGCCCCCCCTCACAAATCCGCTTGCAGAATGAAATCATTGTCAAGGCAACATCCTGAAGGTAGCACTGAATGTGATTCACGTGGATCAGGGCTCCAGACCCAAGTCTGTTTCTGATGAAGATGCCTCCTGAATATACAAGCACACCCACACAGAGTTTTCACTGAGAGCGGCAGGCTTTTATGCATTTTCTTCATAATTTCTCCTATCAGTGTCTGAATTTGCTTTGTTAGCTATCAGATGCCAGTGTACAGCTGCCAACAATAACCAAGACAGAGCTGGGGACAGGAATTGGCTTCTTCACTCCTCTCACAGTTATGCCACTGCCAGTTTGTGCCCACTTGGGCAGGTCCTGTCCCCATTTCACACTGCAACAGTCCTGCATCCATTGCGAGTACTTTGCTAGTGGGGCTTCTCTAGGGAAAGGCATTAGTTAAAAATGGTAGGTGTGGGTTTTAGCAAAAGCATGAGATTTACATGATGCTACTGGGTGTCTGTCCTTTGAAAGACTCGTGCATGTTTAGCTTCTTCTGTCTTCCCCAGGTGCTATGAAAAGGCACTGGTCAAAAATTTCAGAAGTCCTCCACACCCACATGGGACATTGGACTTCTTTCTTCAGAAGCTCTAGGCTCCCACGTTGGGATGTTAAGAGTTGCTTTAGCATCTTGCCAGTGCTCAGCTTACTGGGAACTGCTCTTTTTGGATGGCCTCAGTGTCCCAGCGGGGTCTTGAGCATTCCTGTCTGAACAGCCCTGGCTCTCATGCACGAGTGGAAATGAAGCTGTTTTAAACAAAAAAGGAATAGTATCATGTATGTGAACATTGGCAGCTGTGGCCTGGCAAAAGCTGAACGCCCACAGCTTCAGCTGAAGATACATTTGAGTATCAAGCCTGACAGTGTCTTATGTTGTGGACCAGAAAGCAGGGTAAGGTTTTCTCTTTCAGATTTGTCACCAGGAGGTGCAGGTAGGCACCCTGGATTAAAATCTTCCCCCTGAGGCCCTCTTTGTTTTCTTATAATATTGCTCAACCATCCTCATTCTTAGGGACCTTATGTTAAAACTAGAATTTTCTGTTTCTGTTGAATAGAAACTTTGACTGACCACTGTCAGCTTGACAGTGATGGGCCCAAAGTCTACCTATTTGTTTTCTTTCTGTGTTATGATGTCCACCACGAATTCAGACCCAGTTTCTTGGACTGAGCTTACAGCACCCAATTTCCCCATCACTTCCTCTTCCAAGTTTTGTCCCACCCAGGGTCGGCTGCATCCTGAGATGAGCTACCTTCAGCCTCCCATTGCTGTAGGTTGGCAGGGGGATCACAGGGCTTTATTTTTACAGATGTGTTCCTGGGTCAAGAGACTGACTCTGCTGCTTTAGAAGCTCTGTGCAGATGTTCTCCAGTGCTACTCTAGGTTTCCTAGTGGTGGGTGGGGATCACTGGTTCTCCTGAACCTTGGTGGTCTCCCAGCTCTGGGGGCTACCTCCACTGGTGTCTCTTATTTATTGCATCCGTACTGAAACCTTATGTGTTTCCCTCTTGGCTGCTGCTTATTCTGGCATCCTGGGTGAAGCTTCTGAAGTGCTTCTAATGCCCTGTGCCTTCTAATAGACTGCTTCTGGGCTTTGATTGTAATCCTTGCATCTGGGCTAGGTGTGGGAAAGTAGAAGGGAAAAAAGGCATTTTTACCCCTGTGAGTGCCAACAGCTGGCTCTGCTTTACAAGTAATTCTGCTTGTGGATGAGGAAGGAAAGGAGAGCCTTTACGCTGAAACAGCTGTGGAAGAAGATAACACTTAAGCTAAGTTTTGCAGCACAACTTGAATAATGAATTTCTAATACTTGGGTTGGTAATGCATTCCAGGACTTCGTGGTCATCTCTGTGTTCCTCTTCTCTTTCTCAATAGCTCCCATGTTGTTCTTCTGTTTTATTAGTCTGGGTCTGTCATTCTACTTAACCTATAAACCAAATGAGAGATGAGCAAGTTGGAAGGCCAAGTTTCATGAACTCCAGGATGGCATGCAATGAGCCCAAAGGGAAACCTGAGAAGTATTTGCAGAAGTAATTGTGGGCTCATGCATCATCCATGGAAGGTTGTGAGTCACCTGGATCCTGATGTTGCTGGACATGTGCACAATCATGGAGCAATTCCAGGCCTGCAAAATGACCTTCTCCTAAGAGCTTGCTGTGCAGATTGAGAAGGAGTTATAAGAAAAAATGTCTTGTGCTTGGTTGATGGGGCAGCATAGCAAGGCCACTTGGTCCAGCATTTCATTGACACTCGGATGAACAGAACTCACAATACCTGTAATGCTTTGGCTGCTTTTATACCTTTTTCTTAGAGCTGAAACAAACTCCTACTCTTAAGGGGAACCTGTCCTTTCCCTTCCTTGCATACTGAAATCATGTCCAGTGAAAGGCTTCCAGGTGGATATAAAGCATTGGGTTTATTATTCAATGTCTAGCATGCAACTGTCTAGCTTGGCTGAGTAGCTACATTAGATTTAAAAACATGGAACTATTATATGTAGTATTTGTATATAATGAAAAGAACACAGTAAAGTCAGTAGCAGTAAGCAATTTTGTAGTTCTGTACAATACCTGACACACAACCTGCTACGTGCCACCTAGAAGAGTGTAACCCACATAGATTTAACAGCTTGACAAAAATTGCTCTGGATGACTCAGGGATTTTGAGTGGGGGATTGTTTCTTTCTCTTGCTGAAGTTTCCTGATCTCTGTATATATATGCCTGGCCTGTGACAGGATGATTACACAGAAAAGAAGGGAGTATGTCTTCACTGAAACCCGGTTTGGTGCTTTTTGGGGACAACACTAATCACCTGAAGCAGTGACTCTGGTGAATTTGTTTTACTCCATGAAGGGGCCAGACTTCTTGCAGTGGGCAGACAGCTAATGAGCCAGGGCTCTGCAGAGAGACTGGTAACTTCCCCAGAAAAGTGCCATCACTATCTTGAAGCATCTCCTGACCGTGCTCTAAACACTTGTGTCATTGTCACTGCCATGCCAGATAAATGATGTCCTTGGCATTCTCGTATTTGTGGTGCAAGAGTCTGCATCTGTGTTTTTTGGACTTGTGGATCCTCCTTTCTGGGTTTTAAAGCCCACCAAAATATGCCTGGATGTGTATGATGACCAAGAAGGCTATAGCTTGCATTTCTGATCACCAGCTTATATCTGCTGTGACAAAGAGAACCTTCTGTATCTGGGCTGATAAGAAGGCAGAGACATCGAAATCCATATAAGGGAAATTAAGCACTCCTCCAAATGGCTGGCACATGTACTTGGCTGCCCGCAGGCTACTAATTCCCTGGTTTTAGAGTAACAGCTGGGTCACTTTAGCTGTTTAGCAAGGAAGGACCAAACCACAAGAACTGCAGCCAGTGTTGAGAATCTGAAAGTGGATTACACTATAAAAGTTTTTGGTTACATTTTTATGAGGAAAAAAGGGTGGAAAGTTAATTAGGAAAATATCCAGGTTCCATTAACTAGTTTGGCCATTCAGCAAGTGGTTTATTTATAAGCACTGTCGGCAGTATTTACTGCTGGGTCTTGGTCTTGGAGGACTAGGTCATACCCACAGAATCTGTGTGTGGGCTGATATATGTGAATGCAAGAGAATGAGGGCAAATTTAGCTGGCTTCTTTCTGTGAGTTTTTCTTCCACATTTGACCTTAGGTATTGCAATTACTGCAGTTAAATATATAATGACATCCCTGCTATTTAATGCTTGAGTTCATTTATGGAGATCATTCACTATTAATTTTCACTGTTTTATTAGAATGCTAAGTGTATGTTTTTAAAATTCATTTAAAAAGTACATATGGGTCAGAGAAGCTGCAAGCAAGTGTCTATGAGGCAGTGAATTTCTGGGGGTCACTTGACTTATTTTTCCATATTTTACATCAAAACCTGTACTAAGCTTCCTCAGTGCCCTGGGGTTCCCCAAAGAGGTGGTGTGATTGTGATCATTCAGGGTAGTGAATTCCTCACCTAACAGAGCTGCCCAGATAGGGTAAGCTCCTGAGCTTGTGGAGGAATGATTCATTACATGCCCGGGTTCAGGCTCAGATAAGATGCTTCTGTTTCTTTTAGATAATATGCTTAACTCTGTGTGATTTACATATACATATATATAATATATGGGGTCCAGGGAGGACCATGAAGATGCGCAGGGGGCTGGAGCACCTCCCCTGTGAGGACATGCTGAGAGAGTTAGAGAAGACAAGGCTTTGGGGAGACCTTATAGCGGCCTTTCAGTACTTAAAGGGGGCTACAGGAGAGATGGGGAGGGACTCTGCATCAGGGAGTGTAGGGATAGGATGAGGGGTAACGGTTTTAAACTGAAAGAAGGTAGAGTTAGGTTAGATATAAGGAAGAAATTCTTCACTGTGAGGGTGGTGAGGCACTGGAACAGGTTGCCCAGAGAAATTGTGGCTGCCCCCTCCCTGGCAGTGTTCAAGGCCAGGTTGGATGGGGCTTTAGGCAACCTGGTCTAGTGGAAGGTGTCCCTGCCCATGGCTTCCAACTCAAACCATTCTGTGATTCTATGATTCTATGATTCTATGATTCTATAATACATGTATGCATATACCCACATCCCACCTATATTTTTGTTTTGTGTCAGTTATTCCGTACTATCATGTAGGTAGTCTGTGGGCACTTGAGGAGATGTTTGTGCCATATTTTTGACTGCTTTCCCCCCGCCTCTCCCCCCACAATATTAAAATATTTTCCAGTGTATCATCTGGAAGCCTGGAGTATTTGATTAGAGGAATACATGGATATTACAGCATCACAGTTGAGATCCCTTAAAAACCTCTCCATCCTCGATGACTGTACCATTTTATAGAAGAATAATTAAAGAATTGCATTTGTCTCATTCCCGTGTGACTATATGACTGAAAAAGTGTTGATCCCGGTTTTATTGTTCACCCTGTGAAATACAGAGGAAGCCTTCTTAGAAAAGCTACCTCTACAGCCAGAGCTGTGTGGATATAAATATTTTGGCTTAACACCTTCCTCCCCATAAGTTTCCCAAATGTGGTTTTTCTGGCACAAATCGTGTCTGTGGAGCAGCCTTGGCCCAGAGGGATGCTCAGAAGAGACAGGGTGCTGTGCAGGGCTGCGGGGGAGCACCACAGCCTTGTCATTTGTGCACCAACACTGCCCTCGTGTGTCAGGGATTTTGGAGACCAAACCTGTGCCTGCATGTAGGCTCTGCGCACAGCTTGCTCTTGGCTTGCTCTAGGCTACAGGCGGACAACACCAGTTATTCGGAGACAAGCAAAAAAGTCAGCACCCATATAATTAGAAATTCATCTTTATCCTCCTGGAGACAAAACACACAGCTGGTATCCTCCTCTATGTATGAAAGCAGCAGCGTTAACTGTTTAAGGGCTGAGATGTTGCCATTTTCCACTTTGGGGTTGCTTAGGATGGGAAGTGGTAGTATTTGCATGGTGTGTTTTTTAGGAGGCATGTGGGTGCTGATGGGCATGAAGTCTAAGTAACTTTCTCCTTGTGACCTGCCAAAGCACTTCAGTGCCAGGGTGCAGGATTCCCCATGTCAGTGGGTTGTGGTAGAGCTGCAGCAATACCCTGGCCTGAGCAAGGGGTTTTGTTTTGTTGTTTGGTTTTCTATTTTATGTCAGCATGTCTTTGGATCAGAAATGGGAATTCTGTCACCTGGTTGGTTTAGACCTGGGCCCCAGCAGGTATCATAGCTGCATGCAGGCAAGAGTGAATCCCTTTGCAGTGATGCATCAAGTTATAAACTGCTGATCTCCACTGATTTGTTGGATTTGGAGGTGTTGGAGAGATGAAAGAGTCTTACCCTTTTGCAGGTATCAGGTGCATGTGATGGTTGTAAGTTAAAACACTAAGCAACTGACAGCATCTGAGAGTCAGCTCAGTGGAACAATTTCTTTTTTGCATCCAGTAAGAACTAAACAACTTAGTTTATTAGCTGTGTGTAGGAGGAGGGATCATGGTATTGTTACAGGAACAAGAAATCTAACTGCTATTTTTGGCTCTGCCACAGACATCCTGTCTGCCTCTGGGACAGTCACGTCATCTCTTAGGTCCCAGATTAAAACAGGAATATTCAATAATTTCATCCCTGTGAAAGGTGCTGCTTTCCACCATGAGCAATCCCTCCTAGAAGCAGAACGTGACATGCTTTGCTTGCTTGTGCAAGTGCCATGTGTACATTCTCATCCAGAGAGCTGATGCCTCTGAGTCTATCAGCCTTCACATTTACTGCTTACACCAGTTATTTTAGGTTCATTCTCTGGCATCTTTTTTACCAAAGCCCTGAATTTCAGTTCTGTTTTCACTGACTTCAGGAGCAGGAGGATTAATTTTCCAGCACAATATGTAATTTTCCTATACTAATAACTTCACTCCTATTCTTTTTTCTTCATGAATTTGTGCCAAGAAGTGTTCTCGTTTCCTTACTTGTAGTTTCCACTGTACTTAATTTGAAAGCAATGGTTTTGTCCCCAAAGTCTTGTAAAAGCCAAGGGCAAATCTACTGGCCTCTGTCTTTTTTCTTCCTTCCCCATTTGCAATGTGTCAGCTTTTGTTGAGGGTGGGAGGGAAGGCACAGATGCTTTGGGGGGGCTTTCTGTTGTGCATTAAAACAGGATCTGAACTTCCAGTATGTCTGGAATAATGTTTGTAGTGCAAAGCCCAGCCTGGCTTGAGAGCTGCCTCCAACCTCTACTGAGCCCCCTCCTTCCCATTGCCTGAATTTGCTCTTTTTGCAGTTTCTGGGCCAGCTCTTCAGGAACAGCCTGTTCCCCCTGTTCAGGGACTCATCACCACCCCCTCCTCTTTTTTCATAGCACATGGGACAAACTGCTGTCTGTAGCCATCACTCTGCTGACTGCTGCCCTGTAGCAGTTCTTGCTAAAAACGCAAATGCCCCTTAGAAAAGTTGTTTGGATCAGCCCATCTCTCAGGCCTTGCATAGGAGACTTACATGGGTGATCTGTCCTCCAGGCTCCTCTTGGCTCTCTCTCCCTGCGATCCTGCTGGCTCCTCATCCTTGATGCTGCTCAGCTACTGCTATGGGCAGCCAAAACATGGGTGAGAGAACTGCATGTTATCCTGTCAGTGTCAAGGACACACTGCTTCCTGGGGCTGCAGCGTGGGGCTGGACAAGGCAGTTAAACCTAGACTAGTGACCTAGGTGTCTGTGCACCCACAGCCCCTTGATATGGGGCTCCAGAGTAGAGATGGGCAAATACCTGCTGCAAAACTGAGTTGCAATGCAATGACTGTGTGAACTTACATGAGGCTTAACCAACTTTATCTAAGTCTTGCAAGCCAAATATTCTGGGCCAAGACCTGCTGATTTTCAGAAAGGGAAAGAATTATGTTTCTAGCCATGAGCTACCAGCCAAAAGAAGGATCCTTCCCATGCCAGGTCTGTAGCATTCTAAATGTGGCGCTCCATGGAAATCCAGACCAACACAGAAAAGATGTAGAGAACTTGCCCATGACAAGGCAAGGAAACTTGATGACTGTGAGAGAATATCAAGGTGAATACTTCAAATCTGAAATCAAGGTTTTCTTTAAAGAATGCTATCAAGTAGTCAATCAATTTAAAAGAAACTTACTCTTAAATTCAGAGTTACAGAAAAGATCTCAGAGCATCTGTGGATGGGAACTTCCTCATGAACCCCAGTTCAGTGCTGAAGAAGTAGTGTTTTTGAACAAAACCATTCTTTTATTCCGTTCTCACTAATGTTGAATAAATCTGTATGAGGTATTTGTATAATAGTCATTCAAAATTATCTTAATGTTACGAATGTACTTGCTGCCTCCTAGGAGTTGCTCTGGCTTTTCAGTCTCTGCCTGTGGAAAGCCCCAGTGCTTTTTTGCATTTTTTAATCTCATAAATTTTTTGTGGTCGTCTTATTTCCTTTTAATGCTATTAAAGCCTAAGTGATGTACACTCCCTACAGTTTTCACTCATTTTTTGCCAAACTGCTACTTATATGGATTATCTGATGCTGTTAAGATCTACTGCATGAAATGATAGATCAACATATACCCTGACTTGGGTAATCACCTGAAAAAACCCCAAGATATGCATCTAAATCACTCTTAAAGATGAAAAATAAGATGAAAACGTAGCAGAATGAATGTGAAACCCAGGCATCCTCTTCTGAAAAGCCACTAAAAAAGCAGGCAGTATCTGTTCCCTTCTGGTTTGGGGAGTTAATGGTCGTGGGCTCTGTGAATATGGGATGTGAGACCCTGGTCCTTAAGGGTCAGCCCTAAACTCCCTTCAACCACAGTCCAGTTTGTAGCAGGCTTGAAATTATTAGCTGTTGGCTTACAAAATGAGTGTATTTAAAAAAAAAAATTGTTGTTCCTTCTTATTATGCTTTTTGTAAAAGGTTTGCTTGCTTCTGCATTTGTGATTTATTTTTCCCAATAAAAGAGGCTGAGTAGGAAGAATACCCCAAGTGCCATATGAGTAACAAGACTAATATTTTTTTTCTCACCTTCTGATACAGCCAAATGTATTTCCTGCCTTTTTCTAATATTCTGATGAGCTAGAGGGATTTCAGACAATGAACACTGTCCCAGGCTTACACAGTACATTAACAGTTTCTGTAACAGAAATGGGATGGGGGGTTAGGGAAGAAAAACTCTTGTGTGTTACAATTGAAATTCTGAATTCAGCTGTTTTCTTGGAAAGCTAATGGGAGCTCTATGTAGAATCAGGAACCTGAGACCAGATCCACACAGGTGTTCTAGTATCTCTATTTTTCTCCACTTTGTGTCTGAATCCAAATTGAAACCAATGAGACTTGGACACTCCTGAGTCTGTGAGCTTGGCTGAAAAAACAGAGAAATAGAAAATAAAAATTATAACTTCATAGGGTTATTCAGTCTAGGAGAGTAGAGGACAATGGAGAAAAGTGGCCTGGAGACCAGGAAAAATGTGGGGGTGTATGTTGAAGGATGACAGTCATGGGAGGTCTGGTCCACAGTGCCTTGACTGCTTCTGGCTCAGCTCGACCTTAGGGCCTGACAGTCAACCTCAAGCCAGTAAATTCCCATCGTGTGAGACTTCCTTGAACCTTGAATAGGCTTTATTTCTTCATGGTGGCCTGGAAAGTGGATGCTATTGCTGATAAACTGCCATCCAGCTGTCAGCACACTGAAACCTGCTATCTCCCCTCTCTGTACTTCACTGTTGCAGAACTTGCACAGTTGAGGTCTGTTTTTTTCCTGTTAAATCTCAACTGTTAATCTCCTTGCTAGATTTGAGGAAGAAAAGAACAAGTTAAAAAATGCACTTCTGACTCCAGATCCCACTTTCCTGTTGATACAGCTGTGTGCTTCCTACTTGATGGCTCAGTAAACAGTTTAACTGTTCAAATCTTACAGTTGTGTTGCTTCAACATCACCAGTTTCTCTCCTGAAAGCAAATTTTCCCTCTTGTCTCTGTCCAGAGCAGTCTTTTTTTCCTCCTTTTTTTTTTTTTTTTCCACATACCCACACATTTCATATCCTGTTGTGGTTTAACACTTTATTCAAAAAGAACAGGATTTCCTCTTGCTTTTGCTGAAAACACTTCTCTCCTTTGCAACCCTCACTTTCTGGCATGGTGTTCATGGAGGAGAAAGTATTATACCTTCTAAGTTTAATTCACAATGATTACAATTCAATCAATAAATTCCCTGGCAAGGGCATTAGCAGAAGACTGATGTACAAAATTCTGTAAATTTTTATTCCATGAGATGAGAAAGTGTCTACTGGACTTCAGCTTGGGATAAATTATATGCCAAAGGTATATCAGCCCTTCATAGCAGAACAAAATCTTCATCTCATCTGTGTCTGTTTTCATTCTGGTGTTATATGGTGTTATATTGATGGCACTGGTGGTATCACACTCATTGGTGGGGACCTAGCTGCATCTGGCTGTGGCAATCCCGAATGAAACCTCTCTGCTACTGGTGTGGAGCTATAAGTATATTGAGGCTGAGAAATATGCTGTCTGTCAGATCACCGTTCTTCTTATGTGAGCAAATGAAGACCTTGTCTTTCTGCTAAAATAAATGGGTTGAAGGTGCTCAGCTGTGGTGTGCCCCTGCACTTGAAGTCCTCCAGACATCTCTGAAAGTCATATTCACCAAAATTCATATGCACGATCTGAATTCTGATTTTTCTATGGGTGAGTGGATGGAAATCTGTCCTTCCCAGGCACATCACCAGCATAGCCATAGGCCTATAGCCCTTTTAGCAGCTCCTACCTCTCCCTATCCATATTGATACCTTCACAGAGGAACTCTCTTGGATATCCCTTGCCTTTATTCTCTGGCTGCCATCTCCCTGGATGGCAGCTGCATGTTCCTCCATGGTCTGCACAGCTCACAATCTTCAGTTTGTTTCTTGTAGCAAAAGAAGCATTACCACCCCTGTTCTGCAGACACAGAGAGGCTAAAAGCTTAGTACAAACAGCAGAGCCATACCCTAGTCCTTCAATCTAGAGTTTACCTTCTCCACCTTTAGCAGCCCTAAAGTTAGGCATTTTATCTAGAGTAGTTATTGAGTGTCTTGTGTAGTCAGTGCAATGATCTCCTCTGTTGTCAGCAGAGAGGGGTGCATGGTTTGCATCCAGCAGCTGTGAGCACAGCTAGTTGCACAGAGAAGCTGAGGACAGTAGGGCCCTTTACACATCATCTCACCAGTGCAAAAGATGCACCAATCTACTGAGTGTGTTGCAAATGTGGTAGCTGCTTATAACCAAATCTGCAATCTTTTACAACACTGGACAGTGAGTTGATGATTTGCTCAGGGACATTTCTGGAGCCATTGTGCATATGCATTTGATTGTCAGTAGTTTTTATTTGTTGACTGTCTCTAAATTAATTTGACTGTGAAAATAATCTGCCTTTCATTAGCATCAATATTCTTTTAAGGCATTCATATTTTAGTCACGCTGTTGTGGCTGCCATTTATCCTTTGCAGTGACTATGAGAAGCAAACAAGATGCATCTATGTGCAATAACCATGTGGCTATGTGGTCTACATTAGAAAGGAACTTCTCTTAAACAACTGTCGTTGAAAGCAAGCTGCTTACATTGGCTCGTTTTAGTAGTCTTATTTGTAACTATGTCTTACTGCATTTCCACCTCCAGGTCCCAATCAAAACTGATTTCCTCCTACTCTCCTCCTCTCTCCAGCTATGTTCCTAGATAAAGAAAAGTGAATATGTCTTGTCAGAGGGCTTTTTTCTTTCTTGCCTTTTCTGAGGAAAAGCTGATCAGATATCCTCTTGACTGTGTAAGAACTGACTAGTTTTTTCATTCACTGAGAAGAAAAAGTTCTTTTTCTGCCTTTAATGGGATGAATTGCCCCTCAAATGGCTGTGTACTCCAAAATGTTCCCCTCCTGATGGACTTGTCTTGAAAACAGCATGGGTTTTTTCTTAAGAAAGAAGTGCAGGTTGGTTGGTTTGTTGGTTGAGAGTGTAGCTCAGGTGAAGTTCAAAAAATTAATAGTAACAACAATAACACTTCATGGTTTTTCCTGCTGGTAAAGCTTTGTCTTATTAGATGCCCTCTTTGGAATTGCTTTATTATTTTTTCATTTGACAGAAAGCAGTGATGGTGTTGATTTCTAACATGATCCCCAGAAAGGTCAGAGTCTCTTATGAAGAACTCATTTATATCAGATTGGTGCTAGCTTTAAGGAATCAGTTTCATACTAGATGCCATTCAGTTTGTAGACTTCCAATGACCTTTTGCATATCCCTTAGGCTCAGGTGCTGTATGGCATTGCACACCTGACTCACTGTCACTGGTAATGAGCTGAGTGTCTGGGTAAGAATATCACTAGATCTCAGTCTCCCAGATGTCAAAGAAAGAAGATGCTTCATTCTGTCCTTCTCCTTTTGGTAGACTGTAAACTACTTGAGCAGGCTTGTCTCTGGTAACAGATCATAAAAAACTCAGCACAGGAGTGTCCTGGATCTGGTATATCCAATGATGAGTACACTGAGTGTACTTAATTTGCAGTCTCCTCCTTTCTGCTTACAAAACCTGTACTCCAATCTACCTCAGGGCCTTGACTATCATCTAGAAAAGTTAACAGATTCCAGATTTATTTACTGGTTTCTTCCATTCTCATAACTTTAGCCCTCATAATCTCCAATGTCATCTGTGTGTAGGGTCTTTGTATACATGTTTTGGCATGTATACTCTGCTCCACATGTTGAGCTAGTAAATTCCTTCAGTTAGGCTGGGTTTGTTCCAGGGATTCGGGGCAGATAAGCTCAGCAAAGCTTGGGAAAAGGAGGCCTCGAGCTAATCACCACACTCCTGCTAAATGACCTCATCATAAATTTGGCAAGGCCATTTGTGCTGATCTCACTTTAGCTTCTAATATGAGCTTACAGCAATTCATTATTTCTCTAGTTTATAGGTCACCATGTTTCTGGCTTGCTGTCTACCTGGTGTGTATGGGTGCAGACTCCCTTCCAGCCATATTCTGTACATCTGAACTCATCCAGAGCTTGCAGCTACATTTCTATTGAATTTACTGGTTTTATTTAAAATTCTTTAGTCCTTTTGTGTGTGTGTGTTCTTGTTCTATGGATTTCTGCTTTTTAAGTCAGAATAAAAAATGCTCGGAAGTGTGTGCTTAGTATTCTGCTGCTTGCTCCTCTTTTCAGACATCAGATATCACCGTTGCAATGGACTTCAGATTTCCTTTCTGAAATCCTTTTCGGCACATACTAAGACGCAGTGACAAAATGTCTAATTAAATCTGTTGTGGGGGATTTTGAGAGTCAGTTGTTTGACATTGGTACCCTGTGATATGGTTAAAAGCTTGATATCAGCTTTAGGAAGAAAACAGATTAGGAACAGAATGTGTCCCCGGGGAATTCAATACTTCAATTCCTTGAGGAAGTGATTTAAAGCAGCATCTGCTCTGTGCTGTGTATCGTTTTATACTTTCCTTCAGATCCCTGAACCTGAATTAGATTATTTGGATACAGATCTATTTGTGTGAATCAGTTTATAGCACTCAGAGAAATGTAATGAGAATGTTATCTAGGATTTTGAAAGAGGCAGAAGGGATTTATGTAATAGCGAAGACAGAAAACTTAACCATTAAAAGTAGCATAGGACATGGCACTGTTTCTGTCCCACTGCCGATGTGACAAGATGCCTGTTGAGTTTGATGGGGGAGGAGGTAGAAGGTGTTCAGTTCCTGTTTCCTCTTTGTGACAACATGGGCACTCTAGTTATTTCATGTTCATGGTTGTCCCCTCACCCTGACTTAACCATTTCATATGACTTTAACTTGCAGGGAGGTTTTGTGGTTTGTCTCCTGACTGTGTGAGTCTCTTTTGCCTCTGCACCCTCAGTGTGTTAACAACACTCATTTGCTTCCCATGTATCTTAGCATCCCCACGGTCCTGTTTTCAGAGATTTCCAGATGCCTGGCACTTGTTCAAAGCATCAGTCAAACCTCTTGCTGTCTGGATGCATCCCATCGTCTTCAACTCCTGTTTCCCTTCCTTAATTTAAATACTACTGTTCCTAGCTCAGTGAGTTTTTAGCACTATGAATACTTCCTTTACACCCCCGAGTCTTCTCTCATCAGACTTTGCACACTGTTCCCAGTCACTGATGAGGAGGCAGCTCTTGCCATCTCTTCAGTCTTTCCTATATCTGTCCAAATTAGTGTAATCAAACCCTTACCTAGTAATCCCCAGATTTTTTAGAAACAGTCTGAATTTCTTATACAGAGGTTAAGGTTCCTTTACACTGCTGTAGCCCTATAAAAGAAAACGAAACTCCGTGTATTTGCCATAAAATTATCAATAACTCCATGTCATCTGTACCAATCACAGGAATTTGTTTTCCACTGTTTGGTACATCATGTACTCCTTTCTACCTGCATGCAGTGTACACCAGTGATTTAGCAGACTCTTGCACAGATGTTTCTGAGTATGGGAGGTTCAGTGCAATAAGCATTGGTCCGTGATATTTGGAAGTTAATCTATTTATTCTCAGGGGATCTCATGGTGGGTGATATCAGCTGAATTTTTCACAATACACATGTGAAAGTATCACAAGGCCTCCAATTATAGCAATATTATTATACATGTTGAACAAGGGGCAGTGGGGTTTCTGGAGTCTGTGATAGGGGTTCTGCATCTCTTATCTTTCACTTAATCTCTTGTTCCCATTCTGTCTGGTTTGAATGGGACTTGATCTTGATTGAGGGAGATGTTATTCAGTGGTGAATCCTGCAGGTTCTTCTTCTTCCCACCTTTCTGGTAATGCTTTCTGCTCTTTAGGACCAAAAGATCTACTCTAATGTCTTCTCATCATTTGTGAACTCTATATACTGCAGCTCTGCTTTGGCACTTGGCTGGGAAGAGGAATAAGTGTTGTAGTCCAGCAGAAAGAAAGAAAGGGTCGCATTTGATTGCTCCACATCCTCACTGCTGAAGCAGAGAAGTGGTCCCCATGCCCTCAGGCTGTCTCTGTAGTGGGAAGCGAAAGAGAGGATGGAGCCAGCAGCAGTAGAGCTAACTGGGGCCACGCAGAGAAGTGGGGACCAAAGCACAAGACTTGCCCTTGTAAGCGCAACACAGCAATCACATGGATGGGGTTTGGCATTGCTGGTACTTAGAATTGCAGTATTACCATTATTCTTTTCCGCTGTTTAGTGTAAAATCCAATCTGATGATACCCCTTTCCCACTCTGGGTTTCAGTGGTTTCCCGATTTGGTTTTCTAGAAACAGCCTCAGACACTAGTCAGACTCTGGCTGAACATTTGGATTCCATGATTCTGTGATGAAAAGCTGCTTTCCTCACAGAAGTACGGCCAGACTGTACCCAGATCAGATGACCAGGCTGTGGCAGATACTGATGTGGATGCCTTTTCTTCAAATGTACAAATACTGCTTTACTGATCACTCTGCACATACAGAGCTAACTCACAAGAGACTTTTGCTATGATTTTGCCTGGCAAAGGGTAAGATAACATATATCATTTCAACCTGGGTCCTAATGTTCTGCAATCAGACTCTGAATTAGCTTCAGTCCTAGAGTGTGCAAAGGTCTGGCATCTTCTGTTGGCCCTAAGAATGTTGCTGACCTACATGTCTTCCATCTGCATTCTCTGCGTAACAGATCCCATAAAATACTATAAGCTACAGTTACCAAAATATGCCATGCTTGGCACAAAAATATCCTTTCACTATGGGACTCTTTACCTGGAAATGCTGCTGTTTATTCAGACAAGTTGTACGCTCCATGTGTTTTTCACTTAACCACAGGGATGTAGCAATGCAGTCTTACTGCTCATCTTTCATTGAGAGTCTTGAGGTGCCTTTGATATAATGATACAACACTATATTAAATGGCAGTTATGTTTTTTTGGATGAAGCCGTGCATGCCATGTGTTCCAAAGGGGCCATTAAAGTAGCAGTAGCAGCAGCTTCTCTTTCTTTCAATTATCTTGAAATCTTCCAGCTACAAAACCAGACTTCTGGTAGGTTTCCTGTTATCAGGTAAAATAATTAGCTGCCAAATAGCATTTTTGGCTGTGCTCATGATATGAGAGGGAATAGACCTGCAAAATAAAATTTGTCTGCATTAAATGCAGCATTGAACAAAAAAGTTAGTTTTTATTTCTTTGTGCCAGAACCAGACTTTAGGTGGCACAATGCAGGACTGAACTGATCATCTTGTTGGTTGGTTTTATGGGCATATTCCATGTGTTGGGTTTATGGGCATATTCCACATGTGGTTTTGGCAAGGTGTGCCTTCACAGGCTGTCAGAAACGCTGGTTGTCAGTGCCCTCTGGAGGTTTTTAAGCCAACAGCTGAGGATGGAGAATTCAGAGCCTCCCCGGGTGACCTGTCCCCGTGTTGCACTTCTTTTCTAGTGAAGAAGTTGCCTTCCTGCTGTTCAGACTAAACCTTCCCATCAACATTTTGTGGCTGCTGCCCATTAGTATACCCTGTTACCACTGAGAAGAGTGGACGGATCCCTAGATCACCCGTTAACTTCTTTACCAGACTAGGCAAGCCCAGCTTCCTCAGCGTCTTGTCCTGGGTCATGACCTTTAGGTCTCTGACCATCTTGGTTGTCTTCTGGGCTGCCATTTCCTTGATATCCCATTTAAAGTGAGGGTTCAAAACTGTAATCTGGGAAGTGGATTAATCTACTGAGATCTCACCAAGTCCATATTCTTTTCCATATTCTATCTAAACAACTTATTAAACATTGGCAAAATAAGAGCCCTTAGTATGGATTGAAAGGAGGAAGATGCTTTGACAGTTGGAAAACAAAGTGATCAACTTGGAAAGGCAAAGCTAGGGGAAAATACCAGTCGAAACTTGACATGGGAGGAAAATTGCTATTTAAAGAAAATAGGGATGTGTAACTTCATCAGTTCATCAGCAACTCTAGGGAAGTACAAATATTAGGCCAAGCAAACTGTTTCAGATTTGAGAATTTAAATAATGAAATTTTAAAATGAAACGTTGTTTTAAGTCAAAATGCTCTGTGTTGGAACAGAAACAGAAAATTTTTGATACTTGAAAAGGCAGATTTCCATTTCTATTAGAAAAATCATTAAACCCAAGATGATTTTGAAAAATGCCATGAAATCTGTTCTATTCTTGCCATGGGAAAAAAAATAAATGGAGCTTCTTAATTTTACTTGCTTCACTTTTTTGTCCAGCTTGGGATAGAGTGTCCCCAAGTGAGTTGGAGGATAGAAGGCATCTTCCTTTTGATTTCAAGGCCATGACTGAAAAACAGGAGTAAGCAAATGCAGAACATGGCTAACTGCAAAGTAAAATCTCTGCCAAAGCAGTCTACTCTTGTCTCGGAGCTGGAACTGTGATACCGCTTTTGTTACCCAGCTTGTGGCTCATATGTCAACATCCTTTTCTGTTCAGTTTTAGGATGGTTTGTAACCCCGTGACCTTGGATGGTCCAAATGCACTTTCCACTTTCCTAAAATTGAAGTCTGTCTGCTTGTCTCTTCTGGAGACTTTTCTCATTTCTCCTCCAGATGTTCCCTGTTACTCTTCAAGGTCTAGTTCAAGCTAGTTTCACTGGATGAGTTAATTAGCTGCACAAACTGAACATGTGCAGAACAAGACATTCAAATGTTCCTAGAGTGCAGAAACAATGCTGTTTAATATCCTGATTAGTGGAGTCTGTGATGTCAATTTGTTAATGTTGTCCAAAAATTTTTAGGTCACCCTATCCTAAGCAAGCGCTACTCTTACTGGGGCAACACTTATGAAACATCAGGTTGCTTTCTAAGGGGGAAGATCTTTCCCTCTGAACATTCCATGGAAAAATGTGAAGAAAATGTGAGGCCACACTGAGTTTGCCAGTATAAGCAATATTTTGGCAAAGAGGTGAATGTATGTAATCTTTACTCTGTAATTGTCTAAACTAAGTTAGAAAAGACTACTCCAAACATCTGCCTACATTCTTCCCACAGATACATTTCCCAAAATAAAGTTATGAGAAGTTGATTGTTCATCACTCCTGTGAGATCCACAGAAATATTAATGGTTGATTCACTGTGGATATTTTATTTTCTTAGGCTATTGAATGTAATGCTTCATGCAGAATGTTCCTTTCTGCTCAGTCTACAGCACACAGCAAGAATAAATCCAGCTGGCACCTGACATCTATAAAACTGCCTTATATTTTCTGGGTTCAGAGTCTGTTATTTTACAATATGTTCTGTAGATTTCATGTCTGGGATCAATTTTAATGAGGTATCTAGGAGCTCATGCATGCTCTGGGGAAGCTGAGCCCTGAATAATCATTTTACCATCACATGTCCTGCAAAATCTGATTTATATCTCTGTCCTGATGCTAGCTGACTTGTCACTAGTATTACCTTGTAATAGGTTATGATCATTCATGGGGACTTAGAGATTTGTAACAAAAGTATAATGGTGAGGAAGTCCTGATGGCACTGTGATTACTACTGATTTTGCTGTAAGAACTGGCTTTTTGTCGACCCATCTGGTTTGGGTGTAATAATGATGCAAATATTCAGTAATATTCAGCTCAGAAGCTCCAACTGAGAAAGATCAAGAAACAAACTTCTACCTTGAGGGCCTGGTTTAAGCCCACTGATGTAAGCCAGGCATTTTTCATTGCTAATGTGCCCATCTCTCCGACATGCATTATAAGTTGTTAACCTCTGTCTGTTCTGGGATGAAACAAAGCAGTCTCTATGCTTGCCCAGAGATGCAACTGAGGGATGGGAGGGTACGTGGCTTTATTTAATAGATTATTTATATTTCATTTTGTCTTTTCATTTTTACTTCTTTATTAAGCTCCAGACACTGTGTTCCCCTGGGAATTGTGCTACATCAGGTTAGTATTAGGATGTTTGCAACTCTGTGAATGTGGATGTGGGTCTCCTGGGGTGCCTTTTAAAATCACTTTGGTTAATGAGAACATTTAGGGTGGTATATGGTGTTGGACTTGGCTCTACAGGCATTTCTGCTTGTGGTGTCTAAATAGTTCAGCCAGTAGGTGGAACCAGGAGAAAGTAGATGTGTCATCTGGCAGAAAGACAGTATAAATGCCTTTCCTGGGAGATGCATCCCTAGGTGTCTGCTTAAAGTTGTGCTTTTCACTTTAGTGTCCCTGTTTAGGACACCCAAACTGCAAAATCTGGAGTTATTTCTAAACAGTGACAGGCTGATGCTGTCAGGCCTTGGTGCATGAACTAAGACCGATAAGGATGTTTGGGTCAGTCCACAAATCAGCTGATTTGATCACATAGTAGTAAGGAGGACATTTTAATAAACATTTCCTCACTGACTGTTTTCTCTTGTGAATGTGTCAGAGATGGAGGACAGGGGATAATCCAGATCACGTTGTATCCCTCCATCAGTGATATCTGACATTTGCTGAGAAAGGCAGTATCAGAAATATAGGTTAAAAATATTCCTTTAATGTGTTCTACTGTGGGAAACTAAAAGAAGTCCACCCAATGGCATATGCCCTGCAAAACACAGCTTGTGCAGCTAAGAGTGAGCTCAGAAGTTCTTCTTTTAAAGTAAATTACCATCAAGGAGAAAACAGCAGGAGGTGATAAGGTACTATGGTTTGAGCAGACCTCTATCTGCCAACTTCTCATAACCATTTCCCCAGCTCTGCCAATAACCAGAGGAATTGAATTTAGAAGTCACCATCCTTTACGGACTTTTTACCATCAATATACTGGAGGGAGAGAACATGGATAGCTTCTCCCTACCTTCATGCTGCTCATCGTGATAAGAAAAATACTTGAAAGAAAAAGCCTTTAAGAATAAGATCTTGCAGCACTGAAACATTGAAATCAATACACATGGATATATTTTAAACACCTGTAAAAACTGGAAGCAAAGGAGTATATTGCAATGCATCTAGGGTTTTGCTGCTTAAAAGCAAAGCTAGAGGTTTCCTCATGCATTATGTAAAAGTGCTGCTATATATATGTCTGGCTTGCAGTTTGGACTGTATACACTAAATTGAACACTGTAGCTTGGTCTTTCCAGTTTTCAAAACTAAAACTAACTTACAGTTACAGTATTTTCCAACAATTTGAAAATATAATTTACCAGTAGGTAGAACATGCTGCTAGAATGCTGCTATCCATTTTGTATTTTTAAGGCTTGGATAGTAAAACTCATAGCTATTAAAAATATTGAATTTGTGACCATAGCAGACAGTGAGTAATATTTTATTTTCTCCTCTTCTCTTGAATGTGAACATGGAAATTAGCTGGAAGTTTTTGCTAGGGAAATACTATTCTCTGCAAATGCAAAAAGAAAGTAATTTTGGAGCTTGCCAAACATAAATCAGGAGAGACTTTAATAGAGTTATCAGCCATGGCAGGGTGAGAAAAGCTTCATCTTGTTTTAATGAGAATGGGCTTGTACCTCCGAAAGCAGCAAAATTAGCTCTCATGAATAATTTGTGGTGGAATATTTTCTCCTTAGCATCCAAGATAACAAATCTGTAGACCCCCTAGATTGAAGAGTAATTATACAAAACAAGTTAATTACCCATACCTGGAAAAATTAATTTCTTAGCAGGCACATTCTTCGATCTTTCTGACATTTTAAAATAAACTTGTCAAATCCAAACCACTGTGCTTTTTGGTGTTAAGTTTCTCTTCACTCTCAGTTTGGGTTTCTTACAAAACCATTGCCCTCCTGAATGTTATATTGACCATAAAGACATGATTCCTGAAACTTTAAATTACATGAGGGTTGTTTGTTTGTTTGTTTGTTTTTTCTAGTTAAGGATGACCATTGATGAAGGCCATTGCAATGGGATTTCCTGTTGATAGCACCTGTGGAAAGAGTTAGTGTTATTGTGGTATTTATAAAGCATTATTAATCATGTCTTAACATCATACCTGTTAATAGGAAAGTGTCGATATCCCAGAATGTTTTGGGACATTGAAGTAGTAGGGCTTAATGACTTTTCCAAAGGGATTTAGATATTCCATTGATGACAACTGACCATGGAAAAGGAAAAGCCAGGAATTTTTTTAATCTACAGAATTGTTTCTCCTTGAGAAGCTCTGAGGGACTTAGGAAGGGAGAGGAGGAGTGCCTGTACAGGTTGTGCACTTGTTCTAGTGTCCAGTGGATGACAGTTTCCAAAGGTTGGGTTTTGGTTGGCTGGCAACAGCGCCTAGAACATGATGCCCCTTCCATCCCTCCATGCCTTCCCTATTTGTAAAATAGGCGAGTCATAGTATCTTCATGCCTGTCCACACTGATTATTTGAAGATGCTTATGTAGCCCACACTAAGTGTCCTTCCTATGGCTTACTCATCTATACCACTGAACATCTCAGCTGGCATGTCCAAGAACTACAACAGCTAGCCACTATGAGGACACTTGAAAAGCTTCCTTGGCCAGCTCAGGGTTTAGACCTAGAGGAAGGGCTGTTAAATAATTTAATCTAAATTCCTGCCTATCACAAGCCATCGAATGGCTCCCAGCTACCCAGTCCTTTACAAGAATTCAGCCTCAGTCCTTCACGTATTAACTAAAACCATAGGACTGGCAGGGTTCCTCTTTGCTACGTGTGTTGATTCACAGACACTTTCATATCTACACAGGGTAGAAGATGTTGACAATAGAAACAAGGGACTGTGAAGGGATTTACTTACAGGGTTGGGCCATGGCAATGATCTCTTTAAATAGCTGTGTGACTTTTGTCTGTGTATCTGGATTTGGTTATTAAGCACTTTTTAAATGATCAGCAACAAAATAAACAAGTTTATTGCACTTGAAAAAGCCTCTCTTCTCAAGTGACAGGTTATTGCACCTACTCAAATTATTGTGAGTGGAATGAGAAATACTACTATTAAAAGGCCAGGGCTTTTCATTGATCTGAATGTTCCTCTTTTAACAGCTTTGGCACCATCAAGGAGCCTTAAAGTGGGAGTAAATTATATTGCTATGTTTTAGTTTAAACATGAATTTAAATGTGATTTTAAGCCAACTTTAAGGCCAACTGTTTCTAAAGGGGGCCTTAATGGAATTGGGAATTATGCCCAGAGCAAACATATTGCCTATTTGGCAGTGATTAGCAATGTGTTAACAATTTAGTGTTCTAAATACAGGGTAACTAATTACTAAGATACTTAAATACACTTTCAGATACAGCAGTAACAGGTTTAGAAATGTAATTTAATAAAATTTGAGTCTGCTAGCAAAGAAGCTGTAGAAGACAGTAAAAGGGCTTGTCAGAGGTATCCTGATGGATAGGTCATATACTGTAGGATCACAATTCTTGGGGATGCTTTTCCCCACAAAACCTTGGGTTGGGGCATTTTTTTCATGGAGAGGTGGTGGAAAGCCTTTTATTTAAGACATATGAAACTATAGAGGACAAAACACTGGGGAATATATAGTACAGCACAAGATAGCCAGGAATGGATGGGATTCCTTAGTAAACTCTAGACCTTGACTTTTCCTTGTCTGAACTTTGTAGGGTTACACACTTACTCTTTGCAGCCCTCACATCTTGTCACCAGAAAGGGCTTCTGGACCACATGCGACCAAGTAGGGTCATGTTCTGGCTGCTGTTGATTGCCTGTAAATGACCCCATTTTTTTCTGTGCCTAAGCTACTGTGCCCTGCTTGACTCCCATGTGTATCTCAGGTTTTCTGTACAGTGATCCTGGTAGAAAAGGCACATCTTTGCTTTGTCACTGGGCTGCTTTGCACCCTTCCAGCACGACAAGCATGGCTAGGGTGTTAAATATGATCCAGAGTTTGCTCTTCAGGGACTAGAGAGTACAGAAGGCAATGAACACCTGACCTCTGTGTGTTTTGCTATGAGGTAAGGTACCCCAGCATGCCATAATCTCAGTAATAGTGACCTGAATGTGTCTACAAGAGTAACATCACTGTGTTACATGAAATCCCTTTTCTACCTTGATTTACCTTCATCAGATTTTTTATCTGTTTATCAGATTTTGAATTAACTTGAAGGTTGGTGTTTGGTTTTTGTTTTTTGGTTTTTTTTTTTTTTTTTCTTATTTGCCAAGGAAATGGAAACTTGGCAGTATCTTCCCCATAAAAGTTTTCCTTCCTTGCTCATCATGCTGGCAAATATTTGTGCACGGCTAATGGGAGAAACACTAACTTTATGAAGCTTCACTTACACTCATCTGACTTACAGGTCCCACAGTGACTCCATGTAGGACAAAAGCATGTGCCAAAAGGCATAGGTGGAAAAGCACTGCAGAAATATCCCAGTTGTTTGACTGTGTGGGCCAGGGCAACATCATGGGAACTACATTATGAGACCCGGAAGAGCCCATAATAGACAGACCTAAGAGCCTCATGACTACTTTAGGATTCACAGAGAGCATTTCTGCTGAATGTGGTAGTCTGGACACTGCGAAGGATGGATAAGGGTGGTTGTCAGAGTGCTTAGAGGAAATACATTACTTTTCTATTTTAATTTTTTTTAATTATTATTTTTAAATTTTTAAAAAATATTATAGCCATAGTGTAGCTTCATTGCTTACAACTGGGGCTCTGTCAGGGAGCTGAACTGCATAGGAGTTGCATTATAGGGGTGGTAGGTGAACTTGTGCATCATGATATTCACAGCCAGTTAGCCAGGTTTTGGTTTCAAAGGCTGTCTTTTCCTTTCTCTAACCTCATATCTATTCAAGTCAAAGGGCTAGGACATTGTAAGGAGTCAGTTGTGATATTAGTGGTATTGAAAGAAGAGACAACACGGCCAAAGACATCCTCAGGAGGTCCATAATGGTGTGCTAGACCTGTGGGTTTCAGATCATCCTCACAACACAGAGGTTCATGACTAGGTGTCTGTGATGATGGTGTGCTCACAGGCCTGCTCCGGATCCCTTCATGGATTTATGGGATCCCATGTTTTGGTTGCAAGATCCACACAAATATGGATTAGCCTGAGGAAGACGAGGCCAAACATGTGCTTTCACACTGCTACACAATGAGCTTTATCTTGCTTGGTGACCTGAAGGGCAGTGACTGCTGTGCAAGGAAGCCTTTCAGTAGCCAAGAGGCCCTAGAGCCATCTCTCAGTCAACAGGGACAACAGCTATGGGGTGGCACGATCCTCTGCCAGCGCCAAGCACCACAGGGTGACACAGACTGGACACATGTCACACCTTTTTCTTATGTATCAGAGGGGTTTTAACATGTTCACACACAGAAGGAGACTTCTGTTTAGAGAGGAGAGGTCTGGAAAAGGCTGAGTACCAGCAGGCTGGGGCTATGCAGTTTGGATGCTATTCCAAGCTACAGAGCATTTGCCCTCAGCTGGTATTAGAAGGGGCTTACAAGAGAGCAGTGACCGCTCCCTTTCCATGACTCTTTGACATTTATTCATTGGTTTCCTTGCAGTCTTTTTAGACCTGAGGGGATTTTAATTGATGACTAATCACAACAGGATTAGCAGCCCCTTTTTCTCTGGAATGCTCTCCAAGATCTGTTTCTTTGTTTGTAGGCCACTGCCCAGACCTCCACCACCATGACCCCCACCATCCCCACCACGACAGAGGCCTACACGCGGACTCAGTACTGTAAGTGGCCATGCGAGTGCCCGAAGTCCCCACCTCGGTGCTCTGTAGGCGTCAGCCTGGTCACAGACGGCTGCGACTGCTGCAAGACATGTGCCAAGCAGCGTGGAGAAAGTTGCAATGAGGCCGACACCTGTGATTTCCACAGGGGCTTGTACTGTGACTACAGTGGAGACAGACCTAGGTACGAAATAGGAGTATGTGCACGTAAGTGATGTACATATATTTTTGACTTAGATATACATTGGAAGCTCCCCACAGTCTGAACAATGGTTGAGATTTATCTCATTAGATACCTGACTGTACGCTCATCAGCTCCTTCATTCGTCATCTTCTATTTCCTTATAGCTGTCTTAATTCTCAGGGCAGTTGGCTGGATGAGAAATAACATCTGAATTCTTGCTCTTTGAGGTGGCTGCAGCCAAGAGCAAGAAGCAACCAGCTCTTGAAGGTCTTCAGATTTTAAAGTAGATCATTCTGTATTCCCCGTAACAGGAGAAGGTGCTGTAGTGGGGTGGGTATGAAGGAAGGATAGGTACGCAGCTGGCTTTAAAGACAAGCAATATGGGCGTCTACATGAAAACCATGACATTAAGGAGATGCTTTTGGCTTATTCCCGGTAGTGGATCCCGAGGAAGGGTAGCATGTGATATTCTGTCAAGAGGGTCAGGGATGAGTCATCTCCTAGCAAAGTTTCTCGTCCTCAAATTGAGGTCTGATCTGTTCATAAATGATTGAAAATCATTACTCTGGGAATGATTAAAAAGGAAAAGATCATGGGTACAACCACACAGATAGCTAATCAGAAAGGATGATGACCGTTTAGCAAATTATTAGAACATATTGGTTATTCCTTTAGATTCATAAACAGGAAAAAGACATTTAGAGAGAGGGTCTTCTAGGCTGGCATATACCTGTGAATAAGTTACTAATCGAAAATGTAAAGGTGGAAGGAAGCCTGGAGGAGAGCTGATTGCGAGACGAATAGATAGAATAACTGATCCACAGGAAGGAGGAAAGATTGGAAACAGTGGGCTTCAACAAACTTAGAAAATCAGCAGAAGTTTCACAAGGGGCAAGGCTGAGGAGTAAAGAGTTTCAGGGTAGCTGGCGGTTCCTTATACAAATGATACTAGAGGTTGCTCTTTCTCAGCAAAAGGAGGACAGGAAGTGTAGTAAGAAATGAACTTGGCTTTGCATTAGATCAGCCACAAAAAACAATCATGCAAAAAGTGGAGTCTAACCAGAATTTTGTAGGATATGGGCAAAATAACAACACGAGAAGATATATGCAAGGAACTGTAAGCTTGAACAGTGATCTTCAAGATTAGAAAAGATCCAAGGTTAAGAAAAGAGGATATGAGCTCATTCGAATATATTGTCTGCAGTGTGTGTGGAGTGTTCATGGGAGGTCTGTAAGAACAGGTTAGGCAAACATCTGTCAAGAATGACATTGTTACAGCTGGCCCTGTGTTGGGAGAGGAAAACAAGCTGGATGTTGTCTCAGGGCTACCTCAGCCTTCCTAAGCCTCTTTAAAGACCTTCATGTTGCTTCATGTTTCTTTATTTAAATGTTTGGTTTCTTAGTTGGATATTTTTTGGTTTTTGTAGTCATCCCATACATCACAGCCATTCAGTATCCCTGCGGCAACAGCACTGTGACATAGGAAGATTGATCCCCAGCTTGCCCAGTGGGGTCTGGAAGGATTCCCAATCTGCACTTTCACATCCCTACTGCCATAACAATACATGCCCGCTTATGTGACATTTATGATTTATGGTGAGGGGCACTGTGGCATGGCAGCTGAGGGACGTGAGAGGGTCTTTCCATGGTTAGGAAGTGAAGCGTCTTGTCTCTGGCTGCCACGGAAAGATGTGAGTCTTCCCCTTGCTTTCAGCATCCAGGTGGAGGCACATGACAGGATCTGCTGACATGTGCTTTTTCATGCACTGGGTCAGATATAGGCTGCGTCACCTCACTCTGAGTACACCAGCTGCTGCCCTGACCGCAGATTCTGGGTGTTGGGGACTAACTGCTGTAAGGAATTTGCTTTGTAGCTGGATGCCAAAAACTAGGTCTAGAGAATCCAGTGCATGCAGGATTACAGAAACAATATAATGTCTGGAAATTAAGGATCGTGAAAGAGCTAGGAACCAGTGCTGGGAAAGTAAATAGAGTGAAACTGGAAATTCAAGCTGTATCTATACTGGCATGCTGAGGTGTGTCCCAGGACACCTGGACATCAGATAGGAGCCTGCTGGGTGTCACTACAGCTCTCCCTTTGTTGTTGGCTTTTCTCTGCACCAAAGCAGAGACAGCAGGGTGCTGAGCACATGACCAGGTGGGGAGACCAGCGTTGTGCATGTGGAGCCAGGAACAGGGATGTGCTCCCAAATTCCCTAGTTTAGATGCAGACTCAGCAAGGTTCTGCCGGAGGCATTCAACAGCCCCTTTGTCTATGCTTGGGGATGTTCTCATGACGAACCTCTTGATGTATGAGACCTGCAGGAGTCTGAGTTAATGCAGTCCAGGAGGGATATGCTGTAGCAAAACACCAGGAAATACATTTTCTTGAACTGTCATAACCCGTGTGAACACCTAGAAGTTTAACTGAATTCTCAGCTTTGGCTCCAGCACTGAGTGATGTCTCTTCAATACAAAGGCTGAAGCATTATCAAAATTGGAGCTGAGTATGAACTGGAGATCTGGATCTGTGCTTCAGATTCCAATAACTCTCCTTTTTGTGCAGAAGGACTTTGTGTTTGGTGTTTTCATTCAGCCTATTCTAAAAATAAGAAGCCTTTGCAGAATTTTATTCCAGCATTTCAATTCGTGTTGGCCCTGAAGCAGAAACATTGCAGCTCTATTTCTGACCAAACTTAAAACTTAGACAACCTGATCAGTGCATGCGCACTGCCTCCGTGTGACCAAACAAGAAACTGAAGTTTGAATTTTCCATTAAAAGGTTTTTACCACTGGTTCTAAATAACGGTCCATAACTTTGAAACAAAAAAGCTGCTACTTTTTGAATTAATGTGATTCCTGCTCATGGACAATCAGAAAGCTTGATTTTTTGTGATTTGTATTTAAAAATATACATCAAATGCTAATTTTCATGGCTTTATAATGTATTACTTCATTTTCCAAGAAACCTGTTCTGTGATAAACTGTGTGGGATCTAGTTGCCTAAATATAGGAATCCAGTGCCATTTTAGGTGCTCCTTTGCTACCTTGGCTGTCCTCCCCGCTTCTGCTTCAGACAGGTACGGGTGTTGTGAAGAGCTGTGTCATATTTTCAGCTTCATGTAGTACTCTCATATGTCCCTGAAAACCTCAAATTTCACTCAGTATCTGTTTTAATTACTTTGATTGCTCCTACTGCAAATAACTTTTACCAGCATGCCAAGAAATGATTTAAGTGAGCATTTGTGGATGAAACTTGTTTTATTTTCTAACTCCTTTTTTCCATGAGGCATTAAAAGATTATCTTTTTTTGCTGTGATGCAGAATGAAAACAGTTTCCTAGATGGTGTGACCACATTTGGCTCAGCATCACTATGAACACATCACCCTGCAGCACTGTCATGTCTCTGCTTTGGCTCTGTTAGTCTAGGGAGCAGCTTGATAAAGAAAAACATCAGCACTGTTTGTTGTCAGCATTATTTTAATGGTGCTCTGTGTGTCTTTCTCTCTTTTTCTTACCTTTCAGAGATTGTCGGTGTAGGATGTGTCCTCAATGGAGTCAGGTATAACAATGGGGACACATTTCAGCCCAACTGCAAATACAACTGCACATGCATTAACGGGGCTGTGGGCTGTATTCCCATGTGCACAAACTCACGTCCTCCCCTTGTTTGGTGCCCAAACCCAAAGCTGATTAAGATGGCAGGGAAGTGCTGCGAGCAGTGGATTTGTGATGACTCCAAAAAAATCAGGAAGACGTCTCCGCGTCACATCTCCTCTGCAGGTATGGTGGAAATGAGGTGGACCTCTCCTTTGTTATTGGGCAACTGAATTCAGAGTCTACAACCAAAGCATCAGCTTGTACTGCTGGATCTGGTGGATCTAGTCTTTGTGTGAACAAGACACAGAGACTCCTATCCAGCATGTAGTGAAGGATGGGACATGCAAACACCAGTGGTGTGCTTCAACTCTTTAGCAGCAATATGAGATTCATCAAACATGCTTGTGTGACAAAGCCCCCTTTGAAGCACACATCTGCTGGCACTTTGAAGATGTCACAAGTCCTTTTTACTTCACCATTTACTTTTTTTTCAGTCTGTGCCCTCTGGAGAACAGAATGGACTCAGTTTTATTTGGGACAGAGGCTTTCTGTCTGAGTTATATTGCTTTAGTAGCATGATTTTAAAGCTCCTGTATCTTAGTAGTCCCAACTTACATAACACCTTGAAAACAGTTATTGTGGTAGAAGTTTCATCTGCCAATTGGGCTAAATTGTCTTTGTGTTAGTATAGCTATTTAGAAATTCTGGACTGAAGACATTGAACTACCTATTTCATGTATCACATAAGGTATCTCTTTCCTCATACTCACATTCAGAGATGGTACAGTTTGCCTCAAACATTGTCTCATATGCTTAAGATGGGCTCACCTTGCCATATGTCTTAAATTTATCCTCATAACACTCTGTGGTGCAATGGAGTGACATTAGCCAGATTAGCTCCATGTTTTGGACTATCTCACAAAAGCAGAGCTTAAGAAGACATAGGATGCTTGTTGTAAACCAGGATTTTGGTTCCTTGATGGTAAGGGGTTTTTTCCCAATCCTTGGTTTGTATTTTTGTTGCACAAAACAGAACCTTCATCTCCATTTTGTGGGTTAAAACCACCAGAGTTTAGCCCTCACTTCTGTCCCCAGTAGCCTTGAACTGTGAGGTAGGTCCAAATTCAAAACATCTACTACTGACATTGGCCTTAAGTCTTCATGGCCTGTGTCCTAAAATGGGCATAACACAGCTTTCCTTGCCTCACTTTTTCTCTTATAAGTGGAAGTCTTATAGAAGTGAGACTAGCGTTTATTACATTTAATATAATAATTAATATAATAATAAATATACTAGTGAGCAAGCTCAATGCAGCAGAGTTTCTATCAGAGTTTTGCTTGTGGGCTGTACTGTGAGTTGCAGACCAGTGGGGACTTTGGCCGAGGCTGTGAAGGAACCTGAACTGGGGTTGTCAGCTGCTTTCAAAACAGAGCTCACCCTTTCTTCAAGTGGCTGCCGAGCTCCCGGAGAGCTATTCAAGCTGCTCTTCCTCCCAGTGAAAGGCTGTGGCTGCTTCCCAAGCCCCTTGGCCATCCCGCAAAGACTGTCAACCACTTTCTGCTACATGGAATCAATTGAATGGGCTCAGAAATAAACCTTCATGGTGAGATCAGATCTCATCCCTTTTCTGCACCGGCTGGTGCAGGCTTCTGTAATTGTTTGTATTGTGGCAGCACCTGGGGGTCCCAGACAAGGACCCCCTTGTGCGAGTCTGTGAAGGGAAATAAAGAAATGAGCCTAGCCCTGAGCGCTTGCAGCACTGGAGGGTCTGACACAAGTAGGTCAGCTCAAAGAGGGTGGGATGAGGAGGTTCACGGTAATGCTGAGCCACTTCGTTGTGATTTAATTATTTGGGTTAGTGGCCTGAATGTGTAATGAGCTGAGAAGAAGGTGTTTAATATGGAAAGCTGCCCCAGCTGAATAATGTGGGGTTAATCTGGTCTCTGCAGCATATGAGGGAGAGGATGAAGCCTGGCAGAAGAACTGCATCGTTCACACCTCGCCCTGGAGTCCCTGCTCGAAGACCTGTGGGCTGGGCATCTCCACCAGGATTTCCAATGACAACGACCAGTGCCGGCTCGTGAAGGAAAGCCGCCTGTGCAACATGCGGCCCTGCGAGGTGGATATAACCAAACACATTAAGGTGGGGACTGTTTCTTCGAGCACCCCTTGAGCTTTGCCTGGACACAGGGTCAGCCTTTGTTTGGCAGGATTCAGGCCTCTGAGGGCTGCACTTCTCATGGACTTACTGTGCTGCAGAGAGGTCAAAAATGTATCCTCCCTGTGCTTCCACATGCTGGTTTAAAAACCTACCCCTGAGAGGTTTAGTTCCAGCCGAAAGGTCCTTCCAAGGAAAGTCAAGCCAAGTCTGTTGTGCTTGCTGCTGGTTCAGACAGACCTGTGACTCAGCTAGCGGAAAAGCGGTGGTGCACTGCTGGACATGACTATGAACTGTATTTTGCAAGTATCCTACCTGCAGCTTTTGGGTTCGTATGTCTAAACTTGTGAATCTGTCACACCCTCTAGATCAGGGCTGTAAAGTGCTTCCTAATGGCTTCAGAACACTTTAAATATCAGGAAGGTGGTTTGTGTGTCCTACCTGTGTCAGCAATGAATATTAACCTGTCTCTTTTTCTGTTCTTCTCTAATTTAGCCTGGGAAGAAGTGCTTGGCTGTCTACAGGGCCAACGAACCAATGAACTACACCATCTCAGGATGCGTGAGCAAAAGTCCATACAGACCCAAATACTGCGGTGTCTGCACAGACAACAGGTGCTGCACACCCTACAAGTCCAAGACTATTGAAGTGAGGTTTCAGTGCCCAGATGGAACTGAGTTTTCCTGGAAAATCATGTGGATCAATGCTTGTTTTTGCAACCTGAACTGCAAGAACCCCAATGACATCTTTGCTGACTTGGCTCATTACCACGATTACTCTGAAATCGCTAATTAAATTGGCTGAATGCTGGAATTGACCCATTGCTCTGATTTTACAGAGGTTTTAAAATAAAAGGAGAATCTTCATCCACTGCCAATGTACAATTTGTTTTTTCCTGAGTTAGGATGTTAAATCTCCTTGTTTTGCCACACTTTTTTTGGAAAGGCCTTGAACAAGCAGGATTTTCAACTGTAATAGACCTCCATCCATTAACAGCAGCCAGAAATTCCTCTATGCACAGATTCCAGGACTTAAATGACAGTCCTGCTGGCACTGCTATTTATTAGGCCAGTAGTTTAATTGCCCAAAGGAAAGAATAGTACACTAGTATGATAACAAAAGTACGGCTGACATGAGATTCAGACATCGTTACTGTCATTTCCTGAATAATGTGGTCTAAGCTGGAAAATGAACATTGACATATATGTTTTATTTTCCACATTAGACTGCAGTCTTTGATGCTGGTGAGCCTCAGGACTAGACTCTGGTCTCTGTCACACTGAGATCAGTCCTAGAACTCCCTCTCCATCATTCTTACTCAGATCCTACCCCATGGTGAAGTTCATAGGAGAAGCCCAGGGAGAATAGTGTTTCCCCTGAAATCTCTGTGCTATGAGTAACTCTCTCACTGCACTAGGCTGGGTCAAAGAACCTCTGTGTCCTGCTCTCCTTGGACTCACCTCAATTTCTTGGAATATCTTGTGCCAGGGACATTTTCACAGTTTACCTGCTCTGATCTTGAATAGCCTGAATGCTCTGAATCCAAAATGACTACCCCAGAGCTCATATTTTCAGGATAGATTCTTTTATCCATGGATTAAGTATTGCTCCTAGGTTAGCTCTGCAGACCTGAAGGATGAACTATAGAGAGTCAAATGAGAGATGAAGGACAATACCTCATGTGCCCATTTTTTCACATAGAATTGGTGTGGCCTGTGCCTGGGGACCACCACCTACTCCCCCCCTGTGGTGTTACCAGCACACAGGTCCTGCTTCCCACTGCCACCTTGCCAGTGACACATACCTTTTTTTAACATGTCTGGGGTAGAGGAAAAGAGACATGTTAAATGAGAACACAGGTGTTAAGCTTCCTACCAACTCTGTGGATGAGTGGATGCAAATGGAAAGGACAACCCTTGGCATAGCTTCTAGTGTGTTAGTTGTAACTGGGCTGCTGCTTAGAGTAAACATCAATGTAAACATTTTCTGCAGAAGTGGTTTCAGACAGCTAAGAGAAGAAAAAAATGTCATTGTCTTTCCAGACAAAAAAAATATCACTACTGAAGGGTGATGGAGCCATTTTTTTCCTCCAATAAATTGTTAGTACAGCACCCATGCACCATGAAATGTTTGCTGTTGCTTCACTTGGGAGAGTACAAATGTGTTTCTGCACAGGGAGCTGTAATATCTGTTTCCAAAATCCCTGGTGGCACAGAAGAACTGCTGAGTGGAGGTTGGACCAGGACACGGCTGAATTTTGGATGATGCAACTGTTTTAAATCAGTCGCTTATTTTGATGTAGTTGGCAGGTTGTCTGTCTTCATCTTGATAACCCAGAGGAAGCTAGGTTAGTTCCCAGGAGACATAAATCTTTCTCGCTGTGATAAATTAAAGATTCTTGTGAGCAGGATGAAAATAATGCAATACCTATGTAAAAACATCTAGGAAAAATGCTGCATATCTTCAGAAGCTATTAACTTCAACAACATCTTTCTTTGTACACAAGGATTTGGCCCATGGATTTTTCATAGAGCTAGGTCATTCCTTAATTTAACGCTTTTACTATTTCTTTGTTGAAGCTTCCATGAAATCCCCAGTGGCAGAAAAGAAAGGTGATCCCTGTCTGCATTTTCCAGTGCAGGTGCAAAATGCCTCTCCTGTTTGTTTCTCTGGTGATAAGGAACCTGAGGACACCAGCACTTTGCAAGATTCTGCCTCATGACGGCCCTTGGCCTGGATGATGTGACAGGAGAGGTCACATCTGACCTAGTCACCTCCACCCAAATGAGAGCTCAGCACTTGCAAGACTGAGAATGTTACATTTTAAACTCCACCTGGTAAGAAAAAGGTCCATGGGAACATATGAAGAAGAGGCCTTGGCCAAGTTGATAATGTTTTCCACAAAGGAAAATGGTTTGTATCGAGGCACTTGGTAGGGTAAGGAAGCCATACTAGGACCTGTTTCTCAATCAGATCCCTCAAATATGACTTGGAATCCTGTGTTCTAGTTCTTGCCCATTTAAAATATCCTGTGTGTGTGTGTGTATACATATATGTATATGCATATATACAAATATATACATATATATACACACGTATCTGTATCTGTATGTATATGCATATATAAAATATTATATACATGCATTTATAGAATGTTGCATATAATATTATATATAAAACCATATAGGAACATAGCCTATAGGAATATATATACATATATATAGGAACATATATACATATTCCTGTGGTGCATAAAATGGAGCTCCTATAAAATGCATGTTTATATGTACAATCAGTTTTTCTCTGTCTTACATGTACACATAAGGAAACAAGAAAACAGGATCAGAAGGCATACCCAAAACTGTAGCACTTAATAGGCTTGCTTTGCTTTGCAATTAGCTAACACTGTAACGCTGTAATCAAATGCTGCAGTGGCTGAAGCACAGCTTTCATTGCAAGATAAAAGAAGCTATTGTAAGCTAATGCATGACCAGCAGCTCCAGTGCATGTCAGTTTTTAGTGAAGTGAATGCCTGGAAACCACAGATCTCGCCCAACACACCCAAGAGGTTTCTGTTTCTAGCCTGGTTTCCTAAGGGAACAAGTCAACTGTACCATCCGTTTGTCTGTCAGTCAGTCCATCTGTGGAAATGTCAAACAAAGTAGGCAGAAGAGTAAATATCTCTGAAGCATTGCGATTCCTGAACTAAAAAATGAAATAAAATAGCGGGACAGGGAAGAGGCCCACCACATTGCCCCTAGCAAGCCCATACACATCTGCCAGGCAGCCAACACGACCAACAAGGCTGCAGCGTGGCCCAACCACAACAGCAGCATTAAGGGATTTTTGAGCAGATGCGCCGGTTGTAAACAAGCAGCCATGGAGGAGGGAGAGCTGAAGGCATCACGGATGGGAACTAGTGGTTATTACACTGCTGTAAAGGAGTTCTGTGGGGACATTGGACACGAGTCTATAGGAAACCAAGATTCATTAGCTCTACTGCTTGTGCAACTGCTTGTCTGTCCAGTGACACTGAAAGGGGAAGAGAAACACTTGTAGCCAGTGAACTTGACTTGCAGTTTGTGGTGCATTAGAGATCCTTTCTTTTAACAGATGTTTACAAGATCAGTCCTAGGACTAAGGCAATAGACTACCCTTTAGATTCAGTGCCCTGGCTCCCTGTGCACTTCAGCAAATCATGTATCTTTACAAAAGTACTTTTGTAGTTACAGTTTAAATACATTAAGGATCTAGATCCTCAAAGGCTTTCATGGATCTAGCCCTTTGCCTCACTTTTCCTCAGTTCTTCAGAGCCAGAACAAGGCCTTACTGTTCATTGCCTCCACTGAGAGTGAAAACTCCTCCAGCAGGAACTGATGCTCACTGTATGTTTGTACAGTGCCTCATACAATGGGCCCAGGTCTCTGCTGGGACCTGAAAGCAGTACCATCATCTGAGAAAGCAACAATAATAGCACTGAGGAGATAGCAGGATCTGAGCTGGTGCTAGACCCCTTGGTGCAGTGTTCCAGGGAAAGGCTTGAGAAAGGATGGGAGTGGCAATTTTGCAATACAGGCTGAGCTGAGACATTTTGACACACTCCTGCTCATGACAATCATCCTGTTGGCCTTGTAGGCTGGGACAAGGATGGAGGATGGGATTCTGAGGGTCAGCTCATGCTGATATGAATGGCAGGATGCCATCTAGCTCCAGTCACCATAGCCATTGGCCTTCTGTAGGGACTTTACCAGAGCCAGTATGATGGCTCAAGTTGCCTTGTTTGGGACCCCCAGAAAGCAGGTTAGCCACTCACCTGAAGAAGCAAGCATGTAACCTATAAAAATGCCTTTGCATGGAGAGTTGACTTGAATTTAAAACACCTTTTCGGTGTGCATGCAACTGGAAACAGGGTGTAGTGCAGTTCCTTTATTTTTGACTTGCTCAGTAGGATTGTGCTGTGTATATGCAATATTCCAGGAAAACCACAACATTCAGAAACACTGTGTCATCTTGTAAATTAAACCCTGAGATTTTTTTTCTCCTAGTTTTTTGAAGAGATTTTAAAACAAGTAGTTTATTAAACTGATGGAGACAGAATGCTCTCATGAACTACAGGCACATATCCATACACATACCTTTTCAAACTGTGACTTCCCGATTTAAACAGTTCTACAGAGTTATTTCTGTAAGCTTCATATGCTGAAATATTTGAAAAATTAATGGGAAAACCAGATTGGTTTGGCAGTGTCAGTCTGAGTTACTCCAGCTATGTAACATGTATTACTTGTTCATGCAGCATCATGCTGAGGTTTTATAGGTGGCATGCAGCTGCTATGGTTTAAAGATATTAAATAACCTCATAAGTGGTAAATGATTAATGAATCTATGACTGACACCTCATTTAGAAGCTTAGACAAGCAAAAGAAGGGGAAATATGTTTGTTACTGACATTTCTTTTCCAATCTCCTGACCTGGCTGAAGTCCAAGTGTGTGTTTGCAATATGTAACAAAGCCCTGAACTGGAGGACACATAAAAATAAAAATCAAGAGCCAGTAATGTGGTAAAAAAGGATGCTCTGAGAACATTTCCTTCAGTGTGAATATTTTGGCAGCTTGGGAAAGCCAGGTGTTTCCCAACTCACATGTCCTTGTTTGATGGTCTGTTTCTGGCTCTACGTTTATTTTTCTGCGCCTCCCCGCAGCACTCTTACTGGATTTGGGATAGCCTGTCAGAGAAAAGTGGCGTGTGTTACTCAACCTGCATAAGCATGTCTTCTTTATGAGCTCTCTTGACAGGCTGCAGGAGTAACCTGTTTGCAGCAGCCACACAAACAGAAAATTTTCAAACAAGGTTATTAAAGACATGGGGAAAAGTATTTAAATTAAAAAAAAATTAATTATTTCATGTCCCTGCATTTATATATCCTCAGAACTAACCCCAGTAAGGATTCTACTATTTAATTCTACACAAAAATACTTGTAAAGTTTTCTCACAAAGCAAGTTTGCCTTCTAGCCTGAAGTAGGTTACCTGCCTCAGTAGGAACTTTGGCCTCCTGTCCTGAACAGTGACAGGTCTGTGTTGGGCTTGCTCATGGCTACTGGGACTTTAGGCGAGAAGGCACCCTCTCCCCAGATTTCTCCTTCAGTGTGCTTTTGTTTTGCTGGGAAGTCCTCTGCATTTTTAAGCACTTTGCAGCCACCTGTGCCTCTGGCAATAGCTTTCAGCAAAGGTAGCACATTTCCCTGCTGCCTCTACGAGCCCCAGAGGTCCCCTCTGGCCTCTGCATCTTCTGCTTGCACATGTGGCAGCTGCCAAGCACAAGATCTTGCACAAAGGGCTTCCTGGCTGCTTTCTCTGCCACCGCATTTGGACTAGTTTGGGAAACCCATCATCTTCTAAGTACTTTGCCCTTTCCAGATGAAATGCTGACCCTGTGTTAGGCTCTGCTTCTGTAGGATCTCCCCTGCCCCAAGCCTGCATGAGCAGCAGAGAGGGAATCACCACAGGATCAAAGTTTAACATTGGCAGGTGGTGGTAAAGAACTAAGGTGGTGGTTTTTTTATTTGGCCACTGGTTATCATTAAAATTAAATGAAAACACATTGCAATCAGTCAATAAATGACAATTTCCCAGCTGGAGAGATGCAAGTGTAGGCCTGAGGTAAGGCAAGGAGGTCTGACTGTGTGCATCTCACCGGTGTGCAAAGGGCTGGGTGGCACTTCTGCTTAGAGCAGGCTCACCAAGCCCTACAAGCAGGCTGGCCATGCCCCGTGTTGGTGACAGGTCTGCGACATGGGGTGAAACCACAGCTCTGCAGCCTCATCTTCCCTGCCCATCTTGCTGCATGCAGGGTGCTGAGTCTCGCAGGGACCTGCATGCACAGAGATGTACGTACACACACACACAGAGCCAAGTCCAGGCTGGTGGTGGCTCTTGCCCTTTTCCGAGTGCCATTGCTCAATTTGCCATTGCTTCACCTGGAGCTGCCCTAGCCTTGCCCGAGTGCGACCACCCAGCAACCAGCCCTTCCCCCCCCAGCCCCCTTTGCGCACTGACCTTGACCTGAATACCATAATCCACTTCAGCCACAAGCAATTGCAGAGAGTGGCAGGTCACCCAAGGATATTTTTTCCAGCTCTGCTGCAGGTCACAGCTCACTGTGGTGGTCCTGCTTGGGAAGGAAGAGCTGCCTGCTATCCCCTTTCCCAATCCTTGGGATCTTTTGGAGATGCCCAGTGATGCCTGCATCCAGTGCCTGACGTACATCCCACAACCACTAGTGCCAAAACTATGCAGGGTCTATGGAGTGGGGGGCTGCCTCTTTAATTACATCCAAATAACAACTCTCCTCCAGCCCCCAGGAGGTGCTGGGTGAGCAAACGATCCCCACGCTGAGTTGCAGGGAACAGACATTGAACTGTTTGGCGGTTGCAATCAGAAGCCTTTTTTTTTCCTTTTCTTTTTTCCCCAGTACTGGTCAGCAGCTGTGTTGTTTATAAAATGAATGGAGCCCTTAATGAAGCAATAGATAGAAACAGTGAGAGGCTGTGTCTGTCTGTTACAAAGGGCTGAGGGGGAAGGGTTGATCTCTTAAAATACCCTGACATCCTTTCTCTCAGTTATTTAAACATTAAGCATAGCAGTGATCAGCTAGCAACATAAAGCCTATATTTGGTTCAGTGGAAATGCTAAATCCACACATCAAAACAGCTGTTCATATATACAGACTGGGAGAGACTTTCAGTTGCAGTGAATGTGGAATAGTGCAAAGTAGTGCAAAAAAAAAAAAAAAAAGCAGACAGCAGTGGAAGGGGGAGAACCAAGTTGCAAGCAGCACTTGTGAGACACTGCTCTGTGTGTTGTGTTGGTAGAAACAACAGACTGCGTTACCAGTGCATTGAGATTGCAACAGATACCCTGCCCAAGATGCAAAAAATAGACAGGAAGAGGATTCCAGCACTGGAGAGAAAAAATAAGCAGCTTTGCTATAAACTGTTTTCTCTCCGGCTCAGTCC
Organism: Strix aluco; assembly: GCF_031877795.1. Lineage (NCBI taxonomy): Eukaryota > Metazoa > Chordata > Aves > Strigiformes > Strigidae > Strix > Strix aluco. The sequence continues at coordinate 8,580,986 of NC_133931.1, read as the reverse complement.
ATTGCTTGCAACACATGACATTAATCATAAACCCCCAAAACACATCTAGGTTAAAGTTTCCAGCTGTTTAGTCTCTAGAGACTTTTAAAGAGGAAAGCAGCACCCTTCAGCACAAAAGTCCTGATGCGATGACATGGTATTGGCACACCCTCTCCCACTCCTTCCCTGCAACGACAGACAGGGGGAAAGCCATCTTGAATTTTAGCCATATTTTTGTACGATAGACGTGAAGACCCAGGCAGAGGTGGAAAGAACTCAGATTTCAGCAATTATGTCCTTTCTACTGGTGGTTTTGAAGAACACCACTACATCAGATTTGGTATTGAGATACATTAATGCAATCAGGAAGCCTCTTTGTCCCTGAGAGCCCATTCTGTCCTCTTCCACCCTTTATAACCACAAAAGCACTCTGAGGCATGAACTGTTTATTTTCTGGAAACCTCCCGTTATCCAATATGAATTTCCTCTATGCCACAGGAGCTCGTTGCTCCGTGATGGCCATTCATACTTCAAGAAAACAGGGATATGCAAGCTCACTGTTTCTTTAATGACACTACAATATCCAGGCTAATTCTGTGTCCAAAAATAATGCAGAACTCAGCATTTGCAAGCTCTAAGAAGGGGTTTTATAAAAATTTCTAAAAAATCCGGAATCCACTTGTATCTCTTCAGCTATGGCACAAGTTAAAGATGCCAGGAGACCAGTACTGCAGGGAAAGAGGAGTCATAACTCCTTGTAAAAGGTAAGACACCACTCCTCTGTACTGTCTTCCAGCTTTTCTGTACAGGTACACAATGTTCCTTGCCAGATGAATACTTTTTGTTGAAAAGCTGACATTTATAGTGGTCCTAGCAACTCCTTGCTGCTCAGAAGTGCTCGCAGATCCCTTTGTGTTGCAAGAAGGCTTGGATGCATTCCTCCCCGTTAAACAAAAATAAACTGCCTAGGCTTGACAGGCACACCATGGTGTCCTTGTGGAAGGAATGATTAGCCATTCCCAGAAAAGCTCAGCAAAGAACGTAACTTTGCCCTTCTTTTGTAAGATGAGTTGGCACAGGTTCCTCCCATTTTCACTGGCACAGGCTGTGGTTAACCAAATCAAGCCCTTTGCTGGTATCAGTCCAATCATGACTGCTGAATCATCACATCTAGCAGAGCCTTGGCTCAGACATCCCAAATATTTGCTTTTATCTCTGCCTATTGCAGGATTTTTTGAGATACAGGAGGAAGCAGCAACCCAAAATAGCTCTAGCAAAGACACAAACCCACCTGCCCCTGAAAAGCCCATTACATTAAATAAGTCACTAAGCAAAAGCACCACATCCTCACTAAGGTCCCAATGCAGAAAACACAGCAGAGCCATTTTTGTGATGGGGCTGTTACCTCTTAACCATCCCACACACAGAACAGCATCAGTGCTCCCAGCCCCTCCTAAGTCAGGGAAGGGAACCTCTAAACCCCAGGGGGATGCTTCCCCATGAAAGGCAGATACTGCTCAAGTTTCAAAAAGCCCCAATTTAACAGGAAACCACTAAGATAAATAGAAGCTTACAGTGAAAGAGACATCTATTTCTGCTTTAAGGATGGAAATAAAACAACGTTTTTATTTCTTTCCTGCACCATTAGATTCCTTTCCCTATTGCATTTGGGAAGTCCTTTTAAAACTTATTTGTGAAGGGTTAATCTTTTCTCTGCTTCTCTGAAGTTAGATTCTTGCAAGAGGTCCAAATAGAACAGCTTTTAGAAACTCAAAGGGGCATCTGCAATTTGGGTTAAGAGGCACAAATACCCCTCCTTCCTGAGACTGGTGAGGACATGTCACACATCAATGGATTTACAGATCAGATTGGGAACAGGAAGGATGCAACCAGCATGGCACCAACTCCAGTGAGAAAGTCAGTGTACAGACCACAGATCTATGCACCAGACAGTACTATATCTAGGGAGACAAAGAAATCTTCAAACAGCAAGAAAATAGTACTCCATACCAAGGATAATTTTTTTCATGTATTTGTTAGAGCAAATTTATCCTTTAATACTTTTAACACTTAATACTGAAGTGTGTGGTGTTTTCTTGGTATAAATAGTGGGGAAAAAAGCTATGAGTACAAAAGTAGGGAATAGCAGAGATATGAGCTAAAGAAAAAAGATTTCATTGTTACAAAGGGGTTACAAGAACATACCCTGACTGAGAAAGATTATTGTACTCCTGGTAAAACATTAAGACACCAGACATTGCAAAGTTACAAATTTATTTGTTTTGAAATAAATACAAATACTTCATTAAGAAACTTTTCTTGATAGACTTTACACAATAGCTTTATTCTTTCTGGAAATTGTCTGTTCTTCCCACAAACTGTTATGGATATTCTACACAAGAGCTGAAGTTAGTCAATAAAGTAACCTAGACGGTTTTCTTCTGAACAAGCAATCCCAAAGTATTAACATTTGCTATTTAACTGCTCAGCATTTGAGTTTTCTTGTTTGTGAGGACTGCAATGCAGCAGGTATGCACTGGAGCTCAGGAAGCCCTGTCCAACTACCTATGGAAGGACAAACTTAACACCCAACTGAAAATCTGACTGGCAGAAAGGTATCAAGCCATTAGCATCAAAGAGTAACCCAAGGTATCAGAAGGCTACACAAAGATGCAGAACCAGCAGATCATGACATTTATGCAGTCATTAAACACTGTATTTCATAGATAGTGTTGCCGCTCCACCACTTTGTGGAATACACTTCTCAGCACCAGTGAGATCTCAGAGTTTCAAATCTAGTAATTAGTGGCAGTTGAATGTACAGTATCTAATTACATGCCATCCCTCAGTTATTCATCTCTCCTGACAAAGAACAGCTGGATCTGGCTTCACTTACAGAATTCCAAATTTATCACAATTGTGCTGGACACAAAAACTTGAGCTGCAAGATAAGAAGCTGCCTGAAGGAAAAATCAAGCTGTTTCTGCTTTGCTGGCATGTATGGCTACCCTACTTGTTACAACTACACCAAGATGGCTCCCAAACAGGAAATGCTACCTTGCTTATTAAATTTAAATCCTGTCCTCATTTGGCTAAGTGGGTTTTAGTGTCTAGGAGGGGGAAGGAAAGGAAGACTGGAACTAAATCTCAAAAAAGTGAAATAAAAAAAGCTTAAAGATTTAGTTCATCTCAAAGTCACATTGACTATTTTAGTAGTATATTATTGTACATAGGAAAACAGGCTTGAATACTAATGAATTAGAAGGCCTATAAATGCACGATACATTAACTTCTCTATCATTTGAAGTCAAGCTATATACAATGAATTCAACTCCAGCTTCAACATGAGGCCATAACACATTTGTTTCATTTCCTTTTTTAAAAGCCACCCCTAATAGTGATTTTTTTCTCCCCCCCTTTGAAACTCATCTCAAATTGTGCCAGTTTACTTCAAGAGAATAAGAGATAAAGGGGCATGTAACAACTTTGATTTTAAAGTAGGATATTAAGCAAGTCTGCTTTGACTCTGAAGTGTTTACAACCACATCAGCTTTTGGCAAGTATCCTTTAGAATTTGGCATCCATTGAAGTAGGGCACAATAGCAGCAACTGTCTGAGTTACAAGAATAACGATAGAGCAAATGAGATGCTTTTCTTTGGTCCCTGTCAGACCCTGGTGAACAGAGTTCATCCTACAGAATAGCTTGAGATTAATAGCAGTTATGTTTTTGTGATACACAGGGGGCATCCATTACTTTTTCACACTGTGACCAGTTTAAGCCTCCCACAGCCATCTAACAGGACACTTCCATGGACTTGGGGCTTGATTGTTCAGCGTTGCTTGCCGAGTTCGGTGTCAGCTCAATGCGTGTGTCTGTGTGGGAGCGGTTTCTGGCACCATCCCCAGTGTGGGATCGGCTCCTTGTTCCCTCCCCAGTGTGAGACCGGCTCCTCGTGCCTTCCCCAGTGTGAGACCGGCTCCTCTGTCCTTCCAAAGACGTTACGCTGGAGCCAGAAGCGGTGCGGGACCTCATCAACCTGGTCATGCTAGCAGAGGGGACTGGAAGAAGAGTCTTTAATTAATGCCTTGCTTCATGGGCTTGGAAGGAAGCCTTTGCCTTCCTCCCCAGCCTTAACCACCCTTGGAGAAACCTTCAAGGTTGAATATGTACTTTTCATGGTAGCTTCATGTACAGAAGTAATACCACTACTCCAGGTATACAGTTAAGGAGCCCAAATTACTAAGTCAAAATTGGCGGCCAGGGCTGAGGGATTCAAGTCAGAACTTTATGGCATGTTGTTGTGGCTGCAACAATCCAGAGGAAAACTAACGAGACTCACACCTCCCATTACTTTCAGATGTTTAACCTTTGCTGGCAGCCCAGGCTAGCAATGCATCTACACAACAGCAGTTGTCAGAAGCACATACATGAAGGACAAGCAGCTACAAATCAAAGAAGTCTCTGAACTAAGGTGGTTTTAAACATTGTGTGCAATGTATGACCCATATCCTGCGATGCAACAAGGGGGCACTATTAAAAATACCCACCTTAAAATTACCAAGAGGAAGTAAAGCAGGTATTTGTGGGTATAAGCTGTCTACAATGCTCTCTACTGTTTCGTAACATAATTTGGTTTGAAAACCCTTCACCCAGACACCACAGATGGTTTCTTAGCTCTTGCAAATGCACATCCAACAGGGAAAAGATGACAAGTGGGATCAGAAGGCTCTCTGGGTGCTTAGATGCCCAACAAACTTTGGTAGCCAGGTGAACCATTCCATAAAACCAATACTTACTGTATCCCATTCCCTGAACAAAGTATTTGAAAGCTTCTGCAAGCTTGGCAGGCTGCAAAAGAAAGACAGTATTATTGTATGCAGTGCTCAGCAATAACATTACAATGTTATAGATTCCATAGATGTCCTTTCTTAACAGGGACATCTTAAATATTCTCTGGGTTCTACTGAATGAAAGTTTCATTCACATGAGAGAATTCCACCGTACTCCTCCCTAGTCTGTTCCCCTGCCCCATTATTTTACCAAATTGACATATGCATTTGAGAAGTAGTCATTTCTCTGGAAATCTCAAAGTGGTCTAAGCCTGGCCCAAACTTTGCTTGTGCAGTTACTGAGTCAGGTGAGGCAAAGTAAAACAACTGGCCTCACAAAAATAGACAAGATAGTTCATACAGGGTTGGTAATTGAGCAATTCCTAATCAGCAGAGAACAAATTCAGTTAGTCAGAGCTGATAGTTATGTTTACAGGGCAGAAAAGCTCAGCAGGAATATGCAGCCACAGTTGTCTATGACTGACATTCTTGAAATGAGGCACTCACTTTCTCTGCTGCTGACACAGTGGCCAAATAAGCCTCACAACCTCAATTATTATGTATGTCAATATTGCCCATATTTTTTTGTATAAACCTGAGTCAGTACAGGATGGACTCTGTATAACAGAAGCAATGCACATACTCCCATGTGGCTTTAAAAAAGCTTTACCCCCCCGCTCCCACTGTTAGAACACACACTGCCTGTACAAGGACTTCTCAGATGAAGGTAATTACAAATTCAGTTTTTTCATTACACTCATGAACATCATATTGTATTGTTAAGAAATCTGTTTAGATATTAGACCACATTCTAAAACTGATTTACAGACCAGTTTTAAGTGAAGCAACACTAGAGCATAGGTAATTTTTAACCTTCCCAGCCTGGTTTTATTAGCAGCCTTGGAATTTATGCCTAAATGTATTTCAGAAACTCCAGTTCATTCTCAGTCAAGCCAAGTCAGTGTGTGCAAGAACACAGCGTTGTTATTTCCTGCCTCCCACTTTCCTGATCTATACTATAAATAGTCCAAATAAGAATATGTTTTTAAAACACTAGAGCTCAAGCCTTAATCCATGTTAGCTTAGTAGATATGCATAAAATAAGATCTCCACATTCCCACCTCAGACCTTTACTTGGTTAAGACTTAATTAGTGGAAATAATATCCCCTCCCAATCTTAATTCTGCACTTCATTGCTCTTTAAAGAAAAAAAGAAAGCTCAAATGACCAACTGACATCATTATTCGTGAAATCATAACCATCCTTTTGGCTGACATTTGGGAACAGCAAGTACCCTACAGGAAAACACCCATTTGTTGCAGTCTGACACGCTGCAGAACAGGATTAGTAGGATTTCCATCAGCCAAATCCTACCTGGGAAACTTGAGGGAGCCCACCGCAGTCAGCCATCTGAAACGAGGATGAGATCAGTCAGTTAGCATAATACCAGAGAAACTGATTTATGCTCAAGATATATTAAAATGACCTTTTTCACTATCTGGCAGAAAAACATTTCCTTTTGTTGTGTGAGTAACATACATGTAGATGAACGCATCAAAGTAAGCTGTTAAATGCTTATAAAAGCTATGACTGCATCCCAGAAAACCCCAGAGTGTCTTGACCTTCAGGTAAAGCATCAGCTGGAGCTACAAATAAACATTTTTTTGCTAGGAAGTGGTTACCAGCTTCTTAGAAACTAGCCTATTAGTCCTGGTTACAAGTTCAGTTCTGAATTACAGTAACGTAACTCAGTATTGACCTGAATGACAAACAGGGAAGAGAGAACAAACACTTAAGCCTCAGAGGTGAGAGGGAAAAACTATTTGCTGAGATTGCGGATGGCAAGCAGCAGCCTCACTTGCCAAGGGAAGCAGGGAAAGCCAAATTAGAAAAGCTATCTTGAGTGCATGCAATATTTTTGGAGCATTTCATTCGTCCTGCCACTCCACCCCTCAAAGTCAACCCAACAAAAACAGTCCCTTTCCAAGGAACACCACAAGCTGAAAACAGTCGAGTTGTAAGTTACAGGAAACCCCAAATCCTATCTAGGATTAGTTAGCAGCAAAATATGCCTGTAGCAGGATCTGGCACCAACCATATCCCTAGACCGAGCAACAGCTGGCCATTGATAGAGGATCTGAGATAGCATTGGGTTTTTTCTTAGGGTGAGTCTGCCATGTCCACATGGCAGGTCAGCTCAGTGTTAGGAGAAAAAAGCATTTAAAAAAGTAATTGTTTATTATAATTTTCATTGAGCAGTTCAATAAAGAGAGATACAATAAAAGGTCCCAGCAGAAGCATGACTAAACTTGTTTCACCTTTTGCATGCTATTATGCTCATTCCATTTTACTTCATCAGTAATGAGCTGAAGATTGCACCCATATTCTGAATGCCAAGTACCACCCAACGGCTTTACATGATGCTTTGCTGTTTGGAAGTGCATTTTATCAACTTTTTGGAAAATAAGAGAGTCATTTCCAATAGTAAGATGTCCTGGACTGTGCCTTCATGAAAAGCAGGATGACAAAACCATGGCTGATTGACAGATCAGCTACCTATTCATCCGACACTACTGCCGAGGGACAGGCAAGCACAGGAACAGAACCAGTTGGTTTGCACTTCTACTCTGCTGATGGTTTTTTTCAAACCTTTCGAAACACCTTGAGATCAGCTTTGCCAGCTCTAGTCAAATTCATTATGGGTATGTGAAATACTGAGAGTTTCAAGTCTCACCCGTAGTGTTTTAAAATGGAGGAGCTGAGAAATTCCCTGTTGCTAACGTTGACAAGAAGCCCCTAGTCTTGTTTATCCCACTAAAATACCCTTAGCCTGAAGGAACTGCCTTTCCACATCAGAACTGGATTCTCAACGTGTTATCTGTACTACAGCACATCGCTCTGGTTCTGCTTTTTCAGTCGATTCAGCTGATTTTAAATAAGGGGAGTTTATTTAAAAAGCCTCACTTATTACCTTCAGAAGTGTGGTCCTTGTTGGGTCCAGCTTTGAGTTGCATTCAACCTATATTGAAGAACAGCAGCATAAGGCATTATACGCAAGATATTAGTTATGAACTGCCAAAAACAGATTAAATACCTTGTTTTCTGACTTAATATAGACTAAACTGAGTATCTTAGGCTTCTGTATAATGTTGCCGTGTATACGTACGCACATCTTTAAACCCAAGTAGATCAGTTCACATTTCTGACTGTATTTTTTCCACATGCAAACCAACCCATTAGTTGGGAATTACGAGATTTTTATCTGCTTCTGGGACTCCAGTGGCAACAAGTGTTGTTTATCTTGTGATTTGGGGTCATCTGGTAGCGTCCCAAGTGGTAAGCAGCCATATGGCCACACGCCAGCAGACCGGGCATGCCCATTAAGGCACAATATTTGAAGTCATCCAGTCATCTGGGGCAAGTCAAAAAGAAGCTCTTTGCTTCCATAGTGACCCAGGGCACAGCTCCAACACCACAGAACAAGTTAAAATACCAGCAGCAGATTCCTCTCTAAAGGAAAATATTTGCGGTTCACTGGAACTTCTGTGGCAATTGTTCCTAACACGGTAGCTATTAAATAATGGTGCACAGACAGAGGGGACAAACAGCGAGGAATTAATGGCAGCTCTCCCGTGGTCTGAAAGAGAAGAGCCAGCTGGGCTGGACTGATAGCCAGCGAGGTTGCTATGTAGGCATGAGCTCTGCTGGCCTTGCGCAGCTTCTTGGCTCGCCTGCCTGTTAGCAGAGCGGCAAAGATAGCGTGATATACACACCACAGCATCCACCGCCGGTGAGCTGTCACCAACCACCAGGAGGACAGGGCATCTGCAAGGAAGCATACAGAAGCAGTATTATCTCTGTGATCCAGCCTGGACTTGCCCTAAGCTGTATTTTGTGCCGCTGGAAGGATGAGACAGTTAAGCATGTGACAATGATTTGGTTTGTATTCCAAGCACCTTAAATATATATCAAATCCAATGTATTAGCTGCAGATCTACTGACATGCTCTGGTAATTTGCCTGAGAACCTATCCTTCTTCCCACCTTGCAGCAATCAGCCGTCCCCAGCACTCTTACTCCTTGTTTTATAAGAAATTGAATGCGGGCATCAACATCAAAGTCTCACTCCCACCCGCCAGGCTCCTGAGCTCCAACTTTTGGACCTGTCATCCAATTCAACCAGATTGCAGAGGAGCAGAGTCTCAAAGTCTCCTGTGTGTAAACATCAGCAGCTGAACAGAGAAGGACTTGACAACTGTTATGTTGCACAAGCTGCAGCATAAGTGAAAAACTATTAGCAGAAGATCTAGTAGACAGTTATTCTCATACCCACTCCATCTTCCTGAATGTCTTCTGTTTAAATTTTTAATGGTTTTGGGTTGGGTTTTTTTGGTTATATAGGTACAGCTCAAGTTCATTCAAAGCTATAGTTTCCTGTCCTGGTTTCAGCTAGGATAAGTTTTTCTTCTTAGGAGCTAGAATAGTGCTGTGTTCTGGATTCAGTATAGGATTTTGTACGAGAAGAATGCTGATAATACATTGATGTTTATGGTTGTTGCTAAGAGATCAAGGACTCTCCAACTCCCCGTGTCCTGTCCATGCACATGTGTACAAGAAGCTGGGAGGGGGCACAGCCAGAGCACTGGACCCAAATTGGCCAGTGAAATATTCCGTATCACATAATGTCATACTCAGTATATAAAGGAGGGATGGCCAGGAAGGAGGGTGGTTCTCTCTCACTTCCATGATTGAGATTACAGGATCTTGGTATTTTGGGATTGCTAGCCAGGAACGGGCTAGGTATCAGTCGGTGGGTACCTTACCCATTTGTACTTTCTATTATTGTTACTGTTTTATTACAGTTATTAAACTGTTCTTACCTCAACCTACAAGTCTCCCTTTACCTCTTCAATTCTCTATCTCCCATTCCCTGGGCAGGGGGGAGGCTGACTGAGCGGCTGTGTGGTGTTTGGCTGCCAGACAGGTTTAAACCACAACATTTCCATTAATCATAGAATCACAGAATGGTTTGGGTTGGAAGGGACCTTAAAGATCATCTAGTTCCAACCCCACTGCCATGGGCAGGGACGCCTTTCACCATTAACTACAACATATTTCTGGATGAAGCTGAGTACATTTGCTTTTCAAGTACTTAGTCTGTTAGCCCAAGTTTGCAGATACAGTGACAGGAGCTACTTAACTTTCCATTTCAGCTAATATGATTGTGAAGTTTGAAAAGGGGAAGTCTTCCTAATGGCGGTCCCTGACTTGCAGTAACCTCTTATCTCCTACACAGATCCTTTTCTAGCACGTTAGCACATTTAGCTACAGCTCTGCAAAGCATATGCAACGCACCCACTGGCTGTAGATCTTAGCTCACACCATGTACAGGTGAACTGGTAGGAAATAAAATACTTACTGAAGGGTGACAACATTTATTCCAGGAACAGGGCGCTCAATCTCTAGGTCTCGCCGACTACAAAAATATAGAAAGGACAAAGGCTCTTGATACACTGAAATTTTACAGATACTTCCACGTTCTTCTAGTTTAGAGAAAGCACAGACACTCACATATGTTAATTTAGTCTGACACATGTTGTAGCCTCCACAACTGATAGAGAACCACTCAGACTAAAGCATCAATGTCTTAGTTTAGTCCCAATATATCATCTTTCTCCCCACAAATGCACAAGGTCCTTCTCCCATAAGCAAACCACCTGAGATCCCTAAAGGCACTGTCAAGCAGAACTTCATATTGGGGGTACACAAGTAACTCCACCACACAAGTAATACCGTCTAAGAGCTGGACAGCCTCTTAAAACAGTTTCCGGTTAGAAATCAGGTAAATGTATTTACCTGTTGTAAGAGTTGACAAAGAGATGAAGGTTGGTTTGATTCATATCATTAATAATATGCTGACGGTAAGTATGGATCAGGTCATGGTTGCTGTGAATCTCTTCCTACAGTGGAGACAGAATCATTCAGAATAGGGGCTATTTTCTGAAAGGATTTGAAGACATGGCACAGCAGTTGTGTATCAGACTCCTATCTACACAACAGGAGTGCACCTTTAGGGAAGTGACAACTTCTAGCACCCAGTGGTGTCACCCAGAATTAACGTTAGCCTCCAATTGCAGTACCACATTTTTGACTTTAAAACTTCAGTATGTTGTAATGTCAAAATCTTGCAATTGCAAAACATGTAGTTGTAGTGCAGATGGTTACAGTCAGACAAGTGTGAGGTTTTAAAACAGAAATAGATTCAGAGTAAGAAGCTCAATAAATGTTTCCAGCATAAAGCAGATGTTGAAAGCTTACAAACATATGTAATGTGGAACTCAATTTCACAATAGTAAATAACTAAGCCTCAAGGACTTCAATCACTAACATTTTCAAACAGTTTGGTTCTAAAGTCTTTATAGATTAGTTCCTTGTCCTGCTGGAATGGAGTTTTCCATTCCATTTACTAATAGTTTCAAGCACAGCAAAGTAGCCTCAGAAAACAGTATAGCACTTTCCATTAAAGTAGACTTGCACTGAAGAGTACTAATAACCAGCTTTCCCAGAATTACAAGTATATTATGGTGTAAAAAAAATCTGTGGGGTAATTCCGCTCAGAACAGAGCACATACAATGCTTATACTCATGTTTAAGTGTTGGCTGTCTAAACAGGGAGCTGCCCATACTAGTTGGCATGACTGGGATGCACCTGAATCATTGGAACACAGCAAGCCCCAAGGCAGCATACAGCCTCCAAAATACTGGGAACACATGTATGAATCCTATCTCACAGTTTAACTTTGTATAAGTGAAGGCTTATCCTCTCCTTCCAGCCCCAGAAGGTAAATACAGATGACTGAATACATCAAAGGAATCTTCTGAACATCCTTACCTTTCCAAAGAGATGTGAAATGACCATGTCTGGTAAAGCATTTGTCCAACCTGAAATCTGAAGAGCAAGATTATCTAAATATCTGATACTAAAACAGTCCTTGAACAACTGAAGACTTCCAGTTACCCGTAAGCAGACCAACAGATGTTTCTCTGCTGCCCTTCTATGTACAATATCCTGGATTGATTTTTTTTCCCCCTCCATCCAACTAAAACACCATTAGGGGTTGTTTATGTTTGAGTCATTCTCATAAGATGTCTTTACTAATGCAGTTATATAAAGAACACACTACTAGTGGCATAGGTATATATGGAATCACTCCCTGCAAGTACATCAAGCAAACCAGCCAGATGGGCGTCATTTAACCTCACTGCCCAGTCTCCTCCCCAACAACCCACACGGACAATACGTTGGAACTGATACCTAAAGATCATGTCCCAGAGCATGTGCTCTTGCTTTTGAAGGACAGAAGGATACAGGGCACTCACTGTACTCCTAAGGTCAGCAATACTTAAGAGAGGTGGAAGGCAGAGGCACAGATATGGAAGAATTTAACTATAGTGAGACATTGGGTGAGACAATCAAAATGGGTCAACTGGTACATCTCAATGTAAAGGAGTTACTAAATACACTTTCAGATCAAACTTATCAAAATAAACTGGTACACAAAATTATTTTAAAAGAATGAGTAACTAAGCCTTGACAGAATGTTACATGCCAGCTCTGGAAAGTTTCTCCCAGTGTTGTAAGGTTGTCATTATATTTAATATCACCCTAGACATTTACAGTGGGTTCACTCTATGTGTGGTTAAAAGATGATGCACTAATTTTTGTACTTCTCGGTGTTTATAACAACTGCCATTCACTTAAACATGACCCTGAATGATACAAAGTGCCTTCCATTAGTTTACCCTGAAAAATGTTTTAACAGGTTAAGTCTGAGTGACATGTAATATAACATTTATACTTATTTATGTATACTGATTCCAGGAAGATTTTTGAAACCAGTTCTCAGCACCTGTTTTCCCACATTGCAATCTTTCTTACAACTACAAAAGAATACAGTTAACAGGAGCTTCTTTGTATGTGAACATTTTCACTTAAAAGTCTGGTTGTATGGACAATCTGTCCACAATTACTGTAGCTAAAGCCCTTTTCGGAGTCTTTTTGGCATCTAAGACTCCGCTAGATGACTGCAGCCTGGAAGATGTTGTTCTGAACATTCTTGTGTGCTCTAGTTCACATTTTGGACAGTACTGGTAAACAGAGCCATGGACAAGAAAGAACTGAATGTTACACTAACCTGAAGTTCAGTTGAAAGTTGTTTCCAAAACTACCCTGTGTCCAGATTAAACTAGGTTTTCCCCATCAGTTACTAGTTTAAGAATTGTCCATACCCAGTAGCTTCACTATACCATGAATATCTGCTTCCTCAGAGTACTTATTTTTATCACTAGCCCTGCAGGAGGTATGTTTGCAAATGGAAGAATAAACCCTGAAAGAATTAGCCTGAGATATTTTGTCTGCAGCCATGCCTTGACACACAAGCTTGCCCAGCTCCTCATGCTTGACAGGCTCACAGCATGATTTATTTTTCCAACTTAAAAATGTTTACCTTTGTTGCTGCCCAGTCCATCCAACCTTCAGCACAAGGGTTTACATTAATGAGAACTAATCCCTCCACCATCTCTGCATGGTTTAGCTGCAAAAGAAAAGGTTTAAGATTCATCACATACCCTTTGCAACTTGACAGTCAGAATAAAATTTAAATTAGCAAATTATCTCCTGGGGAAGAAGGCGGTAGGTCTAGTTTTATCTTGCACAAAACAAGCATATGTATGGAAAAGAATTTTTCATTAAAGCAATTCAACTGAGCAGCTGGAGAACATTAAGATTTAACTTCTTCTCCACCCTCAGATTAAATAGAGAACTCCCATTAAAAAAACCTTCTGCAAATTAACTGGGTAGAGCCCAGGCCTTAAAATGGAAAATCTAGGTCTTCTGGATTAGCTACCCCGCAGATTGTGGTATTTCACTTAAAAGCCTAACTGCTTACTTAAATGGGCATGGCAGAGCAGGAATTCTCTGCGTACACTACAGCGGCAATAACACATCAGGGAAATCAGGTTTAAGGCTTTAGAGAAGCTCCACGAAACTTACAGCAAATCTGGTTAAGATGTAGGCACCGGCTCCAGTTCCCATTCCTATAACGGTCTTCAGCCTGCACAGCAATAAAACGGAAGAGACAAATGAGTAAAACAGCACTGGAAATAAACAAACCCACATGAGCAGCCTTCCTCTTTCACATGCCAGCCTGTATCTACAGAAGGGTGGGTTGCAGCTCAGGCAGACTGTGGACCCTCAGCCATGCCACCAGCCCTAGTAAGGAGCTCAACGTAGCAGCTAGTTTGTTTTTGGCAGATTTGCAGGACACTGGTGCTCACGCATTGTGGGGCAGCAGCAATTCTCACTTATCTTTAAGTAAATATACTGAGCAACCATAGCGTTGTTCTGATCCTGGAAGGAAGTGGCTACTCTCTGCCAGAAAAGCTTACAAGATATAGTCCTGAAATCTGCAGCCTAAATACAAAGCCCCCCCTCCCCATGCCCCCCCCCCCCCCCCCGCCCTCCCCGATACAGCTATCCAACTGGGACGCTAATTCCTCTCTGACAGGGGGCTGGCAGGGAAACCTCTCATGCTATCCAGCCACTGGGGTGATTAAGTTTAAACTTCATAACCAAACAGGGCAGAGACAAACCAAATATTTGCAATAACTGAATTTGGTTTTAAAGCGTGATCTTGAAGGTCTTTTCCAACCTAAATGATTCTATGTTTCTATTCTATGATTCTAAGGTCTTAGAAAGTACATGGAAGGGAAGACTAGACAAAACCACTCAGAAAAACAGGTTATACAATGCTTTTAGAAAAATACCTGAGGATAGTTTTCATTCTCATCAGCAATACTAAATCAAGGCTTTTTAAGTACACTCCAGTCTAATTGATTTTCAAGGTACTGACTTTGTTAGCATTGTTTTCAGTGCAAGAGCAGAATTTGCAACCCTGTGCCTTATGTTAGATATTTCAAAAAACACATCTCTTAAGAAGGTAGTGAGGTAAACTGGTGAAAGGCACTGTAACAGCTGGTTACAAGAGCTAAGCAGTGTCTAAACTGGAGTGCTGGTCCCCCACCAGCAGTCCAGCCTCTCTGTTCTCCAAGGCTGCATAACCCTGAATGCCAGGCTTTCTCTGCTTGGCCTGAAAACCCCCTGGAGGTGCCTACCTGCACTCTTCATTGTGTACCAAGAGCACCAACTCTGCAGAGAAGGTACCTCTCTCAGCTACAGCTCCTGCTAAAGCTAAGCTTTAAGGGAGGACACCTAAACTTGCTGCAGGTAGACAGAGGAACACTCCACTTGGTCCTTTGACACTGGCAACCTGGCATCTGTACTTGGTAGTAGAAGAGGATTAAGAAGGTCGGACTGACCCCTTAAGACACTCAAGCCACAGAAAAAAAAGTGAGTCTCTTCAGATGGGACCATGTTTTTTTTCCTGTTAACCACATGGGAAAACGTGGGTTGTTACAGTGGGAAGAACAGATTGTCTGTGCCCTGCCCCTGTGAGGGCAACACAGAAAATACTGGAGGAAGCCCCTAAATTAGACACATGGGATTTCACTCAAAGTTGCTTCCTGTTTAAAAATAAACAGACATTTCAAGAAAGGACAAAATATAAGCTCTTTCAGAAACAAAGGCAAAAGTGATCCATCTATAACAGATGAATTAAAAATCCACAACTGTAATTCTAGCAAACAAAATGCCAGATAGCCAGACCGAAGCTTCAGGGACAGCACAGGTGAGTATCTGCTCTGCTCTTTCGGTGGGCTGTGTAGAGAGAAGTAGTAAATATTTCTGCACTCACCCAAACTGTTTCAGGATTCCAGGAAGCATTTCAGCCAGCTGATCCATGGAGGGATACACATACCTACAACAAATATGTGTTTGTGGAGTTACTACACCACTTTCTGTAGAGTAGGCTGGGATATTTATAGAGACATGGCGATCACTGTAGATTTAATACCAAATGTGCTCATTTCAGCTCATGCTGTCAGTGATCTTGTATTTAAATCAGAAGCACAAGTCATTCAGCAGAAATATGAGCTTAATCTATATGGTACTTTATGTGAGTTATAGGATGATAAATGTCTGGTCCGGCTGACAGCAAAACAGACCATCATGAATCTCTTCCAAGAACAGTTAACACTTAAACCTTTTTCATAAGTTTGAACTTGAGAGATGAATTCCCAGCCACATTCACCACATTTGTACTTCTGGTCTACCAAAAAAAGTTTCCCCGTGTTGCAGATCAGACTACAGCAATGAGATCTAGATCTCTGGCAAATAATCGGCAGGGACACACAAGTTACCATAGGATAAATGAGTATAGCTTTCTATTAATACTGATGGAGAAAATTAAGTCATAGGAAGGGCTACGAAGCTGCTGAGGAAGTTCAATAAAAACAGCTGTCAGTTAATGCTCCTGGTCTTCTGAAAAGCAGAAACAAAATTTTGAGGAAAGGACATTCTGAACAAAATCTCAACTGAACAGCACATGGAAAAAAAATCCACCCAAAGTAGCTGGAGAACATCTGCTGAGGTTGTATCCAAATCTCTGCTTCCCATAAGGACTACACCTAATGATTCTCTAGTTTAGCCTCCAAAATAAAACCAAACAAAAAACCAAACAGTACAGGACTACAAGCTATTTTCTTAGATTTTCTTGTCGGGAAACTAAACCCTGCCATGACAAATGCTAGTGTCACTGCAACAGCTATGACTTAAGCATGCTGGTCTCCCAGTTGGAGGGCTGGGAGAGAATACATTTTTTTGTGCTGTCATCATGATGTTATTAAGTAGTGGTCTTTATTAGTATAGATCATGATGGCTGCCCTATGCAGCTGACAACTTAGAAGAGTTAACGCTTGTTCAGGACATGAGGGTTAAGACACTTAAAAGCTTGTGATTCAACCGAACAAAGGAGGGTGACCGAAATAGCTTTGCAGGCTGCTCTGGTAGACAACTGGGCCATTCCAGTTAACATTAGCTAAGAACTTGGCCCATCACGACCTCCTCAGCATCAGACCAGCTTAAAAATTAAGGAGGGAAATAGGCTGGCTCATGCAATAAGGGTACATATAAGCTCCTTAATACCTAGTTCTTACAAAACAACTGTTCCTTGCCTTGTACCCTCCTCTCACCATGTTGGCTGCTCCCTTCCTCAACCAAGCTGATTCCTAACCAAGGGACATCTTAAGGCAAGCCTGTCTCATTTGAGCTAATTGGGACAAGCTTTTTGGCAAAGAATGTTCGTGGCACACAAGGTTTCCAAGAGTTAAAACATCATATGTGATACACAGTCAAGACTATGCAGTTATCTATGATATTCTGTGGGGGTACATCACTGTTCCTGTCCAACAACTTGAATTTTCTGGGTAGGTTATTGTCTAATTATCAACCTCTACCATGCTGCCATTCCATAAAAACCATGAAGTTAGGAAGGACATTATGTAGTTGCTAATGCCTATCTTGTTTATAGTAGCAGTTCAGTTTTATATTTGTATTCATGATGTCATTACCAAACAAGGTAGCTTGATATTTAAATTGGCAGATGTCGACATCTGACAAGGAATTGCTTTACAAGCAGTCTAGTTATCAGAGATAAAATACAAAATTACAGCCCCAAAGCCTACTGCAAACTGGCACAACACAACAGAGCTCCAAAACCCCAGAAACAGAGCGTCAGATTTCAGTTCAAAAGCCAACTACTACGTTTCCTGCTAGTGCTTTTTAATTAAACTGCAAATCAAGACTTTTTCCAGAAAGAGGGTAACTCTGAAAACACAGGCTGTTTCCCTGACAACTCACCCAGCTTGGAAAGACGGTGCTCCATCCTGCTGACCAGGTGCATCCACATGGCAGACCGCAAAGTGCTGGGTGATCTCCTGCATATCCTCAAAGTTGAAGAGAGGATTGAAGCAAGTTTTATCTTGAGAAGGAAAAGAAAATATGGAATAATTATGCTGAGGGGAAATAGTAAGTTTACAGCTATAATAAAATCATTTATTAACTAGTCCTGCAGGTTAATAAAAAGTTGGTTCAATCAGGTGAGCTGTGTTACAGACTGGAAAAAGTGGCAGTTCTTCAATTTCTAAGGAGGAAAGACCAGTAAAGCCTCGCTACAAAGCAACCTGTGCCAACTTGCTTTAATTCCTTGAAGCAAAAACCCTGAAGAGCTCCCTCTTCATGGCCAGCTAAAGTTTATCTATGCTACTTTGGTAGCTGCCAGAAGTATTTGCTTGGTACACCAAAATCTCAAAAAATATATTTTTTATGCAAAGTTAAAATACTAATAAAATACAGTCAGGAGTATTCATCCCAGGTTTTGGTTTAGATGAAATTATCTATTTACTAGTCCAGTCATTTTTCTTTGGATTGTGTCAAAACAGATGAAGGGAAAAATATCCAAGGCTGAGATTGTGACTTGTGCTTTTGCCCAAATATTACAAGATAAACATTACATGATCGGCTGCTACAGGCAGCTCAAGACAAGAGTCCCTATGGGTTATTCAATGTTGTAGGTTCCCAACTCTGAGGTAATTTGATTTCTGATTTTTAAGAAATATTAATGTGGGGACAGGGTTAGCATATTTTCCTCCTGGAGTGGAAAGCATGAATTCTGTAGCACTGTCTTTGAGATGCCTAGAAAAAGTTTCAATATTCTGTGTGTGTTTCTGAATGTCCTCACACTACAAGATACAAGCAAAATCATTACAGGATATAAAACTTTTTTAGCTAAAAACAGCTTTAGGAGAACACGCAAGTTTGGGAAAAGGTTCTTCCCTTTTCAGAGGGAGAGAAAATTTATTCACCATAGACTTTGTAACTCTAGAAAGAAAAAAGTCTTATTCAAAGATAGGATCCAGATTAAACTGCCCCAATCCACTGAAAATCCAAAATAAGTAAGGCAGTTCCACAAAAAACAGGCAAAAACCCCATTTTTTTTTTCTTATGAGCAATATCCACTCCCCAGCAATGGCCTGACTTTAAAGATCTGAAGGTGTTTTTAAATGTAAATATTGATAGCCAATTAAGAAATAGTAAATTGTGTGAAGCAAACAGGACTGATGAAAGGAACAAATTAGGGCACATCTGGGTATTAGGTCATTATATTCTTGGATATGACACATAAGAGGCACTTAAAGTTATTTTCTTACTACTGGCTAAGGACACAATGCCAACACTCATTTCATCATCCTGATTTGACATGTAATTCATATAGACTCATGGCAACATAAGACTGGTTATCAGACAGGAACCTAAGACAAAGCACCAACAATGTTTTTTTTAGTCCTGCTGGCACTACACCCTCAGCCATCCCCTACAGATATTTTTACTGCATTTATACATGGTCACTATGAGCTACCAGCAATCTTTTTCTCCTTTAAGTGAAATATTCCAATTATTTACTTTGCAAGGATAAAAAAAATCTGAGAATTAAACTTGCTGCAAGAGAGGAATTAGGTGCCATCTAACAGGTTGCAATGGACATAAAACAAACAAGGACCTGGGCAAGGTTTCCTAACCATTGCTGCCTCCACACCTTTGATTATGACAGAAGTGTTAAGGAATTAGTCCATACCTGTGCTATGAAACAAAAAAGTCTACTTACGATTCAGCCCGATGTCATGGTAGGTGAGGATAGCTGGCCGGTTGCCTCTGGGAGTCCCGCACATGGTGACATGGACCGAGCCATGCACAGTCTCCACATCTTGCTCCTGGCAAAGAGCAGGAGTCATCTGTTAGCAGCTTGTCCAAGTGCTCCACTGAACACCCACTGCAGCAGACCTCTGGCCATAACCACAGGTCCCATCCCAGCCCAGGGGCTGCCCACAGCCCCAGGGGTCTCCACAATTCCCATGGTAACGTGCCCTGTTCTCCCCCACGCTGGGGGCTCTCTGCTAACGTTTTACATTTGGCTCTCACCTACTCCAGCCCACAGACAACTACAGTAGCACTTAAGCTGTTAGCTTTAACCAGATGCTGAGGGAATAATTACATCGTTTTTAACCTCATTAAAAGGCAGCATAAGGAAAAAAAGGAAGAAAAAAGCAGGAAGTTTGGTGCAACGACACCTAAAATAACAGCTTACAACTATGACTGGCAGCATCTGCAAAAGTGTAAGTTGCCAGAAGAAAATACTTCTGTTTTCTAGGAAAAGGACTTTAACTCAGCAAATAACTACTATTCCCCAAACAAAGCAGTATTAAACAGCCTATATTCACCATAAAGACTTATCACACCGGGGTCTTGTGATTGTAGTAGCCTTCCCCAATAACACAACAGCCACATGTGTTAGCTTTATGGCTTACTATGATAGACCTGAGCATAAACCCAACTGTCTAAAGTTTGCTACAGAGCAGCATATCCACAACACTGTTGTAGTGATTACCAGAGAAACAATGCTAAGAAGCATACTGCTATTATTTATAGCAGTAACAGGAGTTTGTACTGTTTAATGATCTTAAAGTGAAGGACACTTTTAGTATCAAATCAAAGTCCCCGAGTACCATCTTTTATCTATTGAATACCTATGTAAGTTACATGTGACTTGGGTTGTACTAACATCCACAACACTCACAACTCTTTTTTGTTTCTTTTGAACTTGAACTTCAGATGGGTATAAACAATTTGTTATTTTGTCAACATATACAAAGTGAATCACAAAGCAACAGTTATTTATAAAACTTGTTTACAGTACAGTTACACTCACATAACAGTCAAGGCAGTATATAGTTAGTAGCTAGTCTTAGCATCTCACCAGAATACTTTATTTACTGTACAGGACAGATATCCATATCATTCAGTACAGTGTACTGTCTGATGCTGTAGGGCTTGCTTGACTTGCTCAGTGCAGTAATGCCCAGAGGCAAAGTGCAAGTTAAATTCAAATCTTTTAAAAATTATGCTGTAGAAATCAGGACCGTACAGCCTCTGTGGAAACCTTCACAGAGCAAAACACAAGTTCTTCAAAGACCTGAGGTAGTAATTTGATCTCAATCTCAGCTCCTTAATTTGATACATGGAATACACCACACATTTTGTTGAAAATAGGGCAACACCAATCCACACTTCAGCTATTTTCCTTAAAAATTACATATTTACATCAGTTTTAAGTTACAATTACAGCAATGAATCAAGATTCCTCCCCCTTGTACACTGGGCAAGCTGAGCATCACTGCTATCTGAACTTATACTCTATTGAAACACTAATTTTCAGCTTTTATGTCTCATTAGAGATTCATTCCTCTGCATACTCACTGCATTATTTAGCAGGTAAGCTGTATCTTCCATATCCAGCACCATCTTTAGGCAAAAGAGTGATAAATCCACCGAGTCAGAGTACAGTGGCTGGTTTCTACTTTGTCCAAGTAGGAAACTGCGTTATATACACAAGCCACTATCCTGCATAGGCTTATGACTCACATAATGCCCAGCTAGAAAAGCCAAAACAGACTAATTCATGAGGATGACATTCTTAAATAGGATTTGAGTCAGGTTTGACCAGGAGAAGTACTTACTCAATAGAGGTCAGACGTCAAAGATGAACTAAGTCTCTGCCACACAATGCACAAAGTGCCAAATTTCAAACCTGGGAATTAGCAGTCTTTGCTGTTGCTATTTCCATAAGGTTTTGATAAGTTAAGCTTCATTTCAGGTCATCTCAAATGTCTGAACACCCCAAACTTATTCTAAATTAAATCAGAAGTAAGTTCTTTCATAAAAGCCAGGACTGAAGTTTCCAGTAAGAGCACAGAAGACTGAAAAATTAGCCTAAATCAGAATGATTCTGCATAACAAAAACAAGGACTTCAAGTGTTTGAAATCTAGTCTTTTCCAAAGTAGATAAGCAATATTTAGTCTAAAATATTTCTACATCAGTCATATTAATGTCACTAAGTTTCATTTTTGGGAGAAAATAGGGTATTCCAGGTATATTCATAATACAATACTCCAGAAGAGATTTGCAGTAGCAATGGATAGCAATTAATAGTAATAGCAATTAATCTTTTCCACATTCTACCCTCCTTCTGCACTTAGATAATTTTCAATACAAAGCATTAAAATTGATAGTTTGGCAACCTTAGCAGTAATGAGAGTAAGTGATATTTGTAACACACACACACACACCCAGAGTGTGGAATATAGAAATTATTTCCTCCTCAGAGACTAATAGGGATTTCTATCATCAGATTTTTATTGCTAGATCCTTCCAGTAACAGTACTGAAAATCTAGAACGTATTTTCTTAGGGGGGACCACCTTTCAAGATGTGGGAGCTTCCCCCTTTGCACATGAAAGAAAAATCTGTTCATGGTAGACAAAAAAGCCAGACCCTTGAACCTGCACATCCCACTGACCTCCACAGCTAATTCTTCTGGAACTGGAACCCTGTGTCTAGTTCAAACTCAGTGTCAACTAAAAACAGTTCAGAGACAACAGGCAACTATACTCCTAATTACTGACATAAATCACAGTCAGTTTAATAACGGTTTAATTCCTCATTATCTTCACAGTAAGACTCTCCTAATTCAAGAGGGTGGGTGCTATTTTCCATTAGCGCGAATTCTTAGCAGCAAATACCCAAAACGTTCTCCTAAAAAACAATCAGTTCAAACCAGTTTCTTTGGTGACATCAAACCAACAACTTCACATCCCTACTGAGCCTATTAAAGATCAAGAGATTTGTCTCTACGTGATGTAGGGATGAATGTTTTCAAAATGCAGAGCACTGAAAACAGATGGCAGCACATCCCAATCAACATCAACATTATAGTAAGAGGCTCTTCAACTGATTTGTATTAAAACACTATCTTGGAAAAAAATCCAAGGTACACTAATCTGATAGAAGGATAAGGACAAACACACCATCTGTTCACATCTCTCACTTTAACAGAGGTGCAGTCTTATCTCAGTGCCCTAAAAACGCACACAAAATACTTTTGATACATGCAATTTAAGAGAGGCTATCTTAGCTTGAAGGATTCTAAATTAGATTTTATTTGGGGGTCAAGTCACATTTTTTAACATTTTGTCATGAGGTTAGAAGGGGAAGTCAATTTGTAAATTGGTAACACAGGAGAGCTCATTTACTCCTTCCCCTCTTTACCCTGACTAAGGAAGACAGGGATTGAGGAACAAACACTTATGAACAAGTTGTTTTCTGGAATATGGGATATGCAACGAAAATGCTTTAGATACCCAAAAAGGAAAACCACACACACTGTGCATTTTGCTAAAAACACTATAATTTAAGTAAAATACTACATTCCATCAAGATTATTTTAAAGCTTTCAAATATACTTAATCCTCAATTACCATCTCATGTTTTTATTTTAATTTATAATATTATGCCTGTTAAATACACCTCCCTTCTCTTGCTCAGAACTGAGGGAAAAGCTTCAGAGCTTTTAAAGAGGATTTAAATAGCTTTTAAATTGCTAGGAGCTAGTATATCTTAAGTCTACATAAATGAAGAAATTTAATATATTAGTACCTGCCTATGCTATTTTTCACTTCTTTTATTCAATATCTTGAAGGTCAAAAATATTTGAGCTTTTAATGTGGTATTGCAATGTTGGGTTTCAAATCCCCTTTGTCCTGAAGTTATTTAGCATTTTCTACTCTAAAATAGTTATTTCATTTCATCTTATGTTTTTCCAAAACAGCAATGCACACCTTTCCAGGTATTTATCTTTTTTCTTTTTTTGTTTGTTTTCTATTTTAAATTAGCAATATTAAGAAAAAGGTTCCTCCATTTAGGTTGTGAGTTGGGTATATTAATAAGTATGATGACTTTAGATGTAAATGTAAGTGACTAAGATGGAAGCCAGTAACAACAGCTTTGGTGGAGGAACCGAAGCAGATTATTGCGATAGTTCTGCCCAGGGATTCTTCCTAGTCTGATTAGCACCGGGTCACACTGCTCTGCAAAAGTACAAGACCACAACCACCCCATCCCCTTCCTTCAGAGACCTAAAAGGATAAGAAAATCAATTTAACAGACTGCAACACCCCAAACTGCATCTGCCAGTGCCAGTGGGAAACCCACCCCATCTCATTGTGAGGACCAGCTGATTTGTCTCCCGTTGCAAGGCAGCTCTTTCTTTCTCCCCTCGCAGGCAGAAGGAGGGAAAGCAGAACAGGCTCTCTCATGCTGGTGGATATAGATGGCCATGAGCCATGAACTGCAAGGGACAGACTCATCTGTCACCTACACCTGCCGCACAGCTCAAAGTTTTACTTAGTTATTGAGGAAGCAGTCTCCTGACAGACTGCTCACCTCTGAAACAGAAAACTAAGAGTATATACAGTGACAAGGAGCCCAGTCTTCATCAGCTCTAATGCTACCAACCTAGAGACTAGGCATCAAACTGGAAATACAATTAAAATGTGTTTGGCATTAAGCCAACATAAAGCAACACAGGGCACACTGCCCTGCTCCAGTTTATTAATTGTGCTAAAACAGGTTTGGTCAGGAACATTCCCCTTCTTGGGAGGCAGGGGTCCTTCACTTAAATTTTCATTTGGTTACCACAGACATAGACAGACATATTGCTGACTAGAGGTAGTTCAGAGTTGTCAGTTTTTCCATCTCCTATCTTGGCCATGCCCTGGTAACTTTATGAAAGCTTTCCTCCAAAGAATAACCACATACGTGTCTTGCAACATGTGCTTTCAGAAGGGCAATATTGCACTATACAGTAACTACTTCAAAAATGGGAAAGTATGTTTAACTCAAGCCTGTCTATAACAGCATGTGAAATAAGAGACTATTTCTCTCCAGTTCTGAATAACTAGATAAAATTTATTCTTAGAAGTGAAACACCTCACAGGCAGTCATTACTTTTCACTAGTGGCAGAAACAGTTATTAACTGAACACTGCATAACTTGTCCCCAAAATGTGACAGAGCAAGTTTCAAGGGATATGGTGGACACCCACACCCATACACAGGCACTAGATAAGAAGTTCCGTGCTGCCAAGTGCTGATCACCCCCTTTGCCTGGCCAGGTCCATACTCCTCCCGAGAGTGGCTCATCGGACAGGTTGGTTAAGGGCACACATGAGCTTCAGTAACAGTCCTGAGTGACCCGGGTCCTCCAGCACCACACATGAACTTCTCTAATGAACTACACAGTCCAGTCTCTCACAAAAGCTTCAAACCACTTCTTTCATAAATCTACAGAAGAACTTAAAGACACAATACACAGAATCACAGAATCGTCTAGGTTGGAAGGGACCTTGAAGATCATCCAGTCCAACCATTAACCTAGCATTGGCAGTTTCCAACTACACCATATCTCTCAGCTCTATGTCGACCCTACTCTTAAACACCTCCAGGGATGGGGACTCCACCACCTCCCTGGGCAGCCCATTCCAACACCTAACAACCCCTTCTGGAAAGAAATACTTCCTAATGTCCAGTCTAAACCTTTAATGGCGCAACTTGAGGCCATTACCTCTTGTCTTATCACTCACTACTTGGTTAAAGAGGCTCATCCCCAGCTCTCTGCAACCTCCTTTCAGGTAGTTGTAGAGGGCGATGAGGTCTCCCCTCAGCCTCCTCTTCTCCAGACTAAACAGCCCCAGTTCCCTCAGCCGCTCCTCGTACGACATGTGCTCCAGACCCTTCACCAGCTTCGTTGCCCTTCTCTGGACACGCTTAAGTCCATGTCCTTTTTGTAGTGAGGGGCCCAAAACTGAACACAGTCATCGAGGTGCGGCCTCACCAGCGCCGAGTACAGGGGTAAGATCCCTTCCCTGTCCCTGCTGGCCACACTATTTCTGATACAGGCCAGGATGCCATTGGCCTTCTTGGCCACCTGGGCACACTGCTGGCTCATGTTCAGCCGGCTGTCAATCAACACCCCCAGGTCCCTCTCTGACTGGCAGCTCTCCAGCCACTCCTCCCCAAGCCTGTAGCGCTGCTGGGGGTTGTTGTGACCCAAGTGCAGCACCCGGCATTTGGCCTTATTGAAACTCCTACAGTTGGCCTTAGCCCATCGCTCCAGCCTGTCCAGGTCTCTCTGCAGAGCCTCCCTACCCTCGAGCAGATCAACACTCCCACCCAACTTGGTGTCATCTGCAAACTTACTGAGGGGGCACTCGATCCCCTTGTCCAGATCACCAATGAAGATGTTAAACAGGAGTGGCCCCAAAACCGAGCCCTGGGGGACACCACTCGTGACCGGCCGCCAACTGGATTTAACTCCGTTCACCACAACTCTCTGGGCCCGGCCATCCAGCCAGTTTTTTACCCAGCAAAGCGTGCAATCATCCAAGCCTCGAGCAGCCAGTGTACTTGTAGTTTTAAGGACCAAAGCTGAGCCGCCTTTGCAGCGGCAGTTATTAACATAATGGATTGAGACTGTTCTTCTGCATTTTTCCTTCCTGAACTACAACAGCCAAAGATTAAACTCTAACAAAGAAAGATCATCAAAAAAGTAAGAGCTGGCAGAAGAGGGCTAAATGACAAGAACTACTGCTCTGGATTAGCAACAGTTAATCCAAGACATGGAAAAAAACCCAAAAAAGCTTAGAGAATTTGATCTTGCAAGTTAAATCTATATATACACATGGTTTACAAACCAAGCAAATTTATTCCAAGAATAAAAATGAAATACAGGTCATTTCTGGATACTTAAAGTACTGCAGTATTCCTGCTAGCAGACTTAATCCGGGTTTCAGATTTATTCAGACCAAGTGATCAATCTGGACACAAAGAGAAAGCTTCTCCCATGCTGTGCACGGTCCTGCAGGAAGTCACATGGTGACAGCTTTAACTTCCATTTATCAAGACTTCAGGCAGTGGATTGCATCATTAGAAAGGATGAGGGGGAAGATGCAGGATTAGTATAAACTACAGTTTTGCTATGTAAGTAAGAACCATTGAAAGATGGTAAAGATGTTTTAGATAACTGTCTCCCTTGGTTTCCAGGGAAGAGACTGTTGAGTTTGTGCTGGATTTTTAACCAATTTGCACAGCACTGAATAAAAATGTAGGCAGATGCAATTAAAGTGCAACACACCACAAAGTTACTTCCTTCAAGGACCTCTGCCTGAACATTCAAGAAACTAGAACAATTTAATAGCTCTCCTTATTCCTGCACAATCTACCTCTCTCCCTACACCCCTTGATAAAAATAAGACACCCAGAGAACCTCTTCTCCCAACACATACTCCTTGTTCTCAGCAATGGGAAGTCACTGCTCACTCTTTTTGTTGAGGCAGGTACAAGTTCCCTGGTCTCCTTTCCAGTTCAACCCAGCCTGACTCTAACAGCCATGCATTTGCTTAGTCTCAGTTTAAGAACCAGCAAGGACAAATTTCTCAGTCAGAAGCCCAAATGACAATAAAATAATATACAGGGGGAGCTAAGAGTGTTACAAAATCACCTCTCAAAAGCATGACACAGGGAAAGTGGAAAAAGTCACCATTCAAGCTAGCAGTGTTCTTTGTGAAATCTTATGTTCTGGCTGTAAATAAACATATGGAAACTACTATCACTCCTGTTACAGACAAAATTGTTTGCTTAGAGCCTTCCACCACTCCACAGGTTTCAGGAATTTTTTGGAAACCTTCAACAGCATAATGGGATACATCGAGATGGACATTTCCTCCAAGGAAAAGCATGCACACTGCTAATGAAAGCAAATTAATTGGGGCAAGTGTGTGTCCATGTGGGAGGGGAATATTTTGCTTTCACTACCACTGCTGAAGAATTCCATTCTCTTCGCAAGAACAGAACTGCTTGCAACCCAGCCACCCCTTTTGGATGAAACTTTCTCAGCTTCAGTCTGAAAAGACCTCCTGCAGTCCCCTTCACATTACTACATCAGAGCCCCATTCAGACCCCTCTCCCACAGTAACAGTATTTCTGGCAAGTAGTCAGTCATTTCTGATCACATTTTGCTGTTTTCTCAAATGTCAATTCAGTTTCCCCTTTTACCAGGAAAAAAAAGAATAGCAGCTTTACTTGCCTGAACATCGAAGTCTGGAAGGAGGCGCGTGATAGCCTGGGAAGAGATTTTAAAGCATTAATGCAGGTAACTTTTGCAGCTTCAGAAATCTGTGCTGGGACACATGTGCTCTAACCCACTGGTTCTGCAGCCAAGAGCTCTGCCCCATCCTTTCATTCAATGAAAAGCTCTCTTGCTGAACATCAAAATTCACCCAAGAGCTTTCACCCACTAATCTTCAGAGAACATGAATGCAGTAAACTACTGGATTATAGACCAGCTAAATAAAGCACAAAATCTGGTGCATCTTCAGTTATTGTTAAATCACTGGACAAGTTAGAGCAGTAAGACACTGAACTTTTCTTCATTGATTATTGTAGCCATTGGGACAGCCAACAGCCCACCTCAGTCCTGGCCAGGATGGAAAGCTGTTGTCTGAGCACACAAAGAGCACCTGCAACTTAGTTAAGCAGCCATTACCGGGATTTGGTTACACGATGTGGAAGGTGGGAAGGATTTTTTTTTATCCTAGCCAAAATTAGGCCTTGTTATATTTGGGAGGCTGGCTGGACACAGAGAGGACTGTTCCAACCCGTGACCAGCCATCACTATTACTGACAAGCTCCTATGCCTGTCAAGGATCTCCACCAGAAGAGGAGTTACATGACATCCTCCCCACCACCAACAGTCTAAGAGGCTGATCGCTTCAAAGCAAGAAGTGTCTTACAGTCACCTCCTTTTATTAAAGACAAGGAAGAAGTCAAACTTGTATTTCCCACTGGGGGGCTGAAAACAGAGGGAAGAGCAGCTAGGGCAACATTTTTCACACTGGGGAGTATGACAGAAGCCAAAGCTTGAAAAAAGTATTGAGATAAGAAGTAAAGCTTAGGATCCTAGCAAGGAGGTCACTCAGTCCCGGACACGCAGGTAAATTAACATCGGAAGATGTCATAAGCAATACAGCTGCTGTCTTTGGCAATATGGTCTCAGATGATGGACCTCAAAGCATTGCAGTCCAATTATGTAATTATGACAGGACTTTAAAGCCGTGATCTTTAGGCAATTTACACAGCATCTTGTACATACAAACAAGTAGCTGAGGAGCTGCCTGAGCTTGTGGAAGTCACTTTACACAGCCTTAGCTTTAGACAATATGCTGGGTTTTAATCTTACTATACTGTTGGGTCTCAGAACCTTTTTAGCATAGCTAGTTTCATACACTGTTGTTCTAGTGGGGCCTAGAGTTGCAAGTAGTAAGTATATGTAAAATCTGAAAAGACAGCGTATGAAATAAAGCTCATCACTGTTCACAACTCAGCTGTGGAAGAAACCAAAGCACAAGCCAGGATGCGGCCTCAGAGGGCATCACCCACTCAACACCAGCTCCACTGTTAACCTTAGTAAGTGCTGGGTGTCCTTCAGGGCAATCTTTTCCACTTTCTCAAAATACATTACGTAACTTCCTCCATTTATGTTAAGAATGGCCACAGAGGAAATCAAAGTCTGTGCTGGTTTCCCCACGTAGACAAAATTTAAGGTAACATCATTAATAAAAGCATACAAGGTTCATTGTCAAGATTCCAACTCTTGATCTACATGCTACAGAAACCCAGGAAGTTAATCAGAGTTTTAAGATATTTCTGAACTTTGAAGCAAAAGCATTTCAATACCCATAGGGCTTCAGCTTAGTATCTCCTTTGCTTTGATACTACTGAACAATATTGGCATTAAAAAGGGATCTTAGTTTCTGAAAAGTTTGAGTGCTGCATTCACTGGTATCCAAACAAGCTCTGCTTTCATGCAGTGTCCTTGGCAAAGGAGCCGTGTTTAAAGTTTCTCTAGCCATTTCACTGCAGTCACAAGTGGGAATGATTTTCTGAAGTGTTTATGCAAAAGAGGTAGGGAATAAAAAAGTAGCAGATAGAGCAATGAATACTTCTAGTGTAGAAAATCAGAACATACCCAACATGTTTATATACATCACTGTCAAGAATTACAATCATTGAGACCAAAAGAAAAATCTTAGTTTTGATTCAGGAAAAAACCTGAGAGGTTCCTTCATGAATTCCAGTGAATAATTTGCCATGAACATACCAAAGCACAGAGTATTGCTACCACCGAAGAGTCAGACAGCCACTGATCCCAGATGCTGTGGGCAGATTTTTGAAGAAAATGGTGCAAAACCAAATGGAAAGTAGTACAACAACATTAAGCAAAAAAAGGCTAGGATGTTTTCACACTGCAACCCCAGAGGGAAGGCTGTGTGGCTTGTGCACACCCAGCCAGCTGCAGACCTGGTAGCAGTTTGGCTGTAACTCACAGCTCAGTGCGGTCAGAGAGGACTCGATGGGGCACAGTCATACCTCCAGACTCAGATGTGCCCAAAGGAGAAGTAAAGGTTTGCTCTGTGCCTCCTTGAAAGGTAGCTGACAGAGCAAAGTTTGTATCTTTACATTGACAAGTCCACAGGTATAGACGGATGTACATGAGATTGGCCAACTGACATAATTCAAAACAGCTAAAGACACCCAGACCTGTCATTATTCAGAAAAAAATGTCACTACCAGATTGGCAGTAAAGAATAAAACCAAAGACCAAGAAAGAGAAAATAACTAAGGCTCAGTTTTGCATTACTTAAAAAACTCCACTCTTCTGTCTCCAGTTTCTCTTACTTATTTCTTCCATGCAGTATTTTAGAACTGATCTATGAACATATGTACAGGTACAACAGCAGCCCTGAAATAAAACACAAGCTGTAAAAAGCTTTAAAATCATTACCTCCTCCTTCTCCACCAGAGGTTTCACCTCTGCAAGGTGAGCATCCTGGAACTCTGTTGACATGGTCAGGAGCTGATATCTGCAAAGATGAAAAAAGATTTGTTCTCAGCTTGCATCAAAGATTAAATACAGGAACAAATAAGATCCTGCTCCACCCACCCCCCACCCCCCCCAGTGACCCACTGTCTCAGGTTATAGTTTAAAAGACCATTGCAAGAAGGTTATGAATCTCTTGTAAAATGCCTCCCTGGTTTATTTATATACACACTCCTGCACAATAAGAGATTAAAGAAATATTAAGGCTGCAAGATCAAACAAAAGTTTGGCAGCTTCAAAACGGGGAATGCTGAAGGAAACAGGGCAGGGACCAGTATAGGGAGAGTCATGGGAACTGTCATTTCACAGGTGAAAGGAGGCATAGCCAAAACTGCACGACCACCTTCTGAAATTAGCTTGAATACTTGTCTCTGAAATTTTTTTTTTCTTCTTTTTTTTCCAATGCAGGCTCCCTCTCCCAGATCTTTACTGTAAGAAAACTGAACTAGACACTCATTAACATAATTTTACTCTCAGATTGATGTGTGCCATTCTTTGGGACAGAAACACCTTCCTTAATCTGAACAAACAAACAGTACCAAGAAAAACAGATATTCCTATAAGTGAAAACCAACAAGGTGCATGCAATAATGCTATTTTCAAAACTGTCAGAGTTAGGAACAAGATTGCTCTATCCTGCTTTAGGAAAGGACCAGCACCGAGACACCCAGCGCTCATCTGAGAGGTTTCACTGGGAACACAGATATGGCTGAAGCCCAGAAGAGGCGACTGCCACGGCAGATGGAGCAGCAGGTTGTGCTGCAGGTGCAGCGCGCCTTTGGCATGTGGACCTGCAGGCATCTCAGTTCAGCGACCATATCAGTCCAAGCCAGGAGTTAAAGAGACGAACAGCATGTTTTCATTCTCTTGACAAAGAAAAGGTGCCAGAGGCAGAGGACTGTTCCCTGCAAAGCTCTCATGAATGAGCAGAAACAGTTCTCAAGAGATACCAGGACTGTTCTAACAGCAAGGTGACAAACACAGAAGTCAAAGTATGTTTGTTACATATCTTGGCCTGATGGAAAAGGGCTTTGAGCATCTTTGGAGAAAACTGGAACTTTATTAACTACAAAACAATAAAACAAATCAATTATTTACTTCTTAAGAAAAGTTTAGAACTGTCTCAAGTGAAGCATATGAGTAAGTATACTCATAAAGCAAGCCAAAAGGCTGAAATACGTTTAGGAATTATTGACTAAGTGTAACTGCAAGCATTTTAATTATTAACAATTTTCCTGAAGACAAGCATAAAACTACAGAACAAAATTTAAAATCAATTCTTTAAACCCATCTCCTGACTTTAATCTGATTTAAGCCAATCAATCAGCCCTGTCTACAGAAACGACCTGGTGCTCAGGATGGGCTGTGAAACCCACAGGAGTAACCACAAGCTGGCAGCGGCAGCAGTTTTACTCTGCCTCATGGGTTAGCTCGATGCACTTTTACCTAGGCAAAAATGCTCTAGTCAGAAAGTTTGCAAGACAGCTGGATGCTACAGGAAGCTATGAAGTGGCAAACACAAATTAAGAAAGTTAATGATGAAAAAACACTGGTGACCATGCATGTGCAAACAGTTTCTTGCTGGCTATGCAATTGGGTGGATTTCTGGTAAAGAATTAGACTGGGTATTTTAAGCTTAGAGTAATGCTTCATAAATATTTAACTCCAACACTTGAGGCATGGGGACAGGAACAAAATTGACCCCATTGCCAGTAATTTGTAATCCAAATTTACAAGGTACCAGAGATACTTAAATAGTCAGAACAGTCAAGACAGAGTTAATTCTCCGGCATTCACTCTGATTCACCCTTTTTCTCCATGTTTTCCAGTAAGTTTTGCCCATTACAGATTTTAATCAAAGAACAAGCAAAAAACAAGTCTACCAAAATTTCAAGCAACTGCAAGTGACATTTTAGAAGTAGTGTTATGTATTTTCGTAATTATGGCCATCTATGTAATGTGCCATTCTACACAGTGAGCAGTTGTGCATGGCAGAGGCAAAACAAGTTCTGCTGCAATATTTGGAGGTTGAAAATATTTACATGCAATTGCATCTAACTCAAATGGCTTTTTTTTATCCCCCCCCCCCCCCCCCCCCCCAGCAAATTCTGTTAAGACAGAAATAGTACCTTAATGTTGCACCTAATTCTGCAATAGGGACTAGAAGTGCAAGAGATTTTTCCATGTTTTGCCTATAGGGGAGGAAAGTAAGAAGTCAGGTCCCCTGCAGTTTTTCAGTAAGAAGCAACTCAGGGAACAAAGCCACAGCTAGTGTTTGTGGAAGAAAGTTGTTTACATGGGATAGTTTCAGATTTTCAGGGACTCAGAGCATTGACTACAAATGACCAAAAAAAACCTGTGCCAAAAAGAACAAGATGGATGCCTTTTATAGCCTTAAAAAACAATCCTGTTTTCATAAGAGTTCAAAGTGTTGCTCTATGTTTCCGAAAGAACCAGCTCTAGGAAGTGCTGACCAGCAGATTACACGACTGCCATAAAGTCTGCTGAACAGAAGCCCAACGTGTACTAAGTTCTCACTTTTGGAAAGATACCAGATCTTGAAGCCACATAATGTTTTCAGATCAGGTATTTCCAAGCTCTGGGTTTTCCTTCTCTGCATCAGGAATACCTGAAACATTCCTACCAAGAAACAACCTTGTGATAAGGTGCCACAACAACATGCTATTTGTTCATGAGAGCTGGCAAACAAAGCCCTGCTATCTGACAGCACTGTAAAAAACATCTTATTTTCCAAAAAGAAAGATGCTGGGGAAGTACTTTTGTACCACCCATGTTCAGCACAAATTTTATAATCTCTAAATAGGTGCTTTGTGTTCCCCTCCATTATGTGACAGGGTAGCTTGAAGCTAATATAACTGCTTAACTCTCCTAAATAGATAACCATACAAGCATTCCTTTATACACATTTCAAAGCACTTGCCTCACAGGAGTCTTCAAAAGACAAAGTTCATTTATATCTGCAAGCAGTAGTCTAAAGTTGCCAACTTGGAGAAAAACAACTTTTTTTTCACTCCACTTGGCCAATTGAGCCTGCTAAGAGGTCCCAAGTTCTCCTCTCCGGGACAAGCCACCTCCAGCCAGCAGACACCCCTCACCCTGCACCCAGATATTCGTTACAATTGCTGCTTAGAGGATTAAGTTTTAAAACAATCATACTTATAACTAAGAATAAAATAAAATTTAAGTCACCTTTGCAGCTGGCAAAGTGCTTTAAAACTCATCACATACCTTTGCCACCTAGCAGGAAAAACAATCAAACCAGCCTCTAGGAAGCCAGGGGGCTATGGGGAAGGATAAAGTCATCTGTGCAATACTGTGTTCACTAATTCCATTCAAAGAGACTTTTCTGTACCCATTCCAGCCCAAACCTACTGCTCCAACACCACCAGAGCAAGTGCCATAATCAAGGCTAGTAGCTCAGGAATCATTTTACTGGGACTGATTATTTTGCTCCGAAAGGTTTAGTATATATTCCCTGTCACTGCATCACTGCTAGAGGGATAGTCATCACTGGAGCTTTGTTTTGGCAGCAGGGGCTACAGGACGGATGTGCAGCCTGGCTTTGCACAACAGGGAGCCCAACAAAGGTGCTAAGAAGCCACACATCAAGTCATCCATCCTAAGACACCAGTAATGTTGCAATCACAAGTACCAAGCATTAGGTAATCCTAATATACATGACCAACTTAATTCCAAACACAGAAGCAAAACAAATTGAAAGATACCTCATTCCAAATTTTATTCTTCTGAAGACACACATATGGTTGTCCAAGTCTCTGCCACTGGTGCATCATCAAGCACAATGGTCTCACATCCATGAAGGGCTGGGGGAACTGCTACCAGCTCTACAGGATTTACCTCTGCCCTCATACCCAACTGTTTTTTATTTACATGCTATCATGAAAAACAAAGAACAGGAAAAGACTCCTGCCTGAGCATTTCATAAAGAAGGCAATTTCCTCAAAACAGCTTGTTTAAACACTGGCAGCAGAGATTATTCTCCTTTTGACTACTGATACACAGACCGGTAACCTCACCAGAGCAGCCTGATGGCACTGCCATCTTTGCAGGCTAACCAAGCAGAAGGGACAGCAATCACTTTACATGTGGGACTAAATACTCACGAGCGCCTAGCCTAATTGCAAAGAGGGAGAAGACCATGGGCACTGAGGGTCACAGCTCCCAAGCACTGGTGGTGCTCTCTCTAGAGAGAGGGACCACACAAGACTTGGGCTCCAGGGCCACACGTGGAGAGGTGTTGCCAAGCCAGCCACATCACTCTGCACTTTATCCCTTGAAAGCCACAAGTGTCTTCAGAGCTCAGGCACCAAAGCAGGTAGGAAGAACAGGCGTGGCAACTTGAGCCTTTGTGCATCTGCAGCAACTCCAAGCACTGTTAAAGCAGCAGGGATGTGGCAAGAATGGAGAGAGCTAAGATGTCTCCAGAGCTCTGCAGAAGTTGATTAGCAAAGATCTCCATCAGTAACAGGTCAGAAAAGTAACAGGGCAGCTCAGGCCTTTGACAATGAAGCAAGGAAAGTTACTGTGATGCTCAAAACAGTACTTGAGCCTTACATACTGTCAATCAGAATTCTTCCAGTCATTAACAGTAAACACTGTAAACTAGTCTGATTGTCCCTCAAATAAAAAATGGTTACCGTAAACTGGGGAGCAGCTTGAAAAAACTTGTCTCCACTAAACAGAGAAAAATGGACATCAATTAATAGCACCCATACATGGTTATGGTACACAGCGCATGCTCTCATTAAGTGCAGTTTACATTTCAGATATTTTATAATCTTCCTGTTTGTGACTCACTTGAAAATTATGGATTTTGCAAGCATCCAAAACAGTTCATGCATAAGCATCTGCCCACACTATGCCCTGTTTAAGCTACTCTGTTTCAGGCACTGGTATCACAAGGTCCTTTGTGTACCAAGTTACTGTTTTTCTCTGACAGTTCCACACAATAAAACACGGAAGAGGTTTTATAGCAGTTCCTCCCCTTTATAAAAAGCAGATTACTTTTGACAGTTAAGTAGCATCCGACTAAACAGTTTGAGCAGCAAGTGTCAAAAGTTGAAGACACTTAACTACTTGGGACTCTCTGGGTTTCCTTAGCCTTTGGTTATACATGATTATCTCAATTTGCAACTAAAAGCAAATAACCTGACACAAAGGAAGCTTGGAAGCGTAACCCTTAAATAATGTAAAGTTTCAAATCAGAAAAGGTCAGGAACCAAAGCATTAAAGTAAATAATATCAGTGAGCTGAAACAACTCCACTGCCTGATGGCCTCCAGTTCACAGGAGTCCTGTTAATCACCATCAGCCAGCCCTCTTCCAGCACAGCACACTGACAATACTCAATTTAATAATTTTTTATTTCTAACCAATACCAATTTGCTTTTATTTCCTTTCAGCCCCCTTTGTGAGCATTTTTTAGTGAAGGCTCTAGTTGAAAATAAGAGCTAGCATCCAGAAAAAAAAGTGGGTTTTTAGGAACATAATGTAGCTTAAGAGTGATTATCAAAGCCAAAAACCAAGAAAGGCTTAAAGTCTTAGTCATTTTTAAGTTTAGACTTATGCTATGTGCTAATCAATCTGATTAGGAAACCAAAATGTTTTAGTCAAGCACTCGAGCCCTGTGCCAAGAAACAGCTGGGCAAAGCCACACGGAGACAACTCCGAGGCCAGAGCCAGCAGCCGATTCCACCAGGGTCCCACGAGCAACATGCAGGTCCACAGTGTCTCCCGCAGCTATGCTTGCCCCAGGCTTTGGCATACCCGTGCAGTTAGAAAGACAAGATCTCCAGGCTCGTCTCCAGTCCTTTTCTTCTGGCTGTTTTTTGCTTGTGCGACTGGCACTGATGCCTGTATGGGTGCAGAGCTGTTCAGCTGCTATCACCTTGAGATTGGACACTGCTTTTAAACTGCCAGTTCCTCAGACCAGGGACTGGTTACTCTTCACATGCATGATATGCTCTGGCAGCTGCACATTGATAGTAGCATCAAAACAAAGTGAGCTGGAAGCAACCCTTCTGTCTACTGCACAGATGTTGAGCAAGAAAACTGTTGAAACACAGCTTGCACAATCCTCTCGCTGTGGGATGCAATGAAGAATGTTCCTTGGAAAGCTCGGGGTCCTCCCATGCTTCATGAGAGTAGAAACTGGCTGTGAGTGGGTTGGTGTGCTAGCCAAAGGACGTGCCTGCTGTCCCTATCTCCCCTGTGCTGGACACCCCTGTTGTGTTCCATCCCCCCCAAAATGAGCAGCTCTTCTATTCCTAGCTGGCAGGGAAATGGAGAGCTTGCAATGTCTTAGAGCTTTTTTCCTGTTGTAGCAATCCCCAATACTAGCTACACTATAATGTCACAACTCCATAAGGGACAGATTACAAATTCTAATGAAGTTCTCTGAAAGTCAAGTTTCTTTAGCATCTGGCACCTGAAACTGCTTCTGGTCATACCTCTGTGAAAAGTCGTTATCTCCAACAACGTTAAGCTTCTTTTAAGAGATTAAAAATACTAATGATTCCCAGGACTCTCTGGCTATGATGAGTGCTGTCACCTCAAACTGAGGAGGTCAGGCAGCCACCACTCACTGGTCACACGGTTGCAAACAGTTGTTGCAGAGTGTGACGGCACAGGGTGGAGGTATGGGAACCCAGAGCTTTCATAAGAAATCCTACATCTGAGTGACAGCCTAAGTTTTTTTGGAAACACGCTATGCCCATTTGTACTGGTGCCAAAGTTGTCCTCTAGCTTTAAATGACTCCAGGCTGTGGGTGGCAGCACCGCAGGGTGGAAAAATTGAAGAGCAATCAGCTGCCTTCCCAAGCTTCCTTCTCTTACCCTACCAAGCCAGCCTGTCTCCTTCCACTGCCACAGCACTCTCCCAGCATCCTTCTCTGCATCTGTCCCACTCCTCCAACTGACTGCAAACATAAAGGTCTTAAGCAGAGATTAAAGGCAATGCATTGTTACAGAACCCAACACCTGCCTTGCACCTGGGTGATAGGCTGGGTTTTGGGGGCAGATGAAATAATGAATGCTGCAAAAAATGCATTAGGCATTTCATAACATGGAAGAGACAGCTTCTGCCACAAAGATTGCAGTCTAAAGAGACAAGAAACAAGCTATTGTTCCTGCAGCTCACCAGTGTCAGGCCATGCTCCCCACCCCCTCCTCTTCTCAGTCTGCCATGCTTTAATAGTTCATAGCTTCTGCCCAGCTGCAACTGCTTCAAGAAGTGGGTGGTTCTGTGCAACTTAGAGGCAAAAACATACTGAGATTATTCCAGAAGGGACAGGCTCATAGTATACTCAGAGATGAGGAATGTTATCTGGCTCTCTAGGTTGCAGCCTTGCAAGTGTATAGTGGTTTCTTTTCACGTTTTGCATTTTCATGTTGATGTTGCAAAGATGAATACTTAAGTTACAAAACATCACAGCTAAGGTTGATGATCTATCTTAATTTACATTTATTCATTAGGTCATACTATACAAGTTAGAGCTTCTGAGTACATATACAACTTGTTCTACCAACTATTAAAATTGCTTGCTCATTGCTGTTATGAGTTCTCTTTATAATCCCTGCCAAAGTGTCTGGGCTGAAGTCTCCTGTGGTAAGTGTCTAAGGGTTTTTGGTTGGTTTTGAGGAGAAAAGTATAATTTATGGGTATTATTTTATTCCCATGAGCTGCCAGTCCCCTTTGTAGGATGAACTTTAGGATTCTATATCTTAATCTGGACTCAAACTTTATACAAATGGCCATTGTGTTAAGGACACATTTTTCATTCTTCTGAAGAAAGTCCCATTGTAAAGTTACCCAAATTTAAGTATTTGCACATACTGAACTACTCCAGACTAGATGTGGGTAACAGTCTTCCATTGCTTGCAAGCCTCAGCACCCAGAGACACAATATGATCTTCTTCAGGGCTGAGCACACTCTTGCCTGTATCAACAGGCAACAGATGGGACTGCTGAGGGAGTGTCAAAGTCAGCACCATCCAGTGCCAAAACACTCCTTGCTTCTCAAAATAAGGCCTTTCAAAATCCTTCAAAGTGGGCAAAAAGCAATTCTCCATCCTCAGCTGACTTTTTTCAAAACCTTACCCATCCATGCTCTAGGTTAACACCTATTACATCAGGCAGAGAACTTAGTTATCTCTTTCCAGGCTTTGTTTACAAGATGAGTTGGAGTTATGCATGCCCAAGTTTTTATATAAGATTGGGATTTTATACACAACTTCATAAAATTCAGTATGTTTCACATGGGAAAAAATATGTGATGCTCTTAAAATTTATTCATCTAGGAAAAACAGAATAGTATTTTGAATTTGTCATAATATAAAGGATCATCATAAAACTTTGCAGCGCTTCTATTTCATAGACTCATCACATAACCGAGTGTGTTGCAACTTTGTCAAACGATGCAAATGCATCTTAAAATTTAGCAGGGATATGTTACATACAATATATACAAAATGTGTTTAGAGTACTCTAGAACTTCAGCAGTAGGAAAATTACATCATTAGTTTAACAAGGTGCACATGAGCTTCCTGAAGGAAGCAACCCAAAAACCCACAGCAAGAGCAATCCTTCCTTCCTCCAGCAGCGCATTTCCCATCTGGATGTCTGCTTACTGTGTTCACAAATAAATGTTCTTTTAAAAGTTGCGTTCTACTTTGCTGATTATTTTTCCATTATACCTTATCCTTACCAATAAACACACACATATATAAAATATATTACCACTCTTTTGCTTTGAACGCCAGCGCCTCCACCTACAGTCTTCACCAGGGGCATTACAGATTAAAGAACCTTATCACTTAGCTTTTGCTTCCTAAAAAAAATATCAGAATTTCTTAAAGTCAAGTTCTAAGAGTAGTGAAATGGCAAGGACAGAAAAACACACAAAACACAAGGGATGGCTGAAAGCACATGGAAAAATTTGTTTTATAGTCAATTAGGTTTTCATGCTGCACTAGGTTCTAAGGTTTGCTCTTTCCATTAATTTTTACATCATCCATACAGTAATAGCAGACTGGCCTTACACATCCATGGTAGAAAATAAGCTAAGAGCTATACTTTTGAAGTTATACTTAGTTCAGACAGGAAGCAGCCACTTACAAGCTTGGAAAACTAGTGAATATCCAGTTTTAAAAACAGGACTTGAAAAGGAAGATCTGCACTGACCAACTTCCAGCTACCAGGAGAAAAAAAAAAATGACTGACAGATGAAAAAGATATATTAAAATTGTGACAATTAACTGAAAGGAAGTAGCACAAAACCCAAAAGAAACATAGGAAACCTGATCAGCCACACAAAATAAGAGCAGTAAAATTGACATACATCCTGCTTTGTACAAACAGATACAGCTGTGGAAAATTTCATCAGCACAGGCAGTCCAGCTGTGCATCAGCAAGCACATTGCTGAGCACCTCCGCATGGAGAACACCCCATCTGACAACAAACCATTGGGCATTATCCAAAGACAACACTCTCATGCCAGTTGGGAAAAAAAAATCAGGCCTGATCCTGCAGCAGCCCTTAGCTAAAACTAAACTCATCTCCCTCATCATCCAACACAGGAGCTTGCACATTTGAGTCTGAAACTTGGATAATTGCAGGCTTTACTTTTTCTTTTTCCCCCACACTTGCTGTGCTGGATTAAATGGTAAATAATGGCACTGATTCTCAGGGACGCTCAGTACTGAGTTTAATTATGTCATAATAACACTTTAATGATACATGATGACATATTCAGGAGAAGCTATGAATGGTTCCTTACTCCTGCTCCAACTCCACAGCCAAAGAGAATTAACAATAGGGATTATCTCCCGCTGACTTACCCCGCTGAAGTCACCCGGGGCACTGGAAGTGACACAGAGAGGAAAAAACCTACCACCATTTGACAGAAACACCAAGTTCAATAGCCATTATATTCATTGATTTCTAAGAGCCCTAACCCAGATTTTAGCCATCTGTAGCAACACACACCACCAAACCTGAAAATGGGATGGCCTTACTGTCAGCCTTTTAAACAGCTTCAGAGTATTTCCTGTGACTCTGCAGTACCAGCAAGTAACTTTTGGGACAGAGCTTTTGACAGAGGGCAGGGAGGTAACTACAGTTTCCTTGACCAGCTGACAGCTGGAGATCCACTCCCCACCCAACAGTCCAGGAAAGTTCTTCACTGAGAAGGCTGCAGGACAGCACCATCACACAGCAGGTAAACTTACAAATTTACACCTAAAAGCTGAATCTGAAGGGCAGTCTACATACAATACCATTTATTTAGTGAAAGTGAAACAGTGACAGGACAAAGTGGGCTCTTCTGTACTTCTGCCTGAGACGTCTAGGTGCTGTGACACAACATGAAAGTTAGATGTAAACAAACTGTCAAGTGGAAGTCATACTTCATCTCAAGAACCATCATTTCATCCCTATTAATATCAAGCAGTTGCATCTCCTAGTTTTCAGAAGGTCTTCCTTTCAACTGGTTAAACCAGAGAAACAAGAGAAAGTCATTCTTGCTGCAGACTGTTGGGACTGAACTGATTCAGGCTATTGGTTTCCCAGGCTGTACTCTCCCCTGACAGCAAAGGGGCTTCTGACACCTTAAGCTTCCAGCTATACACATGATGTAAACATTGCTGATCCACCACAACTCGAATTTGTATTATTTTTGAGAGTTTCACAGTTTCTAGTTGTCTTTATTCTGAAGAGCTTCAAGCCAGTTTCACCCCTTCTGTACTTTTTCTTTCACTCTTTGTCTATTTTGAGACAATAAAAGCAGGAAATGTCTCATTACATATATGCTCCACGTTTTGGGCAACAGATTCTCAGGCTCTAAGGAGGTTAAGTGAAAAAAACAGTATTTTCTACGGGAAGTTAGAAGTTTGCCAAAATCCCTTAAGCTGGTCATGAGAAGATGTATGTTGCACTTCAGTCAAACAAATTAATCACTTAGGTTTAAAACTCCGTATCAAAGAATTTTTCTCACAGCAGTTCACTGCTAATCCCACCTGAACTACAAGAGCAAGTTACTCAACTGCCTTATAACTATTTTTAAGGCCTAGGCTCCCAAGTCAAAGCGTTTCCCAAGATGCACTGTAATCTCCCCATGTAACTGTCACAGTGCAAAAAGGAATATTCAATGAGCAGAATATCTCCCACTGGAGTAAAGAAAATGGGGGAATCCTGCTGTTTTTACTGAGCATTCATACAATCTACCCAGATGATCTGTCACAGTTTTAGCATTCCATTTTATTTTGGCAAGAACAAAAAAGCCATTGTACAGGGCAGAAACTGAAAAACTTAAGAGTCTGTTTTATGGTGGTGCAGATGCTGGTTCCCAAACATAGGCAGGCACACGTGGCAGCCCTCCCTCAGTAGTGGGTGACACTTCTCTGGCTATTGCCAAATTCTGTGGACACCTGACACTTTGACATCTCTAGCCTGCTGCCACCTTGGGTAAAGTGGCCAAAGAATGTAACGAATCAGTACACAAACCCTTCTTCCTAAGGGAAACAAATGAAAAGCCCATCTTGTCCAGACCATCTAGACTCCTCTCCCCCAGCCTGGTCCAAGGCCAGCCACTTTGCAGAGTGTCCATTCGCAAGGGGATGAGTTCAACTCTTGGTTCACTGCTTATAGAAATTTTAGTTCAAAGGTTTCAAAGTTGAAATCCAGCCCATTCCAGGTATCTGCTGAACTGCGGTGAAAGGAAGTCAGATTCAAATGTTGCAGTTTCTAGTTACCCAAAACCATTATACCATGGCATCTGTTCAGTTTACACTGAAAAATATTAGGTACAGAAACCATACACACCCTAAGTAGTCTCTCATTATTACCTTAAAACCAGTTTTCAATACATCTGTGTTTTCCATGTCAAAACATACACTAGTTTCTCCTGAACACATCCATGCATTATTCTTCAAGGGCACAGAGATTATTAGTACTCTGGGAACTGCACAAACCTTTAAGGAACACTATTTTTGCTGCACCTACTCCTGAGTTTTACCATTTCATCCACAGTCATTAAATTCTTGCTGTGCACAGGACATTGTACAGCATTAGCTGCCTGCTGTTTACCCAAGTACTTGTGATAAAAACACAGTCTTTCTATGTCAAACTACGTTAGACTCTGGTTAAAAGAGCACAACGTTTTAAAAAAAACATGTTGCCAGAGCCAAGATCAGAGTGCACCAGCTTAATGCCACTGGCTGAAGTTTTGATGTAACTTACGCCTGTAACAGCCAAGACTATAAAAGACCAAGGCAGGCTTCTCACATGTTTACTTGAAGTATTTGATAGCTCCCGTTTACAGGCTATTTTCACTGCTTGTCCTCAACTGCAAGTTTTTTCAGCAGCTGTGTATCTTTAACACACACACAAAAAAGTTGACAAAAAGACAGAGGAAGTCAAAACAATGCAACACCTTGCAGAGAAACTGGACAGAAAACTTCAGGCTGTCTTTGACCTCTTCCATGCCACTACAATTCCATTTTCTAGGTTCAAAACACAGTTCCTATTTAAACAGACAACTGAGGAGGAAAATGTCCAAATAGTTGGTAAATGCTTCTATTTGAAGCCTAAAGGGAGTCTTATTCTGGGCATGAGGTGCAAAATCGGGCACCGTGGTCTTTATAAAACAGTGGGTAAGAGTGAGCAATGCTGGTTTGCAAGTGTTTAATAGGAAAACCGTAACACAATGGAAAGCATTAACCAAAACATCCTCCCTAGAAGTGAAATTACTAATTTTATCAGACCCAGCAGACGGCTGTGCCTCCACTGCAAACATCGCCGGGACGCGCTCTGACCCCGGGCACTGCCTGGGAGCACAGGCGGCAAACCGCGCCTATCACCGCGTACAGACCCCGCTCAAACAACTGACTAGTAAAGCCTGGACACCAGTCAAGCCTGTCCTCTGCTCCGGATCCAAGGCAGAGCTGCAGGAGCAGAGACACAAGCAACAAGCGCCAGGAGTCAACTTCCGTAAGGAAAAGTAGGTGCCTTCGTTTCACGGCCGTTTTCCAGCCCAGCCCGCCGCTCCGGGGAGCCTCGGACCGTGGCAGCAGCACCCAGGAGCTGCCCCCACCGCCGGGAAGGGCCGGGGGACGGCTCGGGGCACCCCATCGGCCGCTGCCTCCCGCCAGCTCAGCCACCACCC
Source organism: Strix aluco (assembly GCF_031877795.1). Taxonomy (NCBI): domain Eukaryota; kingdom Metazoa; phylum Chordata; class Aves; order Strigiformes; family Strigidae; genus Strix; species Strix aluco. The sequence goes on along the minus strand of NC_133931.1, from coordinate 8,537,135 downwards.
CGCAAAGAGCCGCCTGCTCCTCCGCCGGCGGCCGGCAAAGCCCTGCTTGGAAGGAGGAGGCGGGGGGAAAGGGATTTACTGATAAGAAAAAGGAGGAGGGTGATGCAGGGATGCGCCCTAAAGGGGCTGAGAGGTCCGCGGGGGTGGGTGGGTGGATGGATGGATGGGGGGGGGGGGGGGGGGGGGGGAAAGGTAGGTGGATGGAGGGACCCTCCCTTACCTGCTGCGGTACCACTCTCCCTGCACCGCCGCCGCGCTCCGACCACCGCCCGCCCGCGGCCGCGGGGCGGATTTATAGCCCGCGCCCCGCCCGCCGGGCGGTGCTGCCCGCCGCCGCCGCCGCCTCGCCCCCGGCGGGAGCACGGGGCGGGCCGCCACCCGTTCCGGGGCTCCGCCCGCCCCGTTCGTCCGCAGGGGCCTGTGGCGGCTGCCCCGCGGCTGCCCGGTCTGCGGAGGGGCGCTGAGTATCAGCGGGGAAACCCCGCACCCGCCCGCCCACCAGCGCAGCTCCCCCCCTCCCTCAGGCCGCGCAGCTCAGCGCGGGGGGGGCTCACCGCTGACACCCCCTTCCCGGGCACGCTGCGGGAGCAGCGGATGGGTGAGAGCTGCCACCCTGAGAGCTGCCACCCGGCCTCCCGAAGCGTTACCGTGCCGGGGAGAAGGGGTGTCACACCGTGTGGTGAGGAGAGTCGAGTGTGGGCGAGGGGCTTGCCCAGGGACCGAGGGACTAGCCGTCTTGGGAAAGTCCGAGCCAAGGAGTGCGACCGCGGGGTCCTGGCACAGGTGGTCCAAACCCTGCAGGCATACGCACTACGATTTACCAGATCACGAATTGCTCATTACATACATTAACAGGACCCCTAGGAAGGAACCCTTAATTGCAGTAGAAAGAAAATAATGCCTTGACACATTTCTCATGAAGTTCAGAGGGTGCAGCGGGTGCTGCAAGTGCTGTGTGAGTTTCCCAGCAAACAACTCTTTGGCAAGAAGCGCAGCTAATCGTTTATTCCAAAAAGAGGCCCTGGCCTGCTGAGTAAAGAATATATACACAGTTCTGCGTGTAGCCACCCGCTAAGGGGCTGGTTAAACTGTGACAGCCTCAGCTGCTTTTTCTGTGGCTTTTCTGTAAAGCACGCTGACCCCATGTGTGTGATTTCACTTAACAGCCTCACTTTTATGGCAGGTTACTGTGACCCAAACTGATGAAATCCACATCATGTTATCGTTTTTCCTCATGCAGCGGTCTGAAGAGGAAATCAGAGATTCCTGAAACTCTGAAACTCTGTTAAACTCTCTGCCTCTGTTTTCTCAGCTATACAATAAGCTTATTAAGTCCAGTCTATAAAAGCTTGCTGCTGTTCAAATGCATATTAGCTTCTCTCCTCCTAACCCAGCTTCTGCACCTGAGTCAGAAAGTGCTGCCTTCGGAAAAAGCACTCTGGAAGTCCAGTTCCTTTTTCACCATGGAGAACATGTTGTGCATCAATAACTCTGAAGTATTACTAAGTGTAGAATAAAGGAAATTTCTTTATCATGTTTTCTTACCTCCGTTTAGTTCATGTCTGCAAGGGTGAAAAGTATTTCTGAAACAACACCAGAGAAGCATTTGTCATTCTAAGACTCACTGCTCTGTGTGTGCTTTCTTTGTTTTTTGAATCATTAAAGGTCTAACCTTTTTCGTGTAAATTTTAAATTGTGAGGCCAGGAAACCAATGAAACCATCGTAAATAATTTCATTTGCAACTGAGCCTATTTTGAAGTCATATCTTCGAAATTATGTCATCAAATCGCTGTCTTGCTGTGTTTGTTATGGAAGATCTGCCTAGTTCAGTGTACTAAAGCTATGGAACAAGTGCAAATGCTAGAACAAGAAGATGGGCTTGACTAATTTTCCAACGGATTAATCCTTCCTTCATCTGACCATGAAACAAAATCCTAGCTCAGAAACATTCAGTCCTTCAGAAAACAGATCTGGGTCAGTGTCTGAACTGTGTGGTTTGGCCCATCCTCAAGCAGTTTTTCAGTCTGCTGTGCTTGGCTGCTTTTTGGGGAAGGGGCTGAAAACTCCAGAGATTCAAACTGAATGAACTGTTCCCTGTGCACTAAATACAGACTTCTGCAGTAAAAACAAGTACTGAGTCTGGAACGAACTGGAGAACTGGAATGAAGTGTTTTCTTTTGTTTTGACCTTTGCAGTTTGTTTGTTATGTAGATCACATGCAGTGTTAGACCCTCAAAAATGTTGGTGGCAGGCAGGTAGAAGCCCCCAGGAGTCAATAGTTGCTAGCCCACGTAAGTAGGAGAGCCTGGGAATGTGTGCATCCGAACTGAGCCTTCACTAGCTCAAGCACTCTTCCCAGCTATTTTGCTCCTTATGACTGAGAATAACATGGTGATTTGCAGTGTCTTTTGAGGGTGATTGGTGGATTGCAAAAGAAAATGAAATCATTCCAAAAATCCAAGTTAGGAAGTATTTTACTATGTGAAGATGTAATTGCTAAAGTTTGTACTCTCAGAGCCAAATCCTGCCATGTGCCAGAAAGGAGCACAGCTGAAAGCTTGGGGAACATCGTTCCCCTCTGCTTGAAAAAGTCTACTTAGAAGTCAGGTAGGGAAAACAGGAATTTCAAGGCTTAATTTGCCACAGTGGCACTGCTGACAATGCAACAGCCACAGCCTCAGTGAGTTTTCACCTTGTGCTGGGCTGCACGACTGCTCACACCACATTCCCGTAGCAGCTGAGTGGCTCATGTACCAGAATCTGTACGTGTACAGACGTGTGTACTTTAGGAGCCACTGTGCTAGGGAGACAAGACAAGCTGCCACCCACATGGGCCCACTGAAAATCTAATGACTATTTCTACTGTAAATATTATTTTATGTAATAAACCAGCTTTATCCAGCTGGCATGCACTTGTCCTTTTCAGAAGAGCATCTCTGTAGGGGGTGGCTGCCCAACCACAGATGTCCATTCCTGTACCAGCGAACAGGCTGCTCAAACCAACCTGAAAGCACAACTCCTCTCCAGTGCTGTCTGTGGCTTTCACTTGAGATCGCAGCATAGGTTTCCAGGAGTTTTGAAAGTAAACAAGTCCTTGATTTACTATTCTATTTTGTTTTACTAAACTGGCTTATTGTAGGTATACTCACACACAAAGACGCATTTGCACAAAGAGAGGAGATGTCATACTTCCATGCTAGAGAAAGACTAATCGTATGTGCTGAGCAGATGCCTGCTTATGTGTTCCAATACCTGGCAGTAACAATATTTCAGCATTTAAATAGCACTTTAAAGCCATTAACTAATCAATGCTTACAAGGCTCCAGGGGAAAGAGTGTGGTGCAAATGAAGAACCACCAGACTAGAGACCTGATCCAAAGTCCACTGAAGGGTAGCAAAGCCATCGATTTCAATGCTATGGAAACAGGTTTTAATTATGAGACTATTCTTCTTTCCTTTGACATTATATTTCTTTCCATGCCAGCATTAACACAGGAAATTTCAGTGGTTGTGCTGCAGCAACAAAGAAGGAAAAAGAGTTGAATAATGTAGGAGCACAGCATTATTTTTTGCAACAAATATTGTGCATTTCTTTACAAAGATCTCTGCACACTGTTTACATTTAAGCAGTGGTGATATTATTAGTCACTGCAAAAGTAACTGGGTGTTCCCTTGTTCTCACTAACAATACAGCAGGGATAATTTTGGATTAAGCTACATGTTTTATGAAAAATATACTTGATGTTTGCTGGTTCACGTAAAAAGAACTCCCTGTGTGACCCATCAAATATCACACCCCATCCACTGGGAATTTTATTCTACTACAGTTGTTGCCTTTGGATTCCTTGATGATGCTGACATGTAGACATACGAATCAGTTGTCCTTCCAAAAATTATCCAATGCAGCTTTGAACCAAGGGCACTGACCTCAATAAAAAATATAAATAAATAACACCACAGATTGCAGATTCACATGCCCCTGTCAGAGGTTTTCCTGATGTTATTCATATCCCCACATAAGTACTTATTTCCAGTTTGGAAACTGCTTTTGGCAGGTTTATCTGCTTCAGCAAAAGCATAGATGCGGGGTGAGTCATTTAGTTGGTCTTGCAATATGAACTTCCTGCCATTTGCAAAGGAAATAGATTTTTTAAATATATTTTATCAAAGCAGGGTTTATCTGTAAGTTCATTCAGTGAATGAGGGGATGGAGATTTTGTTTTTTGAATAGGTATATCCCTTCAGGACGTTTTTGGTGGAACATTTTACCAAGGGAAATGTTTCTATAGAAAGTTCTGTTAATTGGGGTGGAATCTGTGAGCTAAATTCACAGCAGGACTCACAGCTGAGTGACGGGGCTGCCCAGCCCTGCATTTGCCACTCAGGCTTTTGGTCCAATGCATGTGGACAACTAAGTGTCTAAGAATCGGGTTTCTGAGAAGTCAACATGATGAGTGGTAAATATTAAAACTAGCCAAGAGAAAAGCCAAGAGAGACAAGGTCTAAAATAGATTTTATGTTTATTTCCACGTAAGGTTTTTGACTGTAAATTCTCTCCAAGAGATTAATACCTATGGTCAGTGAGTGCTTTCTTTGGTACTTCCTTACAGTTCATAACCCACAGATAATGCAGGCATCTGAGGGACTTGTTTTCAGATACCATACTGTGTTTGAGCATAGCTCTTCTGCTTACCAGGAAAAAGTCTAAGCCACAGTCTACAGGATGGTTATACACTCATTGCACAACATTTTGCTTGCAGTTTCTCCTGTTGGAGCTAATGCATTTTGTAAAAATAACGAAAACTCATCAAGCCAGCCAGGAAAAAGGAAGAATTTTGTTCTGCAGCTCACAGATGTCATTACGAAGGCGGGGAGAGGGTTTCATATCCCTGCTACAGTTGGAAGGGGAATTGGGACTTGCTGCATACTTCCATTCCTCCTCCAAACAGAAGAGGCTCAGATTGCAATATCTGGATTAAAATCTGTCTCTTGCACCAAGAACTCATGAAGAGAGACTCCATTTTCAAAGCTATCTTTTGTGCAAAGATTAAGCCAGCAGGGACTCTGAAACCTGCACAGGATAAGAAAAGAGGGAAGAAATCCCAACTGTGGTTTCACTTAGGAGCTAGAGCAACTCCTTTTCCCAGAATGACAGGAGTTTCACACACATCAAGTGGTAAAGAAAACTGTTCCCTCTATTGGTGGCAGCCCAACAGGGATTTTAAAAGTCTCAGTGGTATCTGCATTTCAGACTAAGGAGATCCAGGTGAATTCAGCTTGCACATTCACCAGAATCAAAGTGTAATACACTGCTGCTAGTTATCTGTCCTGATGTAATTTCAATTTGTCTACTAAGATGGGTTATTTGTGTTTCACATCTTTGTCACCTGCTTGCCACTGGGCAGAAGAAGCAGTACAGCACTGTGCGCCATGGCCCATGAGGATCCATGCACTTGCTGATGGCCCCAGCAGGATGTGCGTGGTGACCAGCTACTCACCTGCCCTCTTGTTTGTCCAATGGTCTAAACAGAAAGCTATTTGGGGCTGCTGAGAGATCAAAGAATTGATTTTATGGGTGCCTGATAGCCCCTTGCATGAGTTTATTTAGTCCCGCTGGAGAAAAATTGCAGTCTTCAGACCTGTCCACCTGTTAAACACACATGTACACGCCTGTGTGTACAATTGTATAGAGCTTGTTTCTTTAGGAATCTCCACTAAGCATACAGATAAACACAATAAGTTCCTTTACAGATGTAGCTTTACTGGGCTGGCATGAGATATTATTCTTTTCTTATTCATGTTGATTCTTTTTGTGGTCAGCTATGAGTAGGCAAGGAAGTAGAGAGACTTGTTTTAACTGTGAACTAAGAGCAGTGCTGTAACCCTTCACAGCAGTCAGAGGCAGGAGAAATGAAATGCTGAAAGGTCGTAAATAAGGGGGATTTTCCTCAGCTCTCTCAGAAGTAGGTGACTTCGTCCATCCCATTCTCAGCAAGAAACTTTGTGTTTGTCAGAACGGGTTTGCTCTGTCTAAAGGAAACCAATTAGAAAATACTGCCTTCGGCACTAACAACTACCCTTTGACGTCTTCAAATTTTCTTACCAAAATTACCTACAAGAATACAGGCTATACAGGTAACTAATTCAGTTTCTGAAGCACTGGATGGGTAGAGAATTCAACAGAGCCCAACTGATGCCCTCAGTTGGTCATCTACAACTTCTTGCATGCGTAATCCTCTCTTAATCTGCCTGCCTTGGGGTGCCAGGACTCTCCATCCCCATTCACTAAGTGGGGAGAATCTGACCATCAGTTGCAACTGCTGTCCTCTGCTGCAAATTCAATGGCAAGTTTAAAGAAACTTTCAAGTTGTAAATGTCTTTTCATAAAAGCTGCTTTCACATACTAGAAAAATGGGGATTCTATACACTTGAGCATTACAAGGCTCACGTCCCTGCTCACGTCCACCCTAGAGGCACAGCATTAGGGATGTTCAAACAGAACTCATTTGGGGGCTGCACAAGCAACTTGAAGGAGACTTTAAGTTTTTTATGTAAAACAGACTTTGCAGCAACTTGTTCTTTAGCAGAAAGGTGTGACCAGGGAGGTGCTGGGTATGAGTGTGTGCTCTGTTAAATTAGGCCATTCGAAGCAAGAGATCACAGGACTTGGAAGCCCCAAAATCTCCTGATTCTGAACACTTTGGTGTGGATCATATCAGCTGACATGCCTGCAAGTCCTGTACTGATCAGGGAAGAAGGAACCAAATGCAATTTGATGTCTTTTTGATTCTCTGTGGTCGGTATTTGGCTAAGCAAAATTGCTCCAAAACTGAAGTACGAGTGTTCCACTCTCTCCCATTAGTCCCCATCTTTAGTTATTATATTTTTAAAGAAGTTCCTCTACTAGCTAAAAATCTGGAAAGTACTTCCCTCCCCCTCACCTCTTCCTCCCACTCAGTCTGGCTGAGGCATTGCTATATACACAAATACATAGGCACAAGTACATGTGTGTGTACCAGAATCCTTCCCATTCCCTTTTTCACAGCCTCTCTGAAGGAACATCCAACACACATCTCAGCTGAACTTTTGAACCCACCAAGGCTGAGATGATAGCTTGAATTCAAGCAAAACAGGCTGGTGAGTGCCTATGGGTTCGAGGAGCAACAAGTACAAGCCAGAACTCTGTCCTCACTTATGTCTGATAAGGAAGAGCCGATAAAAGGCCTGATCATTGTCTAATCTTCCTAATGTAGTAATGTCATGTGCTCTCTGCTTGAAAATGCACTTAAAAGTATAAGTCCTTTTGCCCTGAGCGCACATTTACATAGCAATAACACAGCCAAGCAATTAACTAAAAGAAAGTCTGGTTCTGCAAGACCCTAAATGACATGTATCACTTGCAATCAGTTAGATGGCTACAGCTATTTTCTGAAGATTTTGGTTTTAAATGCTGCTCTTACAGCTTTGAACCCACAGTCAAAGAAGCACGAAATGATTTTGCTGGTTATGTACTCAGAGCTGACCACAACAACAGGCCTGGGACCACCTGGGGCCACGTTCATGGTCTTGGGCTCCTGGACGTAAAATACAAACACCTATGAAACAAATACGTCAGGTTTCTCCCCTCTCTTGTGTTCAGGCAGAGAAGACGGAGGTTGGTTCACTCCTTATAGAAGTTTTAAAGAAGAGGGTGCCACAGAGGAGATAGGACACAAACAGCAGTTTTTGGCTGCAGTCCGTCTAAGGGGTCACTTTAGGCATCTTTTCACAAAGACCAGGTGTGTAGCCCTAGGAAGAAGTAATGGAGGGAGTAGGAACAGGGGAAGAGAGCAATAGGTAAGTTGATTGCAGCTCTTGCAGCAAAACTAGACTTTTTTCCAGCCATTTCAAAACAGTTGCTCAGAATCAAACAGTCAGCTCTAAATCAGCAATTCATTCATTTAATAGCTTTAAAGGCTGTTCCGTATTAAACAAGACATGGTAAATCTGTTTCAGATTAGCAAATCAAATGAGTTACAAAAAAATCCCACTTTGGTGTTAAGTTTTGGCCTGTATGAGCTGCATCTCAAACAGATGCTGTGTCCATACTGCTAAATATAAAAGGGCCAAAACCCAGTCTCTGTCCCTGACAATAAGTGGTGTGGCCTGGCTCAGGCTTCCTGTCTTAGGACCAGCCCTCTTCAGCAGAATGACTCCACACACATTGTATGGCACTTGGCCCTGGCTCTCTTCTGTGCTACAAGTGGTGTCCCTGTGGTCCTAGGACATGATCATTATTTTTTTAATGCGTTTTTTGGTTCAAAGGCTCTGAAATAATCTAAGGGTGGTGTTGCAACCCACAAGACTGATGTCTTTATGCCATGAAGCTGAAGGTATGCATGGACCCTGGGGTATACATGGGGCTGTGTGAGTGTGTAGGAGGATGCAGAGCCTGATGGGACAGCCTTGAGGGACTGTGTAAGCTGAAGCATGGTCTTCTCCATACTGCCTGGTGACAGCTCCTGGGAAGAGGCCAGACCAGAGCCAGGGAGCAAAATCACAATTAAGTGTGTGGGCAGTCAAGGGTCTGGGGGTCAAGCTCACACCCTGTCCCCTTTTAGCCTACACATACCCAGAGGAACCGAGCAGGCTCTTCTGTAGGTTTTATCATCACATGCATCCAACTGGAGTTAGACACTGAACAGAGGACAGCGTCTGCAAACATCTCAAGCCCTGAGTGCTCCTCAAAAACTTCTCACCAATGAAGAATTGCAGCAGTTTAGGCATCACTTCTGCTGGCAGCCTCTGGGTAGGTGGAAAACACTGGGAAATTTCATCAGCATTTCATCTTCTACTTGCCTGATATTGAGTGCCAAAAGGAAGACAGTAGCCTTATTTCTCAGAGCAGCTGAAATTTTTAATGTGTTAAGCAGCTTTCAGTTAACGCAAAAGCAACTCTGAAAGATATTTAACAAATATACAGACACTCCCATAAAGAAAAAGGGAAACAATAGCTATTGTATTTTTATCAGAAAGAAAAAGCGAGGAAAATTAAGGAGTTCTCGAGATACCACAGAATAGAGATAGCACAACTGCAATCCAAATCATGCCTTCGAGAAAGCTTTCCTCAGCCTAAGGTGAAAAGAAGGAGAGAGGCTTTTTACTGTAGGAATCATCCAGCTAATGAAACCAGCAGAGGTGAGTGATTGCCAGGTTGATATCTATCATCTGCAAAGCATCATGTAATTTAGTGGAGGTTCCCAACAATTGGAAGAAGGCTGCTGATGAAAAGACTGGATATGTGAATGAAGAGAGAGTGGTGAATATAATATACGTTGTCTATGGTAACATTTTTGACACCATCACCACAGTATTCCTATTTTCAAGTTGAGAAACTATAGGATGCCTGAGTGTGGCTTGAAAAATGCCCGTACAGCCAGGGTTAAAGTGTGTAATAATCAATGGCTTAATATCGAGCTGAAGGACAGTAACAAGTGGAGTGCCACAGTGATCCGGTATTGTTCAATGTCTTCATCAGTGATTTGGATGATGAGACCAGTGGTGTGCACCCTGCAGCAAATTCAAGATGATGGTCAGTGAGGGAAAGTGATTGATATACCAAGTGACAAAACTTTAACCCAGAAGGACTTTGAGAAACATGAGAATTGTGCCAGCAAGAACTTCCTGAAATTTGGCAGGGAGAAGTGCAAAGTTCTGTGCCTGGGTTGAAATAACCCCACGCATCAGCACAGGTTGGGAACTGAACGACTGAGACTTGATGAAAGGGAATCTGGGGCTTTGGGTTGATGCCAGAATGAACAAGAGGCAATAGTCTGCTCTCATTACAGGTAGTGCAAATTGCACATTGAGTTACATCAGGAGAAGCGTGCCCAGCAGATCCAGGGAAATTATTACCTCCCTTACCCTCCCTTACCTCATCCCTGGTGAGACCAGTTTTGGACCTACCAGGATGTCAAGAACCTTAAAAAGCTCAGCAAAGAGCTGCAAAGATAGCTAGGGGGTTAGGGCACATTACCTTCAAGGAGAAGGTAAGGAAACTGGGTTTGTTTAGTCTTGGCAAGAGGAGACTCAGGGGTGGTCTAATAGCAGCCTACATCTATTTGAAAGGAAACTGGAGGGATGACGAAGCCAAACCCTTTTCAGTAGTAGCAGAGAATATAATAGGGCAACAGCTTCAAGTTGTGGCTTGGGAGGTTGAGATTAAACAGAAGTTTAAGACACTAACATAAAGCTAAGGAAACAAAAATAAGTTCTGCTCAGTGGAAGTAGCAGGCCCAAAGGAAAGCTGACACAGGAAGGTAGATCACAGCGATGTTGGGATTACTACCATAAAACAGAGTGAACAATGAAGGGTGCCAAGACTGCTTAAAAAGGTGAACTCTGGAGGCTTCATCAAACTAACCAAAATAACCAGTTGCTGGGCTGAAATGCTACAGTGCAGCATGTGCCCTGGATATTGGATGCAGGCTTAGAGTTTTAAAAACCCAGAAATTAAAGAGGCATAAGGTCTGAGTTACTATAATAGTTTGGTTAGCAGTGCCTGGAGTTATCCGATGCCCAAAGGGCAGATGGACTCAGTGCTTTTCTAAAAAAGGATCAAGGATATATCTTGCAAGAACAAATAGAGTTTTGATAGTAACAGAGAGGAATGGTCTAAGTTTAGCTCTGGGTATGGAAAATTCCAGGATTTTGTCTACAGGAGACTAGTTCATATGACATTTAGTGTCATTGCTAGACTGAACAAACTGGACCCTACCAAAAAAAAATCAGAGAATAATTTTCAGAATTAAAAATCAAAGGCAATTTTGGAAGAACAATGGTCATTGCTGACCCATGTCTTACTGCTCAGAACAAGTATCTAATAGAGCAAACACCTGAGGTTTAATGTCAGCAGGTGAACCTCACTTAAAATCTGAAAACATTGTATCTTGTTTTGAACAAATAGATGATCAATATTAGCAGAGGTACAGCTAAGGGTGGGCTTTAGATCAGAAAACATTTATTAAGGTTATTGGTTGGGGGTTTCCAGCTCCAGTTGTCACTGGAAAGGGAAGATGTCACTGGTGAATAGAACTTGATTCAGAGGCACCAGAATGGGAAGCACCAGTTGAAGCAGGAAGGAATTCAGGTGAATATGCTGAGGACAAAGACATCACAACCATTGAACACTCTCAGAGCTGTCCTGGGGGGTTATCCAATGAACAGAGACAGCAAAAAGTCCTAAGGCTTGCCATTTCTACAAAAAACACAGGCCAAGCAGAGTAAGAAGGAAAAACCAGAACCACTGTTGACAGCAGCTGGAAAAAATACAACTTAAATGCCTAGTTGTGTTTATTAGCTAAGATGCATACGTCCTTCTAGTTTCTGTCCTAAGATAGCCTTGGTGGAAGATACGATACTCTGACATATCTTTTATCTTTATTACGTAGCGTACTACATAGCTGGTAGTGCCCAGCAGCGATCACAACTCCATGGGCATCGGCTGTAGTAAAATACATGTGCACATGCTGCTGCTGCTTCCCGTATCCTCAGTCTAGTGGGCTGATGACCAATGGTATCAAATTGAAAAAAGCAGCTTTTCAGAAAAGCTGGGCAGCAAAGTTGTGTTTAGCTGTATTAACTCATTGAACTCTATAAGTGTCTGCCAGCATAACTGAGGATTTAATTTAGCTTTTCATCACCCAGCACTGACATACAACATCTCTGAATGTAAGGCCACAGGTGTTTAATAGTGTGTAGCAAAGCTTTACAAATGTGGCTAATTATTCATTAGCATTGGTATTCCATTGCTGGGTAGACATAAGATTAGGAACTCTGCTTTGCTACAAATTACTAGAAAGAGGCAGTTTGTGGCAAAGATGCTCACTATTGAAGGGGTGAGGACATTCCCTATCATCTTCTAGATAGGGAACCCAAGCCAGAGTTTAAGTCTTGAGTAATTCGAGGTTATTAGCAATTACAAGTATTGTAGCTTGCACAAATATTAGTATTGTGGGATGAGTAGATTTTGAGTGCACGTAGATACACTTTGTAGAAAGGCCTGGATGTAGTAATCGACCGACACATGGTCTGTGGTACCAGGCAGCCTTGGAAAAAGGGAGAATCTAACCACCAGAAAACAGTGCTCTGTATCATGCGGCTTTCACTGAATTGCCTCACCTTCGGTGATGAACAGATCTGAGTCACGAGATCAGAGATTTGAGCAGGATGATTAATACCAGCTTCACTCTGGGAGAATAGTATGAACATACTGAAACAAAATATTTTGAGATCTGAGCCACCATATCTGAAAAGACTGCCTGTACAACACTTTGTGTCCCTTCAGCTCAGAAAGGGAAAGACCCTGAGAAAACTGATAAGGGATTACATGAAGAACATTTGTTACTGAATGTAAGAGTTCTCGTTTAGCGTGCTTTCCCTGCTGGAATGCATTTATTGCTTTGTTTGTCACACACATCATAGGTTATTTTCATCTCAGAAGCAGCACTTCAAAAGTTGTCAGAATTTAAAAGAGGACAAAAATCTGTTTCATTTTTTATGGTCAATTTTCAAGCACGGTATCTCAAGCCATATGTGGGCAGAACTTTAAAGACATCTTGTTAGAAACTTAAATAAGTTCTGAAAAAATTTCTTAACTAGGAAAGGAATCTTTGACCATAACTAGTTAACACATTGTGAAAAGCATAAAACCCTGTCTGCAGCACTATTTAAAACTGAATTACAGTAAATTGGGGAACATGCTTTAAAAAAATAGTATTATGTAGCATGGACAAAATCAAAACCCTTTAACTAGATTCTTTGTCCACAAAACTGTTGGCATATCTGATTCTTCCTACTGGGTTATCACTGTCATTAGTTCCAAGACACGAAAGCCCACAGGAGATAAATTTAATCTCATGTTCTATCTGTGATGTTTGATGCAGGCTGGGAGAAGGGACAGATCTTGCCCCCCTCCGGGTGTGGAGCTGCTTTACAGCAGTTTATTTGCAACAGTGAAAGGAGTTTCTCTATGTCCTTTTTGTCTGTCTCTATTAGAAACTCAAGACAAAGCTGAAAGCAGATTTTGAGCTGCCTGAGATGTGTTATTTATTGACCTTTCATCAAGTCAGTGTTTTTAGCTTAACACCAGTCTTAGTCAAGCCAAAAGCTCCAGATGCAGACATGAAAGCCAGACCTCAGCCCTTCCTTCTGTGGGTGTGTCGATTTTCCAGCAAGGGTCCCAAGGACTCCTGGGCTACCTGCAGGAGTTTCACCCAGTTCTGATCTATCACCTCTTCATAAGTTCAGGCAAGAGCTCATGTAATGACAAGCTGGTGTGCGAACCAATTGGGTGATGGAGGAATCTGATGGATTCTACCCCCAAAAGGCAAGATTCACAATAAAGTTAAATCCTTCTGGGATTTTTCTAGATGAGAGAATGCACATCTTTGGCTTGGACTCTCCTTCATGCAAATTTGCAAGAGTAGCTTATCAGAATTGCTGGTCTGGGAAAGGTGCTGCAGAAAATGGATCCTCACGTATATCCAAGTGGCTTCAAAGGAGTGTCTGGCTGTTGGGGACCAGCCACTGTCAGTGTTGCAGAATACCTTGTACTCCCTGCCTGGATAATCACACAGAGCCAGCAGCACACTAAAAGCCAAAGGGGGAAAAAAAACCAAACAACATGGCTCATGATAACTGCTGGTACAAAAAGTGTCCTGGGTTCAGCAGCTGCCAGTGCCTCTTCTTAGAAGTTTGTCAAAACAGAACTTTCTTCACCAAAAGGAGAAGTGTCCTTTTTTTTCCAGCAGCTGCAGTGTACTGAACTAGACATTTTTAGAGCCACATTGTCTGCATCCCCATTGCCAACATCTAGCAGCTATGTACTCAAGAGTTTTCCTGGCGAAGTATCAAACCTCCCTGGAATAATCTTAAGGGGCCTCAGTTAGTACGTTCCCTGGTACTGCAGAAAGGCTGAGCCAGGGCACAGAGGTGCGATACTGCATCTACGGATATGGTAAATATTTAAGGTTAGGATTAGCCACTATTTAAAAACACCTTTTTCTGATAAACATTCACTCATGCTGTGACACCCAAAGTCCTTCCCGGAGTTAAATAACAATAAAGATTCATCATTGTCATTGATTTGTGTTTCTGTTTAAGTACTTAAATTTAAAACAGTTCCTTAATATAGGAGGTTTGCTTATAAAAGTGGAAATGGAATTTCATATCTATCCTAACATGAATGATTGACCAAAGATTTGAGGTGCTTACAGTTAGGAGGAAAAACTGAACATTGTATCAGGTACAATTTTATTTTGGATGGGGAAGATCCCTGTTTTTCTGACCATAAGAGCGAGTGATGTGGTAGCAGGAAAAAAAAAAACAAACAAAAAACCAACAAAAAACAAACGACGGATGTGGATCTGGTAGCTGACATAAAAGTCAACTTCTTGTTGTTCAGACTGTTTTTCACTTAAAAGATAAACACAAGGGATAGCAACTGGTTTTGAGAAAGTTTAGCAGCATTTAAGATGGTTTTAAGTCTAGAAAACTCCACTGAGGAAGCAGGTAGCCAAGATGGAAAGAGCTTTGGGCTCAAGATGGTCGTATATCGCTGTACGAAGTAGATACAAACCAAGTAACTCTGGAAGCTGAGCATGTCTTCTTCTGTTTATTGCTTTGTGCTCAATCAACTGATGGTGTAAATATTTAGAGAAGAAAAATGGCATAAACATCACAGGAGGATGTGGAGAGGGAGGTGCAGACATCCTGGAAAACGGGATGTAACCCTGCAAGAGACTGGAAGAAAGGTTTTCAGCCAGCTTCCTATAGAAAGAGGATTAGAGAAGCTCAGGTGGTTTCTTGTATTTGTAACCATTTAAGCAGAACAAGACTTCAAAAAAGATGTACCTAAAGCACTGCAGTGCTGCATAAAAAGAGATTAAAAAATATACTAGATTAAAATACTACTGGAAGTACTGACTTACTGTATACATTTGAAGAAACAGGCTACTAGCCTCCAGGCTTTGAGTAAGAATCTATTGATAGGAAAACAGAGTTGGAAAGAAATTCACAGCATTTTCCAAATATTACTTTTTTTTTTCTCCTAAAGTGAGAAGGCTGCCAAACAACTTCTGGTGGAAAGAATAGAACCTGTATTTTCATATCAAATTATAGGAAATTAACGTGGAAGGGGACTCTAAATGGGAATCTGTCTGCCTCTTTGGAAAAAAGATCAAGTAAATATAGTCATCCTTTATCAAGTTCTTTTTAACTTGTTTCACTGTCCTCCAGGAGTAGAGTTTGGTGGTTCTCTAGGTAATGTCTTCTGAGATACATTAAGAAATTATTTTCTATTTTTGTTGCCTGTTAGTTCTTTCTTATCATAGACTGAGGGCACTTGAAGAACAAATTTTCCTTCTAATAATTAACACTCTTGGTAACATTTGCATGTACAGGAAGGCTGAAGTTATGGGGCTTTCCTTCTCTGTGTGTTTCTGTGGCATTTCTACTGGTTGTGTTCCCCTTTGAATATTTTGAAAAGCAAAACAAACTTTATTTTTAAAACATTTCCTCATAGATCTTGTTTTCTAAATTTCTTGCCAGGTTCATAGTTCTTCACCCAAGTGTCTCTGTTTTCTTTACACCTTTTTTGGTGTGGAGTATCCAAAGCTGACACTGAAATCTGGACATCAGAGGTGCTGAAGGGTCTCTCTATGGATTTGTTACTCAAAGGGGGCTAAATGAATGGCAAAGTTTACCTCCTGTGTTTGACTTACAGTAGTCCTGCTGTGACACATGCTTAGTTGCCCAAGTATCATACATTTTCATACTCAGTTTGTAGATCCTAGTCTGTGTTATTGCTGCCTTATGAGCTTCTCTTCTTTTCCTATTTGTTCTATGATTGCTCATTTCTATATTTTTAATAAATTAATTAATTTAGGACATTTCTTCTGTTTAATGAGATCGTTTTGAGTGTTGAACCTGCCTGGACAAGTTGCTAGTTGCTCATGTAAATTGGAATTCTATTTTACAGTGCTATAAATCACAAAACGAAAGGGGCTATTTGATGTGCCATCCCTCTTGAGTAGCAATTATTGCACCCTCCTCTAAGTCATACCACTGAATTTTGTGGTTACTTTATAGTAGTTTTCTGTAGACCATATATTCCTGCTTTCCTTATGAGAATGTGATAGTGAAGTCTTACCCAAGGTTTTATTACAAATGCAGTAAGTTATGTCAGCCACTTCCCTGTCATCAGATGGATGAATGTGGTGGATTGACCTTGGCTGGCTGCCAGGTGCCCACCGAGCTACTCTTCCACTCCCCCTTCTTAGTAGAACAGGGGGAGAAAATGAGATGAAAATCTCATGGGTTGAGATAAGAACAGGTAGATCATTCACCAGTTACCATCATGGGCAAAACAGACTCAACTTGGTGAAGATTAATTTAATTTATTGCCAGTTAGTAACAGAGTAGGACAGTGAGAAATAAAAGCAAAACTACAAGTACCTTCTCCCCATCCTCCTTTCTTCCCAGGCTCAACTTTACTCCTGAATCCTCTACCTCCTCCCCCTCTAGCAGTTCAGGGGAATGAAGTTTTCAGTCAGTTACCACACATTGCCTCTGCTGCTCCTTCCTCCTTACTCTCTTCCCCTGCTCCAGCGCGGGGTCCCAGCCATGGGATGCAGTCCTTCATGAACTGCTCCAGCATGGGTCCTTTCCATGGACTGCAGTCGTTCAGGAATGCAGTCCAGCATGGGACCTCCATAAGGCACAAGTCCTGCCAGAAAACCTGCTCCAGCGTGGGCTCCTCTCCGTGGACCACAGGTCCTGCCAGGAGCTGGCTCCAACGTGGGCTCTTCACAGGCTACAGCCTCCTTCAGGGCACATCCCCCTGCTCTGGCGTGGGGTCCCCCACGGGCTGCAGGTGGAGATCTGCTCCACCATGGACCTGCATGGGTGCAGGGCACAGCTGCCTCACCATGGGCTGCACCACGGGCTGCGGGGGAATCTCTGCTCCAGCGCCTGGAGCACCTCCTCCCCCTCCTTCCTCACTGACCTTGGTGTCTGCAGAATTGTTTCTCTCATATTCTCACTCCTCTCTCTCAGCTGCTGTTGTACAGCAGTTTTTTCCCCTTCTTAAGTATGTTATCACAGAGGCGCTACCACCACCTCTGATAGGCTCAGCTTTGGCCAGAGGTGGGTTTATCTTGGAGCCAGATGGCATTGGCTCTGTCTGACATGGGGGGAAAATTCTGGCAGCTGACAGAATCCAGCCCTGCAGCCCCCTGCTATCAAAACCTTGCCACGTTAACCCTGTACAATGAGTTACCATGTCAGAGAAGAAACTAAATTCTTTTAACAAGCTTTACTCTTGACAAACCACACTGGCCATTTCTTAGTACTGTACTATCGTCCAAGTGTTCACAGGCCATTCCATAATTTGTTCCACAAGCTTTCCACGTTCAGCTGAATTCCTTGGATTTGTTCCTCCTCTTCACTTCCACCTCCTTAAAGGCAGATAGGACACTCACCCCTCATAAGTTCTCAGGGCTCACCTCACTGGGGTCAACTTTTAAAGGTTCCCTCTTTTAAGGATTTTTCTAGCAAAAGCAAGTAAACAGGAACACACTTGGTGACACGCTTGCTGGTTCCAGCTGCACACCTCTGTTTTTCTTTCTTCCTAAGGTTTTTATTTGGCTGGCATTTATGAATTTTCTCTTTCTCCAATCTAGATGATGCCTATTGTACATTTGAATTCTGCACAAGGAGCCAGAGTTTTTGGCATACTCTTGATTGACTTTTGATAACACAGCTCCTGCTTTAACAATCTGCCATTTGTCATAACCATGGCGTTAGCAACAAAAGGTCTCTGTTAAATGTTTAATGCCAGGCACAATCCCAACAATCAGGGCTGGTAGACTGAGGAGACTATGCAGCATATGAAGTAGGAAAAAGACAGAAAAAAAACCAGAAAAAAAATGTGGAGCTGTTGTCTAGGTTCTTTATAAATACAGCTGGATGTTTTATTATCTTTAAAAGTGGAGAATTTCCCTTTGGTAACAGAAATCAGAAATCTAATGAGTGTGAATAGTAAATAAAATAAAAATTGCAAATCACAAATACCTTTTGTTTTACTCTCCATAAATATGTTTGGTTGAAAAAATCAGCAATACCCTAGAATAGTGCCCTGTAAAAAGAAGCAATTATAAAAAACCTGTTGGCTAGAATTAACTTTTGTTAATTTGCAGCAACATTTGTAACAATAGTGACATTTCTTCCTACAGCACTGTTGCTTTACAGAACAGAATAAAACTACACTGCAGCTCAGATTCATCTGCTATCCTTCTTCATATGTGTTGGCCTTAGAAAGTTTTCATAAAGACCATACAATGAAATTTCATTTATAGACAGGTTTTTTGTTTGGTTGGGATTTTTATTTGGGAGGGATGGGGGCATTTGGTATGTATTGCTGTCTGAATCCAGAAAATAATCATCATAGGTTCTCCAAAGGATATCGTAAAATTGTGGAAAATGTTCAGGGTGTTTTGAGTCAATCTGAAGAAGCCTTTCAAGGTTGCAGCATGCCTAATAAGTGTAATAACATGCAAATAACAGAAAATAAAATCCTTGGATCAAAGCTAAGGTGAAAGAAAAGGTCTTCACATTTAAATTCTTAAAAACAGAGTGCTAGTGAAGTGTGGAAGCACTTAGCATAAAACCTCATTTCAGAGGAATTAGCAGTGTAAATCATGCCCAATACATAACAGCATTTTGTGTTTGTATCACTAAGTTGTGCAACTAATGAAGGATTCAGCAACTGATGGCCACTTATGATATCCGAGAAAAAGCAAAATCCCCTTTAGGATGGTATTATTCCTTAAGCAAATCTTGTTTAAAGTAATTCTCTTCCCAATGGGATAAGATTTGGGTGACCTTTTCAGGGCATCGTATTAAAGTGTGCTTTGTATATTGAGCACTTTTGAAACAGCTTGGACCAAAATGCATTTTTGCTTAATAAAATGTATCTGGACCAGTTCCATTACCATCCCACTCACTGAAACCCACAGGACTAAATGGGTGTAACAAAAAGAAGAATTTGGCCATTGACCTGCAACTCCAGTGACTCATACTGGATCACATAAAACTATCTCCTTGTTAGAGATTGTAACAGAGGGCTGCTGCTAATGCTGAGCTTCCCTGCTACCGCACAGCTGCAGGAGGCTTCAGGGGAAGGGACCTTTTCAGTGGATTCACAGAATCACAGATGGTGGTGGAGGCTGGAAGAGACCGCTAGAGATCATCTGGTCCAACCACCCTCCTCAAGCAGGGCCACCTAAAGCCAGCTGCCCAGGATCATGTCTAGGTGTTTTTTTGATATCTCTAAGGAGGGAGACTCCACCACCTCCCTGGGCAATCTGTGACAGTGCTCAGTCACCCTCACAGTAAAAAGGTGTTTCCTGATGTTCAGTTGCATTCTCCCGTCTTTCAGTTGGTGCCCATTGCCTCTGGTTCTATCAGATTCACTGCAGAGCTGAAGGGAAGATGTGAAGTGTACTGGCTTGGAGACAAAAAAGGCCATGTTGTATTGCCAGCTGACTTCTCTTCCAAGCCCAGTATTCAGACTTCATAGTTTTAGATTTTTCCCTATGGTAAAGTCCTTGCTTATGGGGCTAGAGAGCCTTTGGGTGTTTTGGTCAGAGGGTCTCTAGTCCCATCAAGGTTGTTTGGTGTGGAGCTGGCTGGTTATTCAGATCCCCATCTTTGCAGGTGTTCTCCAAAATGCAGAGACGTACAGAAAAATCCTTACCTGGGCACTTGCGCCAAGGTCCCTCTGTCAGGTTGCATCTCTCAGCCTGCTCTTCCCACAGAAGCCTGAACATACACTCCAGCAGATAAGCTATTCTGCTACGGGCAGGGAGGAAGGGGAGGGATGTCTAAAGTGAAATCTATCCATATATTTGCTTGATCTGCTTTTTGTACCATTCTCATCTCTGTGTTTCCTTTGCAGATCCTCTCACCTGGGATGTGTGGAAGCATTGTTTTCCATTCACAGGAGCAGAGAATACTGTATGGCCCCATGCATTTTATTTTAGGATATGAGGGTTACATTACATATGAGGATTGCCTAATCCAACACATCAGCCAGCCAAATTGGCCAACGATGTTACTGGAGGGTTTTCTTTTTTTGCTCAACCAGGGAGCTAAATGCACTCTCTGCCTGGAAAAATTATCAAGAAATATTATTTTGGAGAAAATGTTTTGGAAGCATCGTCCCAAGTGGGGATTAGACATGTTTTAACGAGGGTAATCTGGAATTGGAAAGCTGCACACACAGAGAGTGCCTGGTGACATGTGGAAGCGTAAAGGTGAGACTGACTCATAAAAGTGCACTTGGGGCCGTTTTACAACAGTAATTCGCAATGTATCTGATCCAAAACAAAGCAGGATTTGCTTGCCCTCAGGGATCACTGTGTACATACAGAGGAAACAAAGGGCTTACATCTTTCAACACAAAATATTTCAGTATAAATAGCTCACAGGAACGCAGCTAATCTCTAAGGCCTTCTGTCAACCAGCTGCAGAAGAGGGAAGAAAGGAGAAGCTTTTGGTGAAGGGCATCTTCAACATGCAGGGTGGGCTGTTTTGTAGCCTAAAAACCCCATGCCTGGTGCTTGATTTCTGCAGCTAAAAACCACGAGGGGTGATTATTTTAATCAGGAGAGCCTCTTTCAAAATGAAGGTACATATTTTCTCTGTCCCTGAGAGAGGACTGCAGAATAGGCTCTGCACAGCGATATCTCCTGCCTCTGCTCTGGGGGTATGTCTACCCTGTTAAATAAAAAACATCCAGGGAAGAAATTGAGGCAATGAACCCCTGACCGCCCACAATGCGAAACCACTGCTTCTCTCCTGGGATTTGTTTTGGAGCAATCCGACCAGCTCTGCCCAAGACAAATCCCCAACATGATGGGGGTGACACCTCCCCCAGGTAGCCTTCCCCACTGGCAGCGAGGGTGAGACTGAACCAGATGCCTTGCATTGAATTTATCATCATCCTGCTGTCTTTGAACCCCAGGGTCTTGTGCTTTCCCATGAGGATGTGCCCTCAGCTTCATATTATAAAATCACCACTCTGGTGGACCTTGTGATAGGAACAAAGGATCACTTCCTAGAGTGGGTGAGTGTTCAGTGGTGTAAATACAGCCCCACAGGACAACAGAGCTCGTTGCCTGATGCCCACTGTAGATTTTAAGGGCAGAAAGGCAAATCCTATCAACTAGCTTGTCCAACTAATATCAGCCACAGAAAGTTGTCTAAGAGGGATGCAAGGAAAAAGGCTGCCTAAAAGTCAAACAAGGAAGGCAGGTAGTGTGGGCTTTGTGTGTACACACCTTTGAGGTGCAC
The DNA here is from genome assembly GCF_031877795.1 of Strix aluco. Taxonomy (NCBI): domain Eukaryota; kingdom Metazoa; phylum Chordata; class Aves; order Strigiformes; family Strigidae; genus Strix; species Strix aluco. The sequence goes on along the minus strand of NC_133931.1, from coordinate 8,515,741 downwards.
AGCCTTGTAAGAGCAGCCTAAAATTTCCATTCAAACATAAATTAAAAATTATGGAAAGCATCTAAGCACAAATTTGGGAGTTAACCTCATAAAGGCCTTCCTTATGTGTTAGGACAAGGACTACAGATCTGGCGTTAGCTCCTCAGGTTACTCAAACCAGATGACCACAAAACCTCAGAGGACTGACCTTCTGATTTCCAAATGTTAGTGAGAAAATTAATGGAAATCAGGATCAGATTTCCAAAGGCACAGAGGAGAAGATGGAACAGACTATATTTTTTTTTTTTATTTTCTTATTTGCTAGATACACATGTAGAGCACATGTTTTTTCTCAGCTTTGCTTCAGGACAGTTTAATTGGCAGCATGTTAGCCTGGGAAGGAAGAGCAACTGACAGAGGGTTTAAAAATACTCTTTCCCATGGATACCTTAGCTGGTGGTGTAGCTACTGAGTAGGCAAGCAGTGCAATGGCACTGTGGCCCAGAGGCCTCAGCATTTGTTGGTGTAAAGACAAGGTGGGGGACACCACTGGCAATCAGTTGGATGGGTGGGCTCAGTGCTTTCCTTCCATCATGACTGTCACTGCTCCATGCAGCGCAAGGGAGCCAGGCCCATTCCTGAGGTGGGCAGAAAATGGAACGAAGATATTGTTCTCATTCAGCTCCTGTGGCAATCCAGCGGTGTGACTGATGTGATGACAGCTGCAAGAAAGCCAAACTGCTCAGGAGAGTTATGAAACTGTGAAAGACAGTTTCTGCCAGCTTAGTTTGTCTCTTTTTGATATGCACACACCCTGCTGCTACAAAGAGGAAGGTTCCTTCATTCAGCACACTGGGAAGAGGTTGGCCTCCCTTCTGCTGGGCTCTCTGTGAAGGAACCAGTCCTCCCTGGTAATGCTTAACTCTGGGAGAGGTGGTGGGCAGGGGTGTCTATATGTAAGGAAAGGCCAGGAGTAGCTCGTTAGCCTGTTTAATATTTCAGCTGCACAGGGACAAAGACTGCTCCATGCACAGCAGAAATATTGTGGAAAGTAAGTGGCTGTAATCACCTGCTGAGATATGCTCTACTTTTAGTTGAATCCCAGTGTTTTCCCATCAAAAACATAATGCTTCATGGTGGGACTCCATGTTCAACTCCAGTGTTGAACACAAGGCAGTAAAAGCAGATTTCATCATGCAGTGAGAGGTGATCCTGCAACAAAACAATCTGCTCTCAGGGGACCTGTGGCCAGACATTGGCCAGACCTCAGGAATGCCAAGCCCTAGGCTTTACATACACAGTCCTCACAATGAAATCCAGAGATAAGACTCCCTAAACAGTGCATAAACATAATCTAAACACGCAGAACAATGACTGCCTACCCAACAGGAAACATGAGGTGCATGGGTCTGCTGCACTGCTGCTCTACTCTGGATTTATATGCTTGAAGCAGAAGAGAAATGGAGTTATCACTGTCTGCTGGGGATGAAGAGCTTTCTCCTGAGAGCCAGATGACTGCTTTGTATGGGCTGTCGTTCTGGATCCAGGCACCTTCTGACCTTGGCTGTACCATGACCCAGCTTCAAGAGGAGTACTGGAGCAGTGGCCCATTCAAAAGTGTCTGTCACTTATTTTAGGGTACTTTCCAGACAGGTAAGGGATGTGCTATACAAAAGTTGTACCCATATAAAAATATGGCTGCCATTATTCACAATATATCAATGCTGCTGATGCAAGCAAGAATTGCGCACAAGAGTTATGAAACTGTAGAAGAGTTTCTGCCTGCGTATCCCATCTTTCTTTCCACTTTGTCCCAAGCTGAAATTGAGGTGTCCCTCTACCTACCTAGTATCTATATCCCAGGAATCTCTCTCCTCTCGCTGTGACAATTATCAAGATTCCTGGTTCACAGCTTGATGCACTAGTCTCTAGGGAGCTATGGTGGTTGAGTAAAGAGAGGGAATATAGGGTTTCTAGGTTTTCGCTGGTAGTTTTACATCTTTTTGAGATCTTCTTCCTGGACTCTGCTGTCCCCACCTTCCCTCCCCTGCTATCCTGGCTGTCAGTGACTGCCAACTACCCTACAGGCAGGGCAATTTATGGGAACACTCTTTAGTCAGCTGCTAATGAAAATCAGCTCAGACCAACAAGCCGAACAATGAAAGTAATACAGCTGGTTTTCCATGAAACTAAGCAACAGTCCCACAAGTGGTTCATCCAGCAGATTGGCAGTGACAAGCAGCTGAAAGGCGTAACTAGTAATAGAAGCACATCCCAGAAGGATGTCTAACTAGGTGGACATCTCTGTTTGGGTCCCTATCAACCTATCCTTGGCCTACAAGGGAATGTTTCCAGGAGAACAAAAACCTAAAAGAGATCTTTTCCTGCCTATGCTTTCATTACCCAAACACACTTCACAAAGGGATCTATTTCATTTGAGATCTGTTCTACAGATCACACGTCCAGGGCAAGCCTCTTTCAGAGAGCTTTGCTCTGTGTGTTGGTCTTAATCATCTCCTAACTGCTCACATGCCATTACACTCACTTAGGAAACTGATCCCTAAACATCCCAGCTCCTGGTCAGTTGACAGAGCATTTCTTTTCAGTTCCCATTGAAATACGCAACATATGTTCTTCTCCTTGGAGTCTGCACAAAGCCCTGCATTGTGCGCTATACCAAGGACTAAAACTAGCACCATTGGCTTAAACTTGGCTTTTTCAAAGATTTCCCCCTCCTCTTTTGAGCAAAACAAAACCTTTTGTATCCTTGTGGCCAAAATTATTCAAGGAGGGGAACCACAAGACATAAAAAGCCCACAGCTCCTTTCCCATTGCAATTTGGAGTCCATTTCCCAGTGCAGTGTGAGCACAAGGGACCATCCCATGGGACTGGCTTGTATAATTTGCTTTTCAGAGCATTCCTGAAGGGAATATCTGAGAGCAGAGATGAATGTTCATATTTTCTCTGCCAACCTCCAGAGCTGGTAGCACTGTAGGTTTCCTTCCCCTTCCTGTGATAAAGGATTCCTGTAACATCAGCATTGTGTTTTGGTTTATCCTCTGAACCTCCAACATCTTCATGACTTTCATAATGACTTTTGGCAATGAGCAAGGTGAATATACTGGAATTAGAAATGTATCTTTTTATTTTGATATGTGAGTTACTGCTTTTCTCTGGAAATGAAACAACAGAATTTTGGGAGGAGAGGGCAGGACAGAAGGAAAAAGTGCATTAAAAATAAGGTGTAGGGAAAAGAAGATCAGAGAATCAGAGTTGACTGAAGACTGTACTAAACAGTATGTAGTAGTGTTTTGCTTCCTGAATCATCCTGACCACAGAACTTGTTCAGTGACTGATGCTTGCGAAATAGCAGGGGAGCACAGAGACTGTAAATAACTAGTCTCCTATCAGCACTACAGTGGTATCAACAGCAACACGCACCCTGTCTTGGGAAAACCTGAGAGCAGCAGTGGCAATCAGTGAAGGTCAAACATGAACATATAAGGAAAGCTCTTATCACAATATTGAGTAAGAACATATAAGGAAAGCTCTTACCACAATATTGAGTAAGAAATCACGTGAAGTTTCAGCTGTGCCCATTTCGTTGCCTGGCACCTTGTCTTGAAGCCAGTCCTTCCAACCTGCCCCGGTCTCAACCAAACCAAAAGGCGGTTCTCTTTGCATTGTGGACTTTCAGTGTAGAGAACCTCTAGCAGAGAGCCTCCGGCTCCTCGGTGGCATGGGTGGACATGCTCCACTGATCATGGTGGTCCGTACAGGAGGTACGTAAAATACAGCAGTGCAGTCATGGGTAGTTATTACCACGGAAGCAAGCAAAGGTACAGTGTGTGACATGAACTCTTCAAGGGATAAAAAGGTTGTCCTTATTTGGGTCCTGGAGAGAGTCAGTTCTACAAAATGTCATGTAATTTCTGTGCCTGTTCTTCAGGTGTGAATGCTTGTAACTGTGGTGTTGCCCGGTGAGGTATGGAGGTGACTAACCAAGCAGTTTCCTAAGGGCAAGTTATATGGAGATTAAAGTAAAACAGAGCCTAAGGATTCAATTTTGCTGGATGTATGAGGCTGGACCATGCACCAGTTCATCTAAAAAAATTAAATAATGATGACTTTGCTGCAGAGAGCCCAGCAGCAAGTGGCCCAGACATAGAGGAGCTTCAGGGGCAGATGCAGGAGCTCCCTGCCACCGGTTCGCTGCCCACTTCTTTGCAGAGCTGCCTCCATGCCTCTGTTATTGCTGCTGGCCACAGGTCCCCTGCCTGCCCTGGGCGGCTTTGGCAGGGCAGAGCCCCTCCTGCACTGGTCTGTGGTGTGCTGGGAGGCAGCACCAGGCATTTGGGAGATGGGTGGCAGGCAGGAGCCAGAGCAGACCGTGAAGGGAGGCCCAGTCACAATGATGGTCTGAGCTAAAACCCAGCCCTCCACAGGAGCAGCAGACGAGTTTGGTGCTGAGCTCCTGGAAGTGTCCCAGGAGCAGGAGTTCTCTAACCTTCTGGTTAACGACTGTTAATGACTGGCTGATAAATATGGGACAAGGTTCATTTTGTCTGCAGAAGGTGGTATTAGCTAGTCCAGGTCGTTAATGAGGTTGGAAAAAGTATAATCTGCTGACAAAGCTGAATCGGCAGTTGTCTTCACTATGGAATCTTGTACCAGGGCATATAGTTAAACACAAATTATAGTTGTCTGTTTGGTTTTTTAGTGTATTCTATATTTGGTCTATAACAGACATATTGTGACTGAAAGCCTTGTTTTCCCCATTTATCTGTTAAAGTCATATTCCATAACTTGAAGAAAACAAACTCACACCCATACAATGACTAAAATACTCCTTTCAAAACACTGCCATGCTTGTACGTTTCTCAGTTGGGAAAATGTATTATTCACACATTGTACTGTTAGATAACCTTGGGCACAAGATTATAAAGGAACTAGTCCTTTCTGAACAAATACGCATGGTAACTGGAAACACTGTAGCCTTATAAAACAGCCCTATAAAACTATAGCCTTATAATTTACCCTAATTAGTCGGTGACAAACCCTCTGGCTCTTTGGTTAGATTGCTTTTTGCGTCTGAGCTTTTATTTGTTTCATGCTGGGTGCAGTATAGACATTCATTTTCAGTGAATCAGTGACAGAACCATAAGTCATCCAAGATGACTGACTCACAGTCCCATGACTTTTAGCAACAGATATAGTGGACAGTTTTAAATACGTAGTAACACCATTTCACTGAAATCAACGTTTGGGAACAGAGCAGATAGATAAATTCCTCAGAGATGATCCACATATCAATTAGTGTAGCGTAGAGTTGAGTCTCACCAGACAGCACACCAGCTAGTTATCTGAATCACTTTGATTGGCAGGTCAGCTATAAAGATCTTTAAATCAATTAAACAATTTCACTCTAGGCTCTTTGCTTGAAATAACTTTAAAATACAAGGTACAATTCCTGCTAGACAATCCTGGGAGAAAGTAAACACGCTATGAATGATTAGCTAACTTGACCTCAGCTTTCAAGTGTAACAATGTCTTTTATATGGAAAGTTGGTAAACGCCAATGAAAACTGATGTGTGACTGCAATTAACATTGCTGATTACTGTCGCTGTTTCGCCACATTCTTTAAGAAGCCACTAGAAAAATGTTCTCTTTTCAAAGCTCATTTAGCAATGCCATCACATGAGGTTCACAGGTCATGGTTTTCACAGTGGCACAGCACACTGAACTTTCATGCTCTGCAGTATTTTGTGCACGGGTCTGTTTTTTTCCACTCAGACAGCAACACACCAGATTTAGTTACTCCTGATTTACTCCAGTGAGAGGACAGTCATCCTCTTTGCCACCAACAGTTTTATAGCATAAAATATTGTCTGCAGTTGCTGAGGATGAAACCTATGTGAAGAAGTTCAGATAGGTGAAGAAGCCCAGATAAAGAAGTAAGACAGGTTTGGTGGCAACCTGAAAAAAATGCTGACATAACATAATACTGGTCAGTGTCCTCCAAGATGGAGCTTCCCAGAAGGTCCCTAGAGCACTGGGACTCTGGTGTTGGGAGGCAAAGGGTGGGACATGGAGAAAAAGAAGGTAAGCATGAGCTGAGCAAGGGTGGAAATGCAGGAAAGACTTTGGCAAGGTCAATGAACTTAACTAGAGCAAGATCCTTGAGCACAGGTACAGGAGGATGGTGAAAAAGAAGGAAACCTTTGGACTTTGTCTGTTGGCATTTGAGGATGCATATCATTTCTCTGTGTATCTGGCAACACACCTCTGGAGATGTTTTACACATGCAGGAACCTGGGCAGCTGACACTGGTGGGCAACATGGTGTGAAAAATACACAAACCTCAATGTATTTTCTGTGCTGGCAGAGGAGGGGTTGATATTTGGGCTTTGGAAGGGCTAAGAGTAAGTCGACTTGTGCACAGCGATTTCAGAATGGATGGAAATGTGGCACACAAATAATATTTAGACCAAATAAATGCTCAAAATATTTAGTCTTGCTGAAGCAGCCAGACTGCTATGTAAGCAAAGGGACAAGTAATAAGGTCTCGTGGATGGATGCAGTTTGTTCAGTGTTTGTAAGATAGACACAAATAAACTAGACATGAAGGCAAGAGCTTGTGCCCTTCTTGAAGTGTTGCTTCAGGGGTGACTGTGAGCACAAGGTACCTCGATCCATACGGAGGCCTCATGAGCATCTGGCCATCACACTCTCCACAGGACTGTCAGCAGAGCCTGTGCCTCAGCAAAGTTAGCAGCATCCAGGCTGCCTGAAAGATATGTTAAGCTTTCCTCTCCTTGCTTGGATGAGTTTAAACACCCCAGTGAAGATGGTCTCTAACTTCTGCTGGGGAAGTGCTTCTGCATTTACACACTGGATGGCTGCAGAGTGTCCCCATTGGAAGCACCTGGCATACCCAGAGAGACAGCTCGACTCAGATGGGCACACACAGTTGAGACCATAACACATAGAAGCTGGCCTGGGAAGGTCCAAACATACAATGCTAAAGACAAATAACAAGAGGTGGGAGGTGGAGTCTTTACCAGCAGAAAGGAAATGCTTAATGACACAGTCCAGCAGGATTTTTTTCAGTGATGTGAAGACCTACATAGATTGAAAACAATCAAAGGCTTTTTTTCCCCCTCTCATTTTTATGAATGAAAAGAGTCTGAAACTTTCCCCCATGAGAGACAAGGTTGAAAAGAGAGATGATGGTTTAGCATAACAGAGCTAAGGCAGAAGAAGAGGTCCTCAGAGAGCTGAGTTTGTGAATAAAAATATTTATCATGCTGAAAACACTACATTTACAGAGACAAAAACAACTAGGCAATTCACATCTTGCATGGTTGCCAACAAGATCTGTAGCAAAAATAATAAATCAATTTTTCACCTTTAATCACTCATGAAAACCAGGGACAGCTGCTCTTTACCATATACAGGCTTTCTCAGTGCCAAAATGGAGAAATATTACGTCACATCTTTCATGGCCAAAAAGATGCCAGCAAGACATCTTTTAGTGTAATGTGCTTGTGTCTCAGCTGTTTCCAAACACTTAACAATGAATAATTAATTAAAGGGAGGTACTGTTGTTTGGTAGAGCTGATGATTTGGAGACAGCAGATCCAAAGTCTTTCCCCAGACCTGCCATTGCCTTTTTCTGTCATTTCTTGGCAGGCAATTCAGTCTTCATGAATTTCAGCTTGACTATCTGTAAATAGAGATAACATCTGCACACTAATATATTAAACAAACTTAGCTTTTCCTTCCATTCACATGAATTGCCCATGAGCAGCCTGATTCTATAAGTGAATCATCCCTGATCAATACATTTCTTTACGTGTGCTGGTTACAAGCACAGTATTTGTTATCTAAAATTGAAATACTGATAACCAGAACTATTTTGGCTCACTAGTCCAATTTTTTCTGTAGTTAAAGAATATAAATGTAATATCTCTTAGGTACGCTGAGGGAAAAAAAAAATTATAATTGAAAAGGAGGATGTGCTTAACATAGAGTAAAACAAATCCTTTCATTGACATATTATTTTAAAATTTGTCACCAGCATGTTTGCAATGGGTTAGCATTGCTGAATGAGAAACAAATTAGTTTCTGACTCCATGGCTGCAAGCAGAGCCGTTCACCACTGCCTTGCTTCATTCACAGCTCAGTCCTAATGTCACTTAGCATGTGACAGGCAGAAAAAAAATCATAAATGCCCTCTACTCACTTTGAAGAGTAATGATTAAAATCCCAACAGAGAGCCAAACCCTACCTTCTTCTGCACAGCAGTGAAGGAATGAATAGGGGCAAATAGACTCCATTCCTTCCTCCACACCAGCTGGAGACTTTCCAAATCTGGTGCTTAACAGAGTGGTAAGGAGAACATCAATTAAATAGGACATGGGCACAGTTCGTACACCTGAAGAGGTCAAACTCTCAGCCCTAGGCTGAAGCTGAATTGCTGTGGTGCATCTTACAGGCAGTTTCCCATTGTCACCTGACTAAGCAGAAAAAGGGCAAACTCTTTTCTGCCTATTTCTGTGTTTGCATTTTATAGTGCTAGTCAAATTTAAGGGCAATTCATGCTGTGGCCTTGGGAGTTGTGGGAGTTGTGGGAGTTGCAAATAGCGGACAACAGAGTCTCTGTTTATTTTGTGTCTTTGGGTTAAAAAATCAGATCAGCTATTCTTTCCATAGATAGGAAATTTTCATCATAGCATATTGCAATCTCTCACATTGTACCAGATTCGATTTTTAATAATGATGTCTTTAAAGGAAGCTGGTGCTTAGACCAGAGCTTTAGCAGTTTCAGCACTGTACCTGTTCTGTTTTACTGCATTTCATACAAAATGCATCTGCAGATTCCTACAGATATGGGTCACGCTGTAGGGTTTCAATCAGAAGCGTCTTGTAGGAAACCACCAAAATAACCAGGGATCTGGTTATTTATCACAAACATGTAGAAAATTCATTTCACCTCATTTTAATCTGAGTGCCTTAAATGTATGCATCATCACAATAAACTTGTAAGGCCAGAAAATATTGAAACCTCCATTATATACTTAAGGAAACTGAGGCAAGGACAGTCTAGCAGCAACGTTCCAAAATAGCACTTAGCTCCCTGAAAGAGAACTTAGAAATTGCGTGTTAAACCCAAGGAGATATCCATGAAACAGCCACTAAATAACTTTGATACTTAGGAGCCCAGAATTTCCATGAAATTACCTGCAAACCTGCAGACCGTGGTGCTGAGGGTGTCTGCAGCAGGCAGCAAGCACTGAAGCTGTCACAGCACACTTCTCCTACACTGACACCACTGAACACCCCACTGTGACAGCCACAGCCATGAGCTCTCAGCACCAAGTTGGATGAGTACAAGTCCACATCTTTCCCAACGTCCCAGTGTCAGGGTGTGGGCAGAAGGACTGATGAGCATCACTGCTCCTCTAGCCCAGGAAGACTCTACTGTCCCTGGTGGGGAGGGCATACTCAGGGGAAGGGACCAGGGGAAACAAAGAATGGGAGAACAGTCTCTCCCCTCCCCTTGAGGATGTACTGCCTAAAATGCAAGATTCAGGGAACAACAGGGAGTGTGAGGGAGAGCAAGATGCTCAAGCCAGTAAGGAGGTCTCCTATCCCTAAGCAGGGAAACCAATTTTCTGTTTCCCTTTTGTATTATTTATGCATTTTTCTTGAAAAGAGTCATTGGGGAAAAAAAAAAATCTATAGCAGACACATAGGACCCATAGAGAATGATTTCCAGGGAAAACCTCATGTTAACCCAGAGTAAAAGCCACAGGGGGATGGGAGGGAAGAGAGAAACCTTGGTAGAATTTTGTCATTAAAAGCACCAAACCACCCAGTTTACGTTCAACCACAAAATACAGTGTGGCAAGAAGATTACATCCCAGGGAAAGTCATGCCTCTGAAGGCCTTTTGTACACCCACAGTAGGACTCTACCCCACCCTGTGTAGGAAGGCTTCAAGCTTTCCTTAGGTGGCTGGTGGCAGTGTCCCAAGTCAACTGGAAGCCTTCAAGTTCAAAACAAAACAGAACAATCTCTTCCTAGGGAGTTTCTTCCCGTCAAGCATTTTTGTGAGGAGTCCAACCTCTCCCGAGAGATCTGGCAGTCAAAATCCAGAAAGCAAATGTTTAAGAGCTTCCTTCGCCGTTCTCAATCGCCTTGCCTACTCTGGCAAGAAGGCTGATTTTATTGTGTCCAGGGTGATTTCTTGTGGAGGGCAACAAATCCCCCAGCCATGGGGCTATAATTCCCAGGCCTCTTTGGGCTGGCAAAAGGGAACTTTGACATTTTGACATTTCAAGGCTGTCAGCTGAGGTCAGGGTTTTCTCTCTGACCATGGACGGCCAGCCTGGGACTGATTCCTCTTTGATTTGTCTGCTGTTGAGCCCCCTTGTTTTACAGAGCAGGCTTGCAGAGCCACATGCACCCCAAGGGATTTTCACACAACACCACACCGTGCTAAAGCATCCTCTTGGGGAAGGAAGTGCAATGAAGCACAGAATGGGATTTCAATGACGGCCACCTCAACATCCTCACTAATTCAGGAAATGGACATTGGCCAACATCGCTTGGCTGACCATGTGCATAGGGAGGGAAGGTTCCTCTTCTGTTTCAAGCAGGAGGACTGGCCTCCCTTATCCCTTCCCTAAAGTCATTTTGCTTCCCAGGACACCACAGGGGAAGGAAACCAGCCCTGCCAATGGCAGCCAGCCTGCCCCAGCACCGGCTCTGGGGCACACAGCAGGGCTGGTTCTTGCTTTGGCTCCTCTGTTGAGCTGGGAGATGACCACCATGCTGACCAAGGCAAAACCTTGCCTTCTCTGAAACTGCTGGGATTGCCATAAAACTGAAATAGCTGGTGCTTCTAAAGTTGCTGTACACCACAAACACAGCCTTCTTTTATCACTAGTTTTTGTGATTTCTGTTACTTCATGGTTTTGACTCTGACTGCTTTAACTGCTTGCTGCCCATAGTGACAGCAACAGGCATGGGTGAAATCCCAGCCCCAGCTCCCTCTGATCTTAGGAAAAAAGATCCCTCATGTCACCTGTAGTTCTTAGAGGATTTCACAGAGATTTTTAAGTATGTTCATCCCTTACATCTGTCTCACAGTGGGATACACAGAGCTGTGTAGCATCAACCCGGATGCTCCACGGACACACAAAAAGCTGCAGAGACCTGTCTTGGCAGACTTCTGCTCACCTGCCCATCCCACCTGCTTCTGCTGGGAGCATTGGTTTTCCACAAATCATCCACCATCCTGCTGGCTTTCCAGTATTTTGGAAGACCACTTACCATTTTAATGTCACCCTTTACCAGCTTCTGTAAAGTGGGCAACAAAGACCAGCTGTTTTAACCTCACTGGTCTAACTGCGTATGGGGTCAAAAGTGTCAAAATGATTTACGTTGAAATTGTAGTTAAGATAAATTGAAAATTTACTAAGATGATGAAGACATCATTTTTCAAAGTATACATATTTGTTCCTTACAATCATATATAATCTATTCTATGTGTGCATGTGTATATATTATATATGCATGTAAATAAATACACATAAATATATCCATGTATGATTTCCACTGTATAGTGTGCAACAACAAAATCTATTTCCTGAATGTGAAACATTGATGTCATTCTGTGTTGGCGTGGACATAATTTCTGCCACTGCAGGTTATTTGAACAGCTGAGACTGAAGCAGTCTCCGCTTGCACATTTCAGTTTCATGGCCCATTATCCAAGGGTCTGCGGTGCCCCATTTAGATCTTAACATTGAATTTTATGTACACACTTTTGCATCTACAGACATTTTGCAATCAAGTCTATATACTAACAGGCATAGAGCTGAAGCTTTTACAAAAACAGTGAACCTTAGCCAAACCACAAGCATGTCTACAGTGTAATATCTCATCTATCTTCCATGTTCTGATATTGGTATTAGACAATCATGTCCCTATAATTATTAAAACATGGAAGAAAATGGGAAATACAGAGAACATTTAAGTTGTTTGAAGAAAAATATTCTGGATTTTTGTTTGGCTCACAGATTTATTGTGTTTTATTTAAAAGTTCTGTTCTCTCTGCCACAGAGATGTTTATTTAATAAGGTTGATGCTTTCTTTTTCTGAAGTTATAATTATATTAGCATTGTGGACTGAAGATTTAATCCAAACCACGTTTTTCTTATTCAGACAGTGCTATATCCAAAAATTATTTCTTGGCTTCAGATATAGCTCTCTTTAATCTATGGGTCAGATTTTCAGCAGCTATTTTATATTGATTTACACCTGCTGACTAGCAGGGCCATCACGTCTAACAAGTGAGGCCTAAACTAATTGCCAATGTCTCATTAGGCGACTGCATAGACAATCCAGTCCTGATGTATTTACATGTTTGCACAGGTCTTGAAAGAAAGGGCAGGGAAAGTAATATTGTGATTCTTTACAATTAAAATAATATTGTGACTCCTTACAGTTATCTTATACCAATCCAGATGCTACAATTTTTTCTCCTGTTGCTAATAGCTGATTTCAGTGATACAATATAATTACCAAAAGCAAAACCTCACTCATTAGGCATGAGTAAGGTGACCAGTGCTGCATATCACATAGACAGTCCTTGCCCAAAATGCTTACGATCTCAACAAAACAGTCACAAAACAGACAGTGAAAAACATGACAAAGGAGGTGCCTTAAGGGACAAATAGCTATAAATTATTATAATAATAACTATTATAATAATTTGCTATCATTACACAAGAGACCATTACCTGTTTGATGATACAGCAAGCATTGGTTTGTTCTCTGGTCAAAAAATAAGTTAGTGACAAAAGAGTATCCTAGCTGTCTTTCCTGGCTTGTAATGCCAACAGTATCTATTCAGCAGCAGACTCTAATAAAGTCATCTGGCTTTTTTGAAACAAGCAGGAGGTGACGGCAGCAGCTTGATGGGTGACCTCAATTCTCTGAGCTGCAAGGCCAGTTTTTTAGACTCCCCTTTTATAAATGCTGCAATTATCTTCTGTACATAATTCCAGTTACAATTCTGATTGGAAAATGGAGCTGCTTAGGGGAGCTTACAAGACAACATCTGTTCAACAACAGACATCTGTGCCAGAACAGCAAACCAGGACTGCCCAAGGTGAGGTGCTTGAGTGAGATGCATGCACAGACTCACATCTGTATGTGCTACTATGGACCAATATTGGTTCTTCTCCCAGCAAAAACTGTAATCCGGACTAAGTTCACTTGCACTCTCTGCCCCATCTCAAAAGGCATCCCAGCTTCAGTCATTAAGGAATGCTTTAAAAAATATTATAAAAGAAACCTCTTTGACTGTGATGTTCAGCAATTCCTTAAACAAAATGACTTTCACAGATAGCTATCCCTTACCCAGTGCAGAGGAGCAGCAACAGGCTTTTACAACTAGTTTTCAAGTATCTTTTGCTGAATCTTTGGACTTATCCCCTTTTGCTGGTAGATGATTAGTGAGTTAGTTGATTTCTCTGCTAAACCGCCTCCATCCTACCCTGCCAACCCATACCTGCAGTGGCCCTGTCTGGGTACCAGTGGCAAGCTACCTTTTAAGAGAAGTTGCCCCAATTTGCCCATCCTTATTTGCCCCCATTTAAGAGAAGAAGTTGGAGCGAGTAGCCCTTCCAACCTCCTGTTGCTCCAGCCCAAGCCCTTGTGTTGTGTGTTGGGCTACTTGGTGAACTATAGATAACTCCCCCTGAGTTTTATCATACTTTTGCTTGTTCCTCAGGTTTATCCCAACAGGACTTTCCAATTCCTGTCTGTTCTTGCCTCTGCCAGGGTAAAGCATGGGTTAACAACTGTGGATGGAGCCTGTATCTAATGACTCATATGTGCCAACAAACTGGTCAGTTCTGCCTGTAAATGGGTATTGCAAACCATTGTAGTATGTGGCCTAAGTAAAATGAAAAATATTCTCTCCCAATCTTTCTGCCTCCATCCCTCACTATGGGCAGAGCCAAATTATGGCATGTCTGTTTCTCCTTATTTGGACAAAATTCACAAGATCTGCTCCTAAGCAAGCATAAGCTTTTAAATGAAGAAACCAAGAAAACAGATAAGCAAGCAGAAAAATAAAGAGAAACACCTTTAATACTAGACAGTCCTGAATAGAAAGATTATAAAATGTCCAAAATTGTTAATTATATGAAAAGGTATTACTCTAAGGGCTCTTATAACATGGGATCAATGAGTTTCTTTTTCAAGACTAGTTGGGAGGTGCGGCCAAGAGCACACTATAATGTGCAACAGAGTAATATTTGACATAGTGGATAATATGAGGAAGATTCATCACGTGCATTGTAAAGAAAAATTGCTGAAATGCCTGAAGAGTCTGTCCTGCCCCACACCCTCTCCTTAGAAATACTCAGTGATGGGTGGCTCTAAAAGTCACAAATCCTGTCATGGGACATACCCTGTCATACCTGACCCACCCACCCTGCTTCAGGTATATTACTGGCTGGCAGTGAATGGGAAATTTAAAATACTGGAGAGACCTGAAATGTGAAAGTGCATCACTGGGCTCACCACTTCATTACCTGCTCAAATAAACTCTTTCTGAAGGCAACATTCCAAATTTAGACAAATGTCCGCTTATGCCTTCTGCTGGACCTGAAACCTTCTGAAACCAGAAAATGGGGGATGGAGAAGGAAGGAAAGATTCTTTTTAAGTTCATTTTAGTCATCTTCCCTGTCTGTTTGGTGATCTTCCAACTGGGTAAGGACAGGGCTGAGGGACCAGTCTTTGTCCCAATGTCCATGTTGTCTTCATGCTGCTGTTTCACTTTAGTGGGTGTCCTGAAAAGGTCTGTTTGCTGTCATTTCCCCATACTACTTACCATGTGCACTACAACTGGCCTTAATCGGGACCAGATCCCATTATATTGGGCTCTGTGCAAACATCTTACAAACAGCAATTCAGGACTGGAAGAATTTGAAATCTCTGCCAACCTGAATGCAAAGTTGTCTGCTGCCAACAAATTGTGAATTTCAAATGATGGTGGTCTGGCTTGCAAATAGAAGCCCTCTATCTCTGAATGTGGGCGGATGTCCTTTCCTACTACCTAATCAACCCTGCCAGTACTACTCCCTTCAAATTTTGGGGCAGGATCTCCTGCAAAGCCAAGAGTAGGAGACTGAGAAGATCGGTCTCTCTGAATCTTACCTCTGCCAAGAAATCGTAGAAGATTATTTGCGGACCTGAACTTCAGATGAGTTAGATGTCAGCTAGCAGATTCACTGAACTTTTTGTCTGGACCATTGCCCAGTTGCCTGCAAGAAACTGGTTATTATATTGTCCCTAACTCAGTCTCAAGAGTTTGGAGTGGAAGTGATTAGGCATGTGAGTTGTGGTTTGGGAGACATACTTGCTGTCTGCCAAGGGACGTGCAGACAATCACGTAAAGCAGAAACGCACACACTCATGCAGCACTGCTGTTACTGAAGAGATGAAACTCCTATTGCAGTAGCCGTGACTCAGAGCAGCATTTGCATATCCTTGATCAAGAAAAAATAAAAAAGGGACCAGGAGCTGAAGAAGGATGGGATGATTGGAGAACAGCCAAGAAGAAGAAAGGCATATTCAGAAGTGGGTGAGGCTTTCCTTGCTTGGGACGTGCTGCTTTGCACCTGGAAATGTCTGCCTGGGCACAGCCCTGGCACAGCCCACTCTCCTCCCCACGTGCAATATTCCCATGCAGGCTGATACAAGCAAGCAGGAGCTGTGGGATCTGGCTTTACCTTGTCTGGGCAAGGTGAGCCTTTTGGGATCTGTATTTCAGCAGGAGGGAATTATGCACATAATGGCAGTTATCTACACACGTATTTTTACACCATTAAACTCAAAGATGGATGTTTAATTTCCCCTTACTCTGGTTCCCAGGAGTTAGACATTATAAGGCTGTTGACTTTTGAGATTTTCTGTTAAAGGCATAATTGCTGAAACCCCATGAGGTTTGAAATAAGATACTGTATTATTTTCACACACCCACATACACAGAAAGCAATTTTACTAACTGAAATTAAGATTATTCCCCTTAATTAACAGAACCCATAAAAAGGTGGTTACTACTTAAAGTGTAAACTGAGACAGGGGTGAAAATAAACCCTTTTGGAGGCACAGAGATATGTCGAAGTACTTTTAAAGGCAGCTCATTTGTTTAACAATGAGATCAGGATAAAAGGGAGCACCATACTTTCACATCAGTGGAAATTCTTTTCTCCTTTACCGTGGTGACAGACACACATGTCCAGCTACAGAAACATGTAACTGAAGATGCTTATGTTGAAAGAATTCATGAGGTGCAATGAAGCATGTTTTGTTTCTGTTCCTAAACAAAGGGACAGAATCCCACTTTCAGCTGGAAATCTCATCACCAGTGATGCCTTTCAAAGGAAGGGTCGGGCCCTGCCCTGAGGGGGGTAGGGAAGGGATAGGCAGCCATCCCAGAAAGGCTCTAACTAAAGCAGTCTTCTGAGGAAGGAGAGGCAAACTCCCATGCAGAGGGCATCTGAGAATTTCCTTTACACCACTGGTGTCTTAAAGCCTGGTCTGGATGCAGGTGTCTGCCTGAAGGTGTCCCCACGTGCAGTCTAGCATGCTGCAAGATGAAGCATCTTGCAAGTCCCAGGATGAAGTACCTGTGACCTGGACAAGCTAGAGTTGTGTCTTGGGGGACAGGGTTTACTGGGCAGCTGGGAAGGCTAAAGGACACCTGTAGAAGACCTGAACAGGTCAACCTGCCTGTGCGTCCTTCTGGCCTGGGTAGTAGGGCTGCTTGCTAGATCCCCTGATAGCCAGGGAAAAGGGGGTTTGTGAAATGCCTCAAGCCTGTGGTCACTGTCAAACCACAGGTCCAACAAAAGAGGCTCCAGCATTGTTGCAGACCTCCATTCTGCAGAAGGTTTCATACCTGCAGAATAAACAATGGTTTGCACATGGGTTTGCACCCAGTGGTTTTCTGGGTCAGGACTGGGTGCTCTGTAATAAAGATACCATGTGAGGGTTTCATTGAGTCCATCTCAGCTTTTTAGATCTTCTCCAGAGATACCAGGAGACCATATCCCTTACAAAAACAATCCTCTGATATAAATCAGCATCATACAGCTGCTGTGGAGTGAAGGCCATAGGGTCAGGCAGCTTTCAAAGCACTCTCAGCAAAAAGATGTATAGAACTGTAAAGATGTATAGATGAGAAAATGATTGTTTAAACTATCCTAGAGTTTAATAAGGTAGTAACTGAAAACTGGCAACTATACAGCCTCACAGCCCTCCTGTGAGATACTGAAATTATTTGGTTATGGGCTTTTTTTGCAGATGACTTTCTCAAGATCATCTTACACATCCATGCTGGAGCAGACAACAAAGGTTTTATTATTCTCACATTCTTCTTTTCACTGTGGGCCCTGGATACACATTCTTTTGCCTCCCAATTTAAGTAGGTTAGTTTTATCTCCTAATGTTAATGTAATATTTGCTGTAAGGGAATGTTGTTTAAAAGGTCATTTCTATTCTTCGTGAACCTCATCTTCCCTGTTGCTCTGGCAGAGCTGGAGGATGGAGGATCTTCTCTTTCTCTGTCTCACCATATTTCATGTTTCTTCTCAGCCTCCTTTTGCATCAAGTCCTTTGCTCCACTGCAGTCACCTTTCTTATTTTTGTTTTTTGATGGTCTTTTCCCTTTCTGTGGGTCAAGGCCTATTCCTCCCTGTTCTCTTTCTGTTCCTTTCCTTCCTTCCTTTTTGAGGCCTTTGAGAATAATTTTGGCTGAAGCCTTCTGCAAGAAACTCAAAGCAAATCTAAAACCGCAAGAAAAATAAACAAAAAGTCTTAAGATTCAAGCCTCAAGATTCAGACTCATTTAAGGCATGGAAACAACATGGAAAATTGCAGACCAATGCCCTGAAATTTAACAGTGTTCCCAGTAATTGGAAAGAAGGTTTTAGAGCCAAAATGCCAGGTCAGCGTGAAAAAACAGAAGTGGTCCCAGCTCGACCCATCACTGTTTCCATGCAGCTTGATGAAAATGCCTGCTCTCCTGGGTCTGAACACCCAGCACTCAAGCTGTCTAATTTTACTTGGGAAGCTGAGGCAGAAAGTGTGACAATTCATTTCGGCACCTTGTTGTTCTCATCCTGTACTTACCGTTTACTTTGATTTTTTTTTTCATATATAACAGTCCTTTCTATCAGACTTTGCTGTTTGTCATGCAGGTACTTATTAACCAGTCAAAGCTAATCATTTGGACATCAGTGGCTTGGTTTCTTATCTTGAACATATATTGTGATCACATTTCACATGCCTATACAAATGCACGCACACATCAGAAAACCAGACCCTGCCTAGTCTGGAAAAATTATTTCCATTTACAGGCAACACCCTTGCAGGCCTCCCTACTAATGCACATTTTCACCACAATTTCACCACAATTTCCCCACAAGAGGAGAAGAAGATCTGGGGCTGCTTCATTTTTAAATGCATAGATTCTACCAAAGACTCCTCAAGAGCCACAGACCAGTAACTGTCAGTCTAAAAGGCAGCTGTGGTTTGTTAGTAAATGTCTGTGTCCGTGCAAAATACCCATTGTAAAAATAGGACATGGAGTTTTATCAGCAGATGCTCTATTCCGTAAAAGCACTTGCATGTTGGTGGTCCTCAAGTCTTCCCCATCCTCCATCAAAATCATCAAATCTCACATCCTGGGCCAAGGTTATGGGCTTCTCCCTTACAATGTTCCATACTCCACCATGCATTGCAGTACTGTACAGTGATACCATCCTTTTATCACATGTGCCAAGCTAATGGAACCTGTAATCAGGTCATCAGCCACCCCAGGGAGTCATACCCAACTAATCAGGTAGATGGTCACATGCAGGGTGTCATGTCTTCAAGCTCAGGGGAGACAAGACAGTGTGCTGCAGGTGGACCTACCCCTTCCAACCAAGCCCATTGCACTGGCCAACCCTTCACACATGTGCCTTGCCACATGACTCTGTATCCCACATGCTGCAGTGGGTCCTTTGGCACCTTCCATCAAACCCTTCTGCATGGTAACTAAGGTTGAGAAAAACTGCTGGTTACGGGTGACAACCACAGAAGAAGGGGAGGGGTGTGAGGGCTGATGGCTCAGGAGAAACATGGAGAGGGCACCAGAGAGTGACGCCAAGCAGAGCACCCCAGACAACATCCACCAATGCTGGAAGGTGTCCAGAGATGCTCTGCTCAAAGATGTGAGTAGAATCAGACTTGTGGCCATTGCAAACACAGTTCTTCTGGTGGCATGGATGGCCAGCTCATCCAGGGCTGGCAGGAGGCTGCTGAATAGCTTATCCGTAAACAGGACAATTCAGCCTCTCTAATTCTCTACCAAGATCCTCTTGCCAGGTTGTCTTTAAGAGTGACAATGCTTTGGGTAGCCGTGTTCTTAGGAGAAGGCAGAAGGTGCTCTGAGTGACAGCAAGACCTGTCGGGGCATTGCAAACCTGCCATCACATGGAAATCTTCCCACTGAAGGAAAGGAGGGCTGGTTGTGCTCCTACTTTCTTATTCCATTCTCGCCTCAGTGCTGTTCCTGAAAAGGGATCACATGTGTGTGAAGGTATTAGTAAAACTAACTGCATTTTTTCCAGTGAAAAGGTTCCATAAAACCTCCAATTTTCCCTCCCTCTCCACATGTCTTTGATTAGAAATTTTCAGTGGTTTTGTCCTCTTAAATAGCAAAATGCTGCATTTTCAATTCTGGAATCCCAAAGAGTAATTTTCATGACATTATTAAAACAAATATAATAGAAAATACAGATAAATTCTGGGGCCAGATCTGCTTGTCAGGATTATGTTGTATCTGTCCTACAATAAAGCATTTATGATCATCCTGAGGATCTCTCTGAAGATTGAAAGTGGCAGTCCACTTAAGCTCTTTCACAGACAATTACAGCAGTGCTTCTGAAAGCAGGATAGCAAGGTCTAAGCTAGCAAAACTCATTTGAGCAAAGAAAAGCATAAAGAGCAATGTGACACAGAGACTGCTGTTTATTACCAGTGCTGTTCAGGCTAGTCAAGCAAACAGGTTGGATTTACATGATGGATGCAATGGAGACGATGGATCCCATCAATCTGTAAACCAGAGCTGTGTGGACAGGGCTGGCTGCTGCTGAAGGTTGAATCTGTGCAGTCCTTGGATAGTTACCTTCATACAACCTTCGGAGTGTCAAAGGGGGCCATAAATTAGTACAAAATACATTGTCTATGCAGAACTAATAATAATACAAAGAATACAAATGTTGACCTCTGGTTTCAGACACCATGGGGAAAAATGGGAGATGTAGTGCCTGATCAATATAATTTCAATCACTGTACCAGGGGAGTAAAAACAAATCCATAATATTTGCTTACAGCACAGTTAGTCAGGCACCAAATAATAACCACTTTCAACCTAAAAAGGCACATCATCTATGACTGCAAAGATGCACAGCTGCAACTTTAAGGCTCATGCTTTCCAGATACTTGGGAATTCAAAGAGAAAAGTGGGACTAGCCAACACACATAGACTCGGTTCATTTACTCAGTGATGACACAGCTCATGTTGACAAAAACATTTCATCAAATCTCCTCACAGATTGCATCAGCTATAAAAATATATATAAATGGTCTCCCCTTGCTTGATTATCTTGCTTCTCCATGGAGAGTTTTGTGGGTGATATTGATATTTTAGTTCACATTTGTTTCTCCCCCACTCTAGATCAATACAGCGACGTCAGCAAATCTTTGTGTTTTAGATCTGCCCTAACCTGGAAGCGCTGGGGAGCGTGTGATTTTTCCTGATGTTCTTGGATACAAGCCATGTCTGGTCTGGCCTCAGCTTAAATGGGTTGGCCCTTCACTTCAACCCTTCACTTGCCGAAAGTCAGGGTTTTGGAGGCTGGGTGTAGCTCTCAGCTAACATAATTGAGATGTCATGTAAATTTGTGCTGACAGTGTCCCATGGCATTTTGCTGTGCTGTATGGATCCAGGATGCTGCTGGCTGAGGCCTGGCTGGGTGATGCTCAGTGTGTCTCAAATGTAGGCTTCCTCCTGCACAGAGGCTGCTGGGCAAGGGGACAGATGGGGGATCCCTAAGTAAGGGATCTGTCTGTTGTTTGCTTACATTTGGAGGATCAGGTGTTTGTGTCTCCATTAAAAATAAACCAGAATAGCCCCAAGAAATAGCTGACTCCTGGCAATTTCTTTCCATATCAGAAACAAAAATTGCAAGGCTCAAACAGCCACTAAATAATGTGTGCAACAGAACAAGAAGCATTATGAGCTCTTTACTCTTATGTTTTTTAAAGATCTAAATGGTTGAACTTACTTACCTTAATCATCAGAACATAGCTGGAAGAAGGACCACAGCAGGCCAGACAATGTCCAGCATTGACCAGAAGACCAACTCCCGTGCAGCGATCTCATGATTTGGAAGTTCTCAATCATATCTATCTGTAACATGAAGTATCAATATGTAATTCTGTTTCTTTTGGATTTTGCTCCTCATACTGTTTATAATGAAGATTAAGGGACAAATATTGTTTTAGCCAGGCCACAAGGAATCTGAGATGCTTATTTTTACCATAGTCCTCCCTACAGGTTTGCAATTATTTTTGCTGGCAAAATGTGGTTTAAATTTTCTTTTTAATGAAAGAGGGAAAAACTCTATTCCACTTCATGTTTTTCTTTGGAAAGTGTCAAAAGCCCATTATTCTGTTCTACCTTCCTGCTACATGCTGAGTGTTTATGGTGAAGAAGAGTTGCAGCAGATCAGATATCAGGGAGAAAGTCAACTTCAGGTGCCTTAGACACTTTTTCCTCTTTCAGAGTACAAAACTGCCCTCTGATACATCATTTCTCAAAACAGGATAAAAAGGTTATGGACATGCCATTGAAAAACTTCAGCTTTTACCTCATGCTTTTCCATGAATCAATTAGTCTGTTGATGGAAATAAAGTAACTTTATGCCAAAACTGTGTCTTGTATAGGATGTGGAGGCTTCCCAAACAGGCATGAAAAATCAAAGTCCATTGTTTTGCCTCCTCTCAAGTGACAGGTTCATTTTAAATACAGGAGCAGCACTTGTGGATAGCAGCCAGAGCAGTGGCCTTTAGCTGCGTTGAGACATGGTGATGATTGTGTCACTGGCCCATATTGGGGTGTGTTTGCTGTGGTTTGCTGTGCACTGGCAATGTGAAGCATTGCTTCTTGGGGAGGGTGGATGCTTGCACAGCCTGTGATGTCCCTGATTTTCTCCTTGGTGAACTGATGACATTGTCACTCTGGCAAACTTCACCAGCTGTTCGGCAGCTTAGCCATATTGCACAATGTCACCTTCTACTCCAGACGAGGTCATTTGGCTTCAGTGACCACTGAAGACCTTCACAATAGACTTGGGGTGCTGGTAAATGGAGATCTTGGGTGTTAAGTACTGGTAACACTGGAACAGAACCAGAGAGCCCTGACACCCTGAACCAGCTTGCCAAGAGGATTTGCTCTGTAGACTATAGATAAAATAGCTGAATAGCAGATCAAAGACTACCAAACAAATGAATCACAAAGTCAAGCTCTCTCTGTTTTAATGTTAATTAATTATTGCATGTACAGTGTTACTGGTTAAACATAATTGGAGCAGTTGTACAAGGGAATATCCTGTAGACTACTAATTAAAATACTCTCTGGGCAGGGGTGAACTTTTCTGAAGAAAACAGGGACACAAGACTAGATCACACTAATCAATGGGCTTCTGGTTAAAGAGCAATGACAGTTTGGATGTGATTAATTTCAGCAGTGTTTGACCAGCTTCTTAGTCTGATATTGAGTCTAAGCAAGCCAAAGAGGAGAGAGAGATACTTCGAGGTGATGATTCATGCTTTTTATAAGGAAAGCAAACTGAGTAAATAAACGAGAGGGAGGGAAGAGCAAAATAGAGTAGCAAGAAGTGGAATGGACATCAGGAAAGGGGCAGAGCCAAACCCTAGGAAGCTGTAATGTTCCAAAAATCTCACAGGGCAAAGTAGCAGGATCAACCACAGAGAGGCCCGGACCCCAGTCGGGGAAGTCCCAATGCAACCTGCAGATGTATGGCTGTCTCCTGCATGGCCAAACCCCGCAGCTGAGAAGAGCAAAGAGTTGCCCACATTGTGGGTCTTGATGGGGCTTAGGTTTGAATTACACTAAGCTCCTTTTAAGCAGAAGTTCAAATGGGACAGCAGATACAACATGGAAAGCATAAAGTGCCAGAAGTTCTAGGTGTCTTCAGACACAGAAAAATGATTTTGAGTGTCTCTTGGCACTCGGACTGTGGTTTCCTCTTGTGTTTATAATTAATAAATTGAAAGGACATCTAAGCTTTAAAAAATATCAGTAGCCGCCCTAAACTGTGTTTGCACAATCCTGAAGGCAGGCTTTTGTTGTAGATGAAACAAACAGCTTTGCTAACTATAAACCCTCCCTTTACAAAACACTACCAGGAATGAACTGTTTGTGGCAGCCCTCTGGTCAGGTGAATCTATTTAATGAATAACAGCTATAAATATACACTCAGCAAAATTTCACGCAAAGGCAAAGGACTTAGCCCTTCCCAGGGCAGAGGCAGTGGGGGAGTTGTAACGTTGACAACTGACACAGAGTCAGATGTTTTTCCCATATACTGCTGAGACAGCTGAGCTGCAGTGCGGAGTTGGGAGAAGCGAGAGTAGCTGGGCATTGTCTTTTTTGGACCTCATCTGTGTGATTAAAAGTAGAATTCATCTCTGCAAAGAGGCAGGCAATGCAGAAGCACCTATGCAGGATAATCAATCCCATCCTTAAATGAGTGTCTAAGAAGGGTTCAATTGTCCTTCCATGTGTTTACTTTCTCTACTGATTACAGAGGGAGAGTACAAGATTAGTTTGCATTAGATATCACACGTTTAGGTAGGCAAAATTAGGTAATCCCATCCTTGAAAGTCCTTCCATGAACTACAGGGAGAGATAATCTGAACCTCTTTTATGAGAGAAAATATTATAATGAGATGTAGCAGCTACTTTATAAGAGATATGTGGAAAGCCTTCGCCTACTCTGGCTTAAAAAGTCTGAGCATAGCACATGGTGAGAACAAAGTGGAGCCCACCAGGTCCTGCTCTGCATGTCCATGGTGAAGAACCACTCTGTGCCAGACAAATGGTGCCATCCTTCAGCATTGTCACCACAACTGGGAGAGCCAGATTCTGGGCTGTAAGACATGACCTCAGTACAAATTAAAAATCAGGAGCCAATTAGCCACGGGCTCCAAGTATCTCATAAAGAAACCAAGCAACTCTTTCGTAAAATTTGAAAAATAAAGAAAAGCCCCAGTGATGATACTAATACTTGTTTGTGCCTGTATTGTTACTGCCAGGAGAAACCAGAATCTGCCTGAATGAGGCTGCCAGAAGTTGGACTGTTTTGTCTTTGTGAAGCAGGGAGGTGTGTGGATTTTTTGTGCCTCTGCATGGAAACTTAATTTTACTCTCAAAAAACCCAAGCCTATCTCGGTTGCTTTTCTTAAGTGCAATACTGCCCACCACTCAGGAAAAAGTAGATGAGCTTCTGTGTATTGACCATGGGATAAAAGTCTCCCTCTAGTTGCTGGGGAGGTGCTGGAGTTGCAGCATCAGCTCACACCTTCATATGCCTCTAAGTATCAACCTCACATGCACACCTGAGCTCATGGCTGCTGCGGGGCCAGGTGTGAAGGGCTGCCAAGAATTTAGTGCAGTGGCTCCTTGGAGGTGCCTGTTAAAGAAATCTTCTGCCACAGTCACGTCAAGATAAGTGGCTAGAATTAGGCTGCTGAGAGTCCTTCAGACTTCATTTTTCCATCCCTCTTTTTTGCAGGGAGTGCAGAATTCCCTTCCCCTCCCACTCTCTCTCTATGGTATTTGCAAGGATACTTGAGATGAGGGCTTTCTTAGATGCCACCCCTATAAAAAATACAATCAACATGACTTATAAAGTCAATAAAGTTTAAGAAAGATTAAAAAATAGTAAGTCTTTACCTGGACAAAATCAGAGGAAGTCATTCTTGTATCTTATCTTAGGTTGTAAATAAACAAGAACTTTCTTAACTTCATACTTCTAACATGATGAACAAGAAAGAATGGCAGTTTGGTAATTTGTGACGTGTAACGTTTTAGGAACAGTCTGCAAATAATCGTTATCAAAAAGCAATTTTTTTTTAACAATAGCTTTAGTCTTTTAAGTACATTTTGTTTTAATAGCTAATTTGTTTCATTTAAAGTATATTAAACACAGGACTATGTAGTCCACTAGCAAAAAAGAGTAAAATTAAATTATGGTAAGAATTCAAATGGCCAAATTAAAATTTAAGATGGACATGAACTGAAATCTTAGATCTATATGTAATGGAATTGTTTTGACTCCTTATTTCAATAGAGAAATCTCCACATCAGAGCAAATATTCTGAAATTAGGTGTTATGGCTGAGGCCATATCCTCCATCCTTCCCCTCCTGGCTATGTACACTCCTAAGTCTCCTCCTGTGGCCAAGGTGCTTATCCAGAGATGTCTAGGCTGAGTCAGTCAGTGTTTACATCCTTCCTAAAGCTGTCAGGATCCAGGAGTTCAGCAGAGGGTTGCCCTTAAGAGCCAGTCCATTAGGCACTCTCAGAGCTTATGTAATGCAGCAAGTGTCCCACCAAATAAAATCAGGGCTACCCTTCTTGGTGGGGGTTGTCTCTACATATTGACCAGAGCACTGAATAATCCCTTCTGTTAGGAGTGTCCTGACCACTCTGGAGTTAGATGTGTGGCTGTCACTGTGTCCTTTGACACTAAGGCTCTGGCTCGATATACTATCCCGTGTTGTCTTGGCATTTGCTGGTTTGAACCATGGAAAGTCAAACCTCAGTTAGGATTGTGAGCCCCCATTTCTTGGGAAAATACTTTAACCATTGAGTGTTATGTAAAAGGAGGACAACAAGAACATCTGTAATCACCTTTTGAAAGGAGTGACCATGCTTTGATTTTGAGGGTGGCCTGATTTTTCCAGGATAATGAAGCCTACCCTGGCACAGAAAATGGAACAGGACCCTCAGGGGACTGAGCTCGTGCCCAACATAGTTTCAAAACTGAGTGAACGTGGAGGAAAATGTACCTGATTTCTTGGCCAGGGCAGCTGAGTGTATGTGCAGAAGCTGATCGATACACTGTTTAACTGCATGGTACTCAAGGACAATTGACCGTCTACATTTTCAGTATCACAGAATCATTCAGGTTGGAAAATACCCTTGGGATCATCGAGTCCAACCATCAGCCCTACTCTACAAAATTCTCCCTACACCATATCCCCCAACATCTCATCCAAAATCGCATCCATATTGCGATATCATTCCTTCTGGGTTTTCCTTTTTCCATTATTCGAGTTCCATTGCCAACCGGTTGCCAAATATTGTTGGACTATTTTTAAACCCCTGAGGTGGCACCATCCAGGTAAGTTATGTTTTGTGTCCAGTGCTGGGGCTTTCCCATTCAAAGGCAAACATCGCCTGACTGTCTTTGCCTAGAGGTACACAGAAGAAAGTGTCCTGGAGATCAGGTACAAGAAACCACTTCTGCTTTTCCTTCAAAGGTGTCAGAAGGGTATATGGGTTAGCTGCTACTGGGTGAAGGTCCTGATCAATCTGATTCATGGCTCTTAAATCTTGAACTCATCTATATTCCTTGCCATTTTGCTTTTTCACTGGCAGTATCGGGGTGTTATATTCTGACTCACACTCTATCAATAATCCATAATTCAAAAATTTCATTATGAATTCTTCCAACCCCTTTCTAGCTTCCCACTTCATAGGATACTGGTTTTGCCTTACCCATTTAGTTCCAAATTTTAGAACAACTTTTACTGGTTCCACCAATCTAGACCCACCTTGGATTCCAGTAGCCTGTACCAAGGGTGTTACTGCATCCTTTGCTCCTGCAGGAATTCCTTCCTCCAGTCTTTGTGTCTTATATGCCTTGATCATTTTTTGCCAATGGGTCATGCAAAAATTTTAGATGTAGTTTTAATCCAAGCCTAAAAGACAGTGTAGCAGAGTTTAATGCTAGAATTGACTGACCAGAGCAGGCAAAAACATTTCATTTCAGTGTCTGAGAGCTGCACAAAAATACAGGCAATAAACAACTTGCACTGGAAGATTAAGATGACTCAAGGCTCCAATAAATGCCTGACAAAATTAGATTTGATTTTTCTTTCCTGAGGTCAAGTTGTTCTTTGTTCTGGCAAATTCATTTAACCATATTAACCTCCTCAGAGATATATTTTATGTACACTTTCCATGCACTGCAGCTAAGCCCAGGTCATCCTTTAATACTGTATCATGAATGGATACCTCCTTGGTTGACCAGTGAATAGCCTCCCACTCCACCCCAAATAAGTATGAAGTTTTCATCTCTGTGGCAAGAGCATTTACTATTATTAGTGCCTCAGAAATATTGCTTTTGTTGTATATTTACGTAGGGGTACAGGCAGAAGGGTGTGAGCAGGTATGTGTGTGTACACGTGTGTGCATGCAAAAGAACTCTCTTAAAATTAATTGCCTTGGCTCACAAAACCTTCTGGATCTGTTTACATTCCTGAGGCAAATTCCTTAATATATCTCTAGTTAAACTGTTCCACAGCTTCTAAATGCATGGCTTTGGTATGCTACCCACCTTCCCTGCGCAGGGAATTGCCGAGAACATTTAGTGCCTGCAGAGCATAAACGTTTCCCTGATATAAACACAGCAGCAACGTGATAATATGCTCTGCTCATGATACTTAGTCCTGAAGATAATGTATTGGATTTTCTGCATATGATGTTAATACAGCATGGGAAGGGGAAGTTGTTTGGTTTGGATAGTGGAGAGGTGAGCAGGAGGAGGTGGAAGGAAGGGAGTGGAAAGTATTTAAATAGCTTCAGTAATGACCTTGGTACTGATGGGGGACTCCCACTCACATGAGGAGTTATGCCGAGTGTTTGAATTGAGCAAGATCTGGCCCAGTGTGTCAGGTAATTTGTAGTGTTATGGGCTGGGCAGTGCACATTCAAGATAGCGGTAAGAAGTGTTTGTACTCCTACAGGAAAGTGGGTGGGGGGTCCTTCCCCAGGCCTTGAGGCCATGTCAGTGCCATTCCCAGTGACCTTTCAAGGCCAAAAGTATTAGTGCAAATAGAAAAATTTGGAAAATAGCAACCAGCCTTGCTCACACATCCCCAATTTTCTCCCTGAAACCTGTGAGCTGACCCTCTTCCATGAGTTTACAAATCAGGACAAGGCAGTCCCATGAGGACCATGCTGTCCTATGGCCTCAGACAACTGAAATGGGGACCTCCGTCTGCATCGTTGGCATGTGTGCAGTACAGGACAAAGGTGCTCATAGGTTCTCCTGTCTCTGCTGTATGAGAACAAAAGAAAGGTCTGGAAAAGATGAGAGAGAAGTGAATCTACAGCTCCAAACACAGTGGCTTGAAGAAAACTTAGGACACAGATGCTCTTGGGCAGAGTGCTGGGCTGAAAATGCAAACATGGGTCTGCACCCCTTCTTTTCTGACTCCTTTTTACTCCAATACGTAGGATCACCTCTGAGGAATAGCTTGTTCCATCATCAGTGTGACAGAGCACACCACCATTTGGCCAAAACTCTCAGGTAAAGCCAGTAGCAACATGCTACAACCTCTCAGCAGAATATATGTATATATCTGTTTTATTTTCCAAAGTAAAGATCCCATCAAAAGAGTCTGTTATGCAAGAGATATTTTAAATGGAGTAGCAAGCTACTACTGCAAATTATTTTATTCAGCTTACCAGGCTTCCTGCTGTTGGAGGCTAGTATTTGGGAATGTGGTGTGCAGCAAGATGGTGAGTCACTAGAGTTTATGCAAGAAGTGCTTTACATAACACCTTGCCTGATTTTTTTAATACAAGGTAAAGAAATGAAGAAATCACTTCAGCATCATGGAAGTATATATTGGTTTTGGAGACAAAAGTTCACTTATATCTGAAGTCCCTTTTATTTTGAGCATATGTAAGATTAAATACTTTTTTACTTGGTATTGGTTATTTTTGTTCTGGAAGAGCCTAGAAACTCCCATGCTACCGAGGGCTCCAGAGTACAGACTGCAGGGAGGGGTCTACAATGTCTCTCCACTCCTTTCTGGTTGCTTCACTCATTATTGCAAATCCACAGTTCCATCATCACAAGCAGCAGCCGCCACTGGGGCCTTCACATATGGTTACAGCTTCAAGCTGCTTCCAGCAGCTCCCTGAGCCTCCTTGACCCCAGCCTGGTGCTTCGTACACTGTATCATGATGAAAATGGAGACAGATTGAACATTACCTGTTTATGGTGATCACAGCCCGGAGTAGCAGCATGGGGAGAGTGGTGGGTCATAGGAAAAATGCCACACAAGGAACACAAGCAGCCAGGCCTTCACCAGTGATGAAAATCAACAGAACGGATGGACCATAAATGTACCCAATGCATACCTAAGGGAGGAAATTTTCTCTTTCACAAAATGTGTGTTTGTAGCCACAACTGAAAGGACCTGTGCAAAAGGAATAGGAGTTGACTGCGATCATGAGTGAACTTGTGAAGGAGACAATGATATCTACAGACTTGAGCGTCCTCCTTTTGGGACCAATATCTGCTGATTTCACCTTGCACATCTCCAAAATTAGAGTTGCCATCTTGATACCAACCAGGAAACAAACTACTGTTCCTGCTACTGTTCAGGAGATACTGTTTACTAGCACACTTGGACTCACTTTCTTGCATGTGTTTATTCAGAGCAGTCATGTGCTTGAGCAAAGATCAGTGGTGATTTGTGATGTCTGCTGAAAACCCCCTGAAAATCAGTTATTGATTAAATTCTCATTATCATTTGTAATAGATTACTGTGCTAAGGGAGCTCTCGGGTACACTCGATGCTATTTGCCTGGGGATATGGCAAAGCTCGGTCAACACCATCCTGAAGTTAAGTACTGCTTTATTGTACTTTGCTTTCTGCTCAGCAGGCATTTAGTAGAGTTCAAAATGTAAACATGAAATTATGACTTCAGATAATAAGACCTATTCAGAAATACATGGTAACTACTCAGCCGTTTGTGTGCATCTGCCATCCTGTTCCTTTGTCGCTTTGAAACATATGTCTTTATCTCTCCTTTATGTTTTAATAGCAGCCATAATAACCACCCAGCTTACTGCATAGAGTTGTGTGCAGGGAGCACATAGTTTAGTGCTGAAACACACACAGTTGTGCAACTGCAGCGCTGAGAGGGATGAACAAGACAGCAGAAAAATAAAACTCCAGGATGGATTTAAAATGCCACAATTCAACTGCTGGTTTTGCAACTTGGACCTATCACTCCAGGACCTGAGCTGGAAAGGGATGAGGGAGGAAACAAGGTCAGATGGACTCTAATCTGAGCAGAAGCCACGTTCGCATCGGTCAGTGTCCCTGCCACAATGCAAACAAATAATCATCCTGTAGTTGAAAGCCCGCACTACCTACCCAACCAAACTGCCCAACTGCACCATTTACTGGGACAGTGCTGCCTCCAGGGGCTCCACTGTCCTGTTCAAACTGTCAGGGTCTGACCAAAGATAACCTTTCCTGAAGGACACTAGTATTTTGAAACCTTAGACAGATGCTCGGTCTGCCCGCTGATCTTTGCTGAGAGGCCTGCTGGGAGTGGACACACATTTATTGAGACCTTGCACTGCATTTCTCAGAAGCTGAAATGTCCTGTAACATGATTCACCATTCTTTACAAAATCTGCCTCAGGCTGCCTCAGTTAAGGGGAAGTATTACTTCCCCCATGTTATTTTTAACCAAAACAATGGACACTATTATATCCATTGTTGGCTCTGGTAAGGGCAAGTGGGAGAAAGCAAGTCACAAGTTTTACTTGCTAGACAGATTGTATGATTGTGTCTTAAAAACACCCCTAAATCTAGGACAGCAAAACTGCAGCCACAGCTATCTTTCAGCTTTTGCATTCCTCCAGAAGAAGAATTATCACTTGCACTGACAGCAGATGGATGGGTCATCCCTGGGTCCCAGAGGATTACCCCTTTTGCCTTGTTTGTCTGGAAAGAACACACACACACACTCTCCTCTCCACTACCATCCCCCCAAAAAGAATATTTCTCCAATAGACTGCAAAGAAAGAGATCATTATTAATTTTTATTAATTAACAACAATTAATATTTAATGTCATGTCCTTGGTAGACTGGCATTAAATGCCATGTCCTTGGTAGACTGAGTACTGAGTTCAGCTCTGGGGCCCCCAACATACGAAGCACATGGCCCTGTCTAGAGGAAGGCCTTGAAGATGTTAAGACTGCTGGAGCACCTCCCCTATGAGGACAGGCTGAGAGAGTTGGGATTGTTCAGCCTGGAGAAGAAAAGGCTCCAGGGACACCTTATAGCAGCCTTACAGTACTTAAAAGGGGCCTACAAGAAAGCTGGAGAGGGACTTTTTACAAGGGCATGTAGTGATAGGACAAGAAGTAGTGGCTTTAAACTGAAAGAGGGTAGATTCAGATTAGATATAAGGGAGAAGTTCTTCACTGTGAGGGTGACGAGGCACTGGAATGGGTTTCCCAGATAAATTGTGGATGCCCCCTCCCTGGCAGTGTTCAAGGCCAGGTTGGACGGGGCTTTGAGCAACCTGGTCTAGTGGAAGGTGTCCCTGCCCATGGAAGGAGGGTTGGAACTAGATGATCTTTAAGGTCCCTTCCAGTGAAAGCATTCTATGATTCTATGATTGCTTGCAGTAGGCTGGATTAGGAGTCTATGCTAGTGGACACATCCCACCCCAATGGGATTCATGGGGAGCAGTCACTGGAGGGAGACGTAACCCTCAGTAACATGGAATCAACAGCATCTTTCTGACTTCTCTCAAAGAGTAGGAAATCCCAGATAAGTTATGGGAGGAGAGCATAGGCCCTTACACTGCAGATACCACACCAGATAACACTGGAATCTTTTGCATATTCAAGCTGGAGGGACCCCAGAATAAGTTTGATCCACCCAACAAGTATTTCAGGAATGCACTTGGGATCCTGCAGGGAATAGCCCAACCCTCAGCAGGTGAGGCCCAACCTGCTTTTAATGGGAAAAATCCTGAGCCAGAGTCCCTGGGTGGGAGGCCAAAATGCTGGAGCCTGAAGAAAACATTGCACTGAATTGCAAAGGATTGCTCTTGGCAAATTAACCTTGTAAGGTCTGATGGAAAATTATACACCTGAAAGGAGGTTTTGAAATGTCTTCTAGGAATTTAACTTCTTGCTATATATTTCACAAAAAGCTGGATAAGGTATTACATTCTTGCCTTGCAGAGAACCAAATGCTCTTGAAGTCTGTTGGAGTTTTGTCAGGGAGGGCAAAAATCCAGGATATTGTATTACAGTATCATTTTTAGTGCACTATGCAGTGTCCACAGAAGTGACTTGTTCTGTCACAGCTGGGCTTGGTAGGATGCTCCATGCTAGAAGGGGTGCTAGGACCTGCTGAGTAGGACTGAGATGTGGGGGACTCCCAAGAGCCTGGATGGAAGGCAAACCTACAGAGGATGTTGGGAAAGAAGGATTTCTTCCTCTCCTGACACAGCTTTTCAGTTTCTTTGGGTGGAGCTCTTAGAAGGGATGAAAACAGCATGGCTGCCAGAAAACTTGTGAGACAGCCTGCTGTAAGGCTAGATTTATTTGCTAGATAACATCTAGTGCAGGTAACCTGCAGCCTTCCTTACACTGAAGGTTAAACTTTTCTCTGTCACTGAAATCCAATTTACAGGAAAGCTAATTAATCCTAGTTGGGACTCTCAGTGCAAACTGAGAGACTTGGGGGCCATACTTTATATCTTTCATCCTCCCAGAGAGTATTTACATTGCAAAAAGGTCAGGCTTCTAACAACTAACACTGGGGAAACTTTGCATTTCTGAAGGATTTGAATAGTGCTATTCTAACCCATTTGCTGCAGGTTTTGTTTCCACAAAAATGACATAATCATCATAAATAGCATTTTTTGTATGGTATTGTGCATGCCGTAGATTCATATGGTAATTCCCTGAAGCATCTGTTCCTCCATATTCATAGGTC
Organism: Strix aluco; assembly: GCF_031877795.1. Lineage (NCBI taxonomy): Eukaryota > Metazoa > Chordata > Aves > Strigiformes > Strigidae > Strix > Strix aluco. The sequence continues at coordinate 8,482,540 of NC_133931.1, read as the reverse complement.
CTTTAAAGGATCCCAGTCTACATGTATAGATCTTTGCATCCTAATATTTCCTGAATTCTGCTGTAGATGAAGAGTATATGTCTCATATGCATGTCAGTGAAATATGGAATATATTAAAGAAACCTCAGCTAGATATCCTCTGAGAGATCTTCCTAACTCTGTCCTCTTGAAAGGACTTTCTGGAGAACGGAGTAGAAGGAGTTCGTACTTTGTGAGGAGCTAGGTGGTATTAAGTCTGCAGCTGTCTTGGGAAAATCTGGCATCCAGAAGCAGGGTTGGCAATGCTGACACAGAGTGATGCTCTCCAAAACCTGGTTAAGTGCTTTTCCTCTCCAACAAACCTTTTTCAAGCATAATTTAGACTGAAACTACTTGCATATTTAGAAGAAATCAAGCTGCTGTATAACAGTGCCTTTTCTGACACCAGCTTCCAGTGCAAGCGCTGATTTATAGCCTTTGGTAGAGTTTGTCTGGTCAGGGAGCCAGTCTGAGCTGGGCCCTGCAGTGCTTTACTGAAGAAACAAAAGGAAAGAAAACACTTGGCAACTGATAAACTCCTCAGACATCAGTTGTTAAAACAAAAGTTTTCAGCCAATAGCTGAATTAATACAATTTGTTGCCTTGGGTGTTACTGAGTTTAGCTCTTCTTCAACAGAGTTGGTGCTATAGTTATGTGTTTGGGCACTTGTATAACAAAGGGGAAACCTGGGCTTTCACTGACTGCTATTCAGCTTTATATTGTAATTTCTGAATTACAGTAACATCCAGTTACTCAACTAGTCTGATCACAAAGCCAAGACGTCCCATCCCAACTCACAGAGGATCTCTGCTGTTCAGTAAGAAAGATTCTTAGTGCAGGCCAGCAGCAAGAGTGGTAATAACATGAGTTTCATCCAGGAACATCTGTTTTCCTTTCAGCATACAAAGATGTAGGGCTGGAGATGTGAGAACAGACACATCCTCTTGCTCCATGTCCAGAGAGTCAATAATTTTGTTATGCTCTGTTTGGGGTTGGAGCATATTCAAGACTTGGACAAGCCAAAAAGATATTTTCTTGAGATGGGGAATCACAGCTAATCTACCCCAAACTCAGAGAGCCCCACTCATTCTAAAATCAAATCTACGATGTGTTACTAATTCCTCAGGCTCTTCAGAAATCCCTCTTCTTCTCTGCCATATTCAGTCTCTGGGCTGCTAAAGCAAGACCCTCCCCCTAGTTGTGACCCATCAGGAAGCACTGTCTGGGTGGGGGTTTCATGTCTTCCCTCACCATTATTTTCTTTTTGCTGTTCTGTGAAGATGGTGTCAAACAGAACATTTCAGTTTATTCAGTTTTGCTCGACTCTTTCTCTATGAAGTGATCAACTGTAATTCTTTGTTGTGAACCCACAACAGAGATTTCCCATTCAAGTCCTGGGCAGGTCTAAATATAGCTTCTAATAGCAACAGCGTTCAGGCCATTAAAGACAAGCTTTTCTTTCATTTTTTTTAGATATTATTGTCATGGTTTAACCCCAGCCAGCAACTAAGCACCATGCAGCCATTTGCTCACTCCTCAGTGGGATGGGGAGGAGAATCAGAAAGAAATGGAAAACTCATGGATTAAGAACAGTTTAATGACTAAAATAAAATATAATAATAATAATATTAGTAATAATAGTAGTATAACAAAAAGAGAGAGAAATTAAACCCAAGAAAAGACAAGTGATGCACAATACAGTTGTTCACCACCTGCTGACAGATTCCCAGCCAGGCCCCTCCCAGCCAACTCCCCCAGTTTATAACTGAGCATGACGTCCTATGGTATGGAATAGCCCTTTGGCTAGTTCAGGTCAGCTCTCCTGGCCATGCTCCCTCCCAGCTTCTTGTGCACCTGCTCGCTGGCAGAGCATGGGAAACTGAAAAATCCTTAACTTAGGATAAGCACTGCTCAGCAACAACTGAAACATCCCTGTGTTATCAACATTATTCTCATACTAAATCCAAACCACAGCACTGTACCAGCTACTAGGAAGAAAATTAACTCTGTCCCAGCTGAAACCAGGACAATTATAAATAGCATCAAAAGAGGAGATGGTACTGCTATGTCTACGTGTGAAGGGTGATTCTGTCTGTTCCCTACTGGCACCTGTACAATCCCTATTGTGGCTAAGAGGCCTATATCCTGGTGTACACTCATTCCCTTAAGAAGATCATCACCTCTGTTCTCCTTTGTCCTGTGCTCAGACAGAGTTTTTTTCTCGCCTGACCCCAGGCCTGCAGACTTCAAGGAAGGGATTTGCAGAAGTGATTTAAAAGAGTTTATGTCGAATAATCCTAACTCTCTTAATCGGTTAGCTCTGAGTTGCAGCATGCTGTGCGTGTTTTGAGTATCAGTACATGTGCACCACATAGATTATAGGCATGGTTCTGGTATGAGGAAGCTGATGTGAAAATCAAGATTTTTCTCCATAGCCACCCTTGATGACAAAAGAGTGACTCGCCTTGGCTAGGGGAGCAAGGTGAGTCATCAAACGTGATGACTTCATTCTACCCACACACGAGGCAATGTGAAGTGATCACATGTCTTTTCATTTCCTTGTGTGCTGGAAGGCAGATTGGAGGGTGAAAGATATCCCACATGAGTTCAGGGGAGTACAGGGAGTTTTAAAACAGAAGAGAGAAGTAACCTACAGAGATTCATAGGAACCACTTACCAGGAGGGGGAAGAGATGGACATTGTTTTATCAAGACAAAGAACTAATATTAGAGCAGGTGAAAGGCATCTGGGAATTCAGAGAACTGTCATGGAGGACATGACCTGAATCCCCCAATTTTTTATTTCCTTTGGGTCTCAGCTTGTGTGTTTCATGATACTGATACATGAGGAGAAATGATTAATTCAGAAACCTAGTGCGAAAGTCCTGTGTGTTGGTGCATGTGCATGTGTGTGTGTGTTGCATATTCCCCTGTGCCACTTCCAGAACAGCAATGGTGGTAAAAGCTATACTGACTGTACAGTGCAGTCTGAGAGCTTGGCCAGTGCCAAGTTTCCTCTGAGAATTCACTTTGGCTGAAATCAAACTGAAGTTTAGGGATGCCTTGGATCTGGTGAGTGTCTGATCTGGGCAAGAGGATGAAAACTGGACCTAGAAATGCCCTTCAGGTGGTTATCAGGAGCAGGCATCTCCAGACTCCTGCTCTTGGACTCCTAGTCCTTGTAGGTGTAAATGCACAGTTGGGAAGTTCTGCATCTGGCATAAGCAAGAACTGGAAACTTGTTGCTTGATTGATCGGTTTTTCCCACATCTAGTTTCAGCTTTCCAGAAATAAAGCAATGATTAGTAGCACAGGAAAGGAATCAAGGAGAAAAGTGCAGGCAAAGTTGAAGGTTAGCAGATTATAAACCTTGCTAAGTTTGGTGAGCTCCAGGCTGAGTTGTATAGTGTTAGGAAAGTAAAGTAAAATTTTAACCCAGACAAAAACCCCAGTGGTGAATCAGCAACCGATTCTCTAAAATCACATCGCTGCAAGCAGGTCCATCTAAAACATCCCTGCAAGCACGTCCATCATGTCTCAGAGGAGTGGGTGATACATTTTCCTGGGACACACACCTTTCATGTGATTTTTCTGAGTTCCGTGCTAAAAGAAGAACAAAGCTGCCTGGCATGTTTTGACCTGCATGAGCTCTGAGCACGTCATTGCCTCTGATGAACTGTTCTCTTTCATCCTCCCTCTTCCCTTCTTGATTGTTTTTGAGAATTAAGGTCTGTGGCCATAAAAGGTGTTTCTGCTCATATCTGTTGACTACAGGTCTGGGTGTGATTTGTTTCCATGTGAACATATTGATATGTTCCTGGAAGATAATGCCTTTTCTTGAAATGCAGATAAAAAGAGTACCTGTCTTCAGGCAAGGCAAGCTATGAAGAAACCCTTCCCAAACACAGCAAATTAACTTTCCTGATTTGCAGATAATATGTGCCCATAACACCTGGTTCTGCCATGAACACTGTTTATCAGAGGATTTCAGAACAGGTTACAGTGTAAAGACATCTGTTTGGGAAAACGTAGTGGGAAATTAATGGGGAACTAAGACACAGGGAATTTACTGTCTTGACCCTTGACTGTTGCAGCCATCCAGCCATTCTCCTGCCTCCACTGACAGCATACGGTCTGTATGTGCTTATCTCACCTGCTATCACTTGACTGGAGGTACCCACCAGAAGTAAAGACATATCAGCAATTGAGCAGAAAAGATTAACCTGTTGCACGAGTGCTAGCTGAATGTAGATAGAAATGTACAAAGTCATTACTAGCTTGTTAACAATCATGGAACAGGGCAACATGTTGGTAGTTTAACCACTGGCCTTTTCCAGACATCAGGAAGGCTGATGCTACATGCTCCAGGTCTAGGCACCTGAAGGGTCCCTATAGTTACAACTTGAAGTTTCTCTGTGCCCTGGGGCCAGGTTCTCCCCTCACTGCTGGTCCTTTCATTTTCTTCTGCAGGTTTTACTACGGGAAAGGAGAATGAGTGATCAGTTCTCCACCATCCCTGCACAGGAGTGCAGCCTTCCCTTCTCCATCCAAGCCCCTGAGAAGAAAGTAAACGTCAGTGCCATGAGGGTGGCTTGTGCACAATAACCCTCTCTTCAGATGCTCTGTAGATTTCCTTGCAGTGATCTCTAGCTTTGGCAAGAAGGACAGACCTGGGAGCCTCCACAGTAAACACACCAGCAGCAGCAGCCGCTTGGGATATGGGCTGCAAACAGTCTGTGCTGGGGTGTAGGCAGGCACCAGTGACTTGCCAAGAGCCTCAACTTCTGCTACCAAACAACTTCTGTTGTCGCAGGAATGAGGTGACTGACCCAAACAGGTCAGTGTGCTACCTCCCACCCTACTCCCAGGAGTGCTTGTTAACCTTAGGTCCTGTGTTGTGTTTGCCTTGCCTCATTTTCCAGGGACCAGCCCAAAGCAGCAGGCAGTTACTTGCACCACTATGGTAAGGCAAGAGATCTGCCTTTCAGTGTGACTTTGGGCACATGCAAACAATAAGATAATTGCAAATTCATGCTTGGATGCCTCAGTTTGGTGAGGTGCCACCTGGTTGTATAATTAGAAAACATATTTGAGCTATATAAGAAACTTTGTGGTGCTGACAATGGCATACAAAATACTACACTTCAGATAAATGTGCAAGCACTCACTGTTGTCTCTTACCACAATAAATTCAAATTTGATGTTTACATGTGAAGCAGAAGTAGCAAAGTTTTTAAGGTTTAGCACTCCAGAGAGCCCATACAGCATTTTACACTTGGACAATGCCTTGGCAGAGAATACAGTATTTTATAGTTTTGTGCTTTGCACCTGCAGAAGGCTGGTTCCCTTGATTGCCTGAAGCCTAATAGAAACTGCTGAAGAAAACTTTGCATGCAGGGATGACTGGCTTTCACATGAAGCTTGTTTTTTCTAAGACCAAAGCTCTTCAGCCTGACCAGTGACTTTGTATGGCATATGGGTGCTCAGCAGGAGACATGCTAAGGAAGACCAATCCATGCAACACCATTAACCTCTCACTGTGGTCACAGGTTTTCTTGCACGTTCTGTGGAGCCTGATTTCTGTTCATGCTGCAGAGCATGGAGCTTTGCTTATTATTTATTGTTCTGTTGTCTGTGACCAAAACACTACTCTGCCTCCAACAAATGACAAATGGAAAATGACTGACCCCCTTTTCTGGTGGGATGTCTCCCTCTTGGTTACTCTTTTCTTTTGTCTCCTTCACCTCACTGCATATAACTGACAGAGTTAATAAAAAAATTATAAGATATAAAAATATTGTTCCCTCTTGTCTCACTAAGGAGCTGGGGCTTTGCAGGCAGCTTAATAAATAGTACTATGAACCTAGGACTGTTTTTGCAATAGGTGACTTTAATTAGTGTTTCATTTAGGCTGGAAAGAGAGAGGGGAATTTGAGAATCAATGCTAGGAAGCTAATAGCATCATTTCCAAGTCAAGATTTCTTCTCTCAAAAGCAACCATGAAATTTGCCCTGCAGAGTTCCAGATTTGTTGTTTCTCGTTGTCTGTGGTCAGTTTTTCAGTTTTTCGGTTTACAGGAAGAATAAGTTGGTCAATCCATCCTTCCTTTCCCAGTACCACTGCTTTAAACTCTGCCTGAGCTGTTGGCATCCAGCTGTGTGCTTTCAGGCTCAGCCAACATCACCAGGAGTAAAGAGTGCAGAAGCGTTGTTGCCCTCATTTACTTTTATGTCCCTGGCTTTTATTTTGAGTGTACTCAGACCCATGTTCACCGCCTACTTCTCTACTGGAGGTGATGCAGCTGAGTAGGGGCTTTGGGGCAAGGACAGCTCTAACCAGGAAGATGGAAGTTAAGTTAAAGGGAGCAGCTGTAGCACTTCTGCTGGGCAGAAAGGAGTTAAACCTGGTAAAGCATGTCATTATCAGTATCGAGAAGAGTGGATTATGAATATGCACAGAGCTTTGACACCGTGAAGTTTTTTAACAGTTGCTTTAAGAACTGTATTTTGAATAAAGACAGAGAAAAACAATCAAACACAGTAAGGACTGGGGGGGAAATGAAACACAAGAAGGAATAAGAGCAATAGGGTGGAAAGCAACATGGAGAGGACAGCACATCCCTTGTACGGGAGAAATTTCATAAAAAGATAATAATACTTTATATTGCCTTAATAACACTCTTTTATAGATGTCCAAAAACTTCATACTCAGCTGATTTACCATTGCAGTGCTCACAGTCTTCATTCTTTCAGGTTACATGTGAACAGGCAGAGCTGTTGACTTACCCACATTCACACAGGTAGCAATGACAAAACTGGAAACAACAGTCCTGAGTCCTCCCCTATAGAAAGTACCTAATCCAAAATTCACTCTACAACAAGATTTATTCAACTCCTTGCTCCTCTCCCAGTAAATGGAAACACTGACATAGAGCAGAGGGAAGATACATGGACCAGATAACCTCCCAGAGATCATTCTGCTCCAAAGTTTTCTGTGGTTCTGTGTGAACAGGTGGGAAGGAAAGGGCAACAGGAGCTGTTGAGAGAGTATACAAGGGGGAAAGTCATACCAGGGTGTGCATGGAAACACAGGCCTGCAGCACAGCGCTGAAGCTGGGAACATGCCAGACGAGGCTGTGGGAGGGACCAATCTGTACCAAAGGAGCTGAATTCTTTTTCTCTAGAAATGCTTGAATTTTCCTTTCTATGTGTCAATGAATGTGGGATACAGCTACTTACAGTCAAAATGGCCACCACTGAAAAGTCCAGCTATATTGAGAGAACAGATGTATTTAATTCCATTCCCAGTAGTTACTCATTAAATGCAGATTAAAAAAAAAAAAAAAAACAAAACCAAACAAAAAACAAACCAGACAGGTATTGCAAGGGGGGAATAAATAGTTAAACATGCAGGTGATAAACATCTGAGTTACTGATTAACTCCTGGCTTTTGTAGCCCCAGCAGTTCTTAAGTTGGTTTACTAGGAGACCAAAACACAGAGCTGTGCCAAAAAGGCCTCAACCTTTAATAACAAATATTACACTTTATCTCTCTTTGCAACATGTGTCCCTGGGCTGTGACAGTGAGGACAGCACTGCCCTCTATTGATGGGATGAATTCAGACCTGTTTCAATACCTGCCACATTGAATTATAGAGTCAAAAAAGAAAGAGAAATCCATGTAGGACAGGAGGGATTAAAATATAACTGCTTCCTTGGTGTGTTGACTACCAAGAGGTTGAGAGAGAAGAGAAGGAATAATGGACTTGCTCTGTGTGCACGTCCTCAAGTGTCATCTCCAAATGGGATGCCAGGACAGCTGAGCCTTTGGGCCAATACACTATGGCCAGGTTTATGGTCTCAGTGTAAAATCTGGACTGGAAGGGAAAGGGGGGACTTTGACGTTTCAGGAGAAATCAGAGTTAGTGAAAGCAATGCAGCACGCTTAACAGGATGGAAAATAGGCTGATGCTTATCTGTGAGTAAGAAGAGGGTGATTTCAGATGTCTTCTTCAACTTCTTCCATCTGGAATGGCTTGCTTGCCCTCCTGCACCCAGCCAGCTCCATCCAGTCTGGAGTTTTGCCTCAAGCAATATCTCTTCCTCACTGTCATTCTTGATGTTGTCACTTCTTATTGCAGCCTGTCATTTTCTTTAACTGAGAACATGCTGGTTGCCATCTGCAGGAAAGACTAAGAAGTAAGGTGGCAATAATCAGTGCAATTAGGGGTTCAGCTGAGCCACCTCAGAAGATGGTTCTCCCTTCTGATGGCTGAGCTCTTGCAGGGATGGGAGGAAACCCTTGAAGATGTGTGTCTCTGAAGAGGGACAGCTCTGCCCTATGGTGCAGAGGAAATCCTTACAACGTTTAATAACTGTGCTTTTAACTAATATAGCTTGTGCTTAAGCAAAGTTGCTCTGGCGAGGAACTGATCCTGCAACACCCCAATCTTTGCTTCACTCATTTTGAAGAAATGAGCAGAAGAACTCAGCACCTTCAGTATGGATGGACTCGCTGGATGAGCAGGATGCCCAGTTCTGGTGAAAGCCAGGGGCCCAGCAGACTGGAAGTGGATGATAGACCATGGTGAGCTAAGCCAAGGAGGGCCTGGCTGTGTCTCTGGGGATAAAGGCTGCCCTGTGAATGGAGCCTGAAAGGATGCAAGTCTTGTTTAGGTTTTGTCTTACTTCTGCTCAGTCTCTAATAATACCCATCATTACTAAGCCAAAACCAACAACCATTAAAAATACCACCCCTTGTTCATCACCGTCAGCTGTCACAGAAGGCAAAAATGCCCAGTTGCTGAGACCAGCTCATTCTGCTCCTTGACCTGCCTTTGTTATGCTCAGCTTTAATTTTTTTCTTTAACAATTTCACAGTAAGGTTCTATTTTCCAGGTCCCAAACAAACAGCAGGGTGCACGCTGAACAATAGTGAAGAGTTTGGCAGCATGCAGGTTCCTTCTCTGTGCCAGAAAAGCTTCTCTGATGGCCCTGAGTTCCTCTTTACCCCCCTCTGCCAGGGGCTGACATCAGGGAAAGAGAAAATACAATTGAAAGCCATCAAGAGTAATGTCCTGTTTATTTTCCTGCTAACAAAATTATTTTCAGGACATCTCAGAAATCAGAAATGGGAGCAAGGGGAGGAGCGGGAAAACCAGAACAAGCACACGCTGGGATTTCATTAGCTGTTAGCAGAGAAGAGACTAGAATTAGGACCAAAATGCAGGTCAGGGACAGGATAAATGAAGCTGTACATATGTCATGTGTCCTTGTTTACCCTTCTGGGAGAAGACCATAAAGAGCTGGAGAGGTTTCTGTGCCAGAAGCAGGACAACGTAATCTGTTAATTATGTTTGTGACCATACTCCAGTTTAGTTACTGCTGGCCCCTATAGCTGTGTGGGATGGCCACTCCAGAGCAGCAGTAGCACTGGTATGGATTTACCAGGGGAAAAAAAAGGAGATTTGGGGTCCTCATGAGCAGTAGCAGCTGCTGTTTGCCCTTGTGTCGAATGATGTGGTTGTGTAGCTGCACAGCCTCTTCCATGCTATTAGGGTGAAGTTACATACAATGGGAGATCCAGTCTGGCATCTCTTGGCTGCTGAAGGGGGCAGGTCTTGCTCCTCCTCTTTTCACCTTTCCTCCTTCCCTGCCTGTAGTTGCAGCAGTGCAGTCCTGCTCTCTTGCACCAACTCTGCCTCTGCTTGGATGCAAAGGGGAAAAAATAATCATCAGTGTGGTCTGGGCTCTACCAGCTTCTGTAAAAAAAAAATAGGTTTTTGTTCAGTAAGATTTCTGAGTTAAAACCTGGTTCTTTACCTTTTAACAGTGAATTTTCTAGACTGTTCTTCAGTAAAACTGTTCTGACTTAAAACCTGCTTCTTTATCCCTTAAAAGGGAGGATCTTAGTATGCTTTCTTATCCAGCACAGAGCAGCAGGACACATGGACTACCCACCTCATCTCAGTGTTAATGAGGTGTGCTGTGTGACATAGTCTTCTTGTGCTAGCAGGATCTTCTTGTCCAAATGTTATGTGGCTGTCAGAGATGCTCAGTCCAGCCTTCCAGGCTTTCAGTCAGTCCTTGGGAGTTCAAAGGTTCTCTTTCTTCTTTGCAGGCCAGGAGAAATGAGGTGGGACACCCATGTGATGAGGTATGGGGTGAGGAAAATGGGGTGGCCTCTGTCCAGGCATGGTTTGCAAAGTGGAAATCAGAGGCCAAGTATGCTGCTTTTGACCATGCTGTCTCTGGACCACCTCTGCCCACTCCGTCATGGCAGATGTGCCTCTTCTGGTAACCACCACTCAGGATAACAGGTTATGCTGTTCTCACTGCTCTAATTGCAGCTCCCATCCCTGCAGTTACAACTGCTCTAAGTGATGTGGATCAATAACAAACTGACGAGCAAGAGCCTTTCCTGAGGCTACTGCATGAAGCAGGGGATGAAGAATGGAACAGGGGGCTTTCCAGCTTTCAGTTCACTACCTCCTATCTGGCCAAGGTCAGTAACAACCCAAAATCAGGCACAGCCAAGAGCTGACTCAGCAGGGACCTCCCGCTGGGGTTCCTGCCTGCTCCCCTCTGAGCTTGACAGCAACCCTGTGGGTCTGCCAGGTTGAGCTGACCACAGTGGAGACAATGGGGAAGAGAAGATACACAGAGGGGATGACATCAGCCATGGACTTAATTGGGGATAGGGTCATGGGTAGGATGGGGAACTTGACCTCTCTCTCCCCCTTCCCCAGGCCAGTTCACAGGTGGCTTACCACAGCTAAATGTGCTATGAAATGAACAGAAAATTTTCCGAGAGAAGTAGTCCTTTCCATAGGAAAGGGTGAATGAAGCCATGAAATGACATTCCTGTCCTTTAATACAGCATCAGGACCCAAACCTCAACTAATCTTTTAACCCAGAAAAGCTACTTTACTAATCTGTGTACTGTGAACTCCCTTCCCTTACCCATTCCCATTTTGGTAAGGACTGCATTCATGGTATCTTTTTCTTTCTACAACTATTTTCCAGCATAAATTGCTTTCCATTGTTCCAGTCCAACCACCCAGTGGAAAAGAAAACATGCATGGGCTTTGATTTTCATCTCTCTCACTAGTATAGGAGAAATGCAAAACCTGGTCTCTGAGCCAAAGCTAGCAGTAGATGGCCAACACCTGCTCTGCAGTGGGGTGGAACGGTGATGATGATGGCAAAGAACACGGGGGAGGCTCTAACTGCCCCTGGCAGAGTGGCCTTTCCCACTGCTCAGGAGTACATAGGCGGGATTTGGGTTTGATCTGCCTCAGGTTGGGCCCATACTGATAAATAAAACAAAGCACAGACTGAAACCCTGTTCCACAGCTGTCCCTTCTGCTTAGTTGCTTGCACATTTGCTGGCCTGTTTTGGGGGGCCATTCCCACAAGGCAGCACCTTGTACATGGGTCTAAAGGCAGATGTCTGGGTGGATGTGGGCTCTGCTATCTCGTAGCACCAACGGCTGGGAAAGGTCTGTGACTTCTGTTCTCTGGCATGGACCATGACCTGCAGTCCTAATCCAAATCCACTAAAGAAAATGGAGAGATCTCCTGGTGGCTTCAGTAGTATCGGTGTCATGTCCTAAACTGAATTCAGGCCAACACGGGATCAGACCAACTTCACATAAGCAGCTTTAGACTGATGTCAGTGGAGCTGTTGATACAAATTTTCAATAGTGGGGTTAGCATTGTGGGGTGAGGGCTTCCTGAAAGCCAAGTCTGCACGTGTTATGTCAAGTCTATGAATTTATGACTGTGAGCACGACACAGTCCAGTCAAGGTAAGTTTTAGAAATATGGCCTGGGTAAGGGTTAATGACTGACCTACAGAGCAACAATAAATTATTGTAGCGTGAAATCTGTTAACTCCATGCTTAAAGCAGCCTTGGTGTGCTCTCCCTCCACAGATGAGGATTCTTTCAAAAAGGAATGGGACTTCATAAATCATTAATTTTTCCAAGGAAAATTTTCACTTTGCTCCAGTGTTTTTAGCTATGTTATAAAAGCAGTTGCTTTTTATTTTTCTGCAACTTTCAAAATTCCACAACTTCCACAACTCCTAAAAATTTGGAAGGGGGCAAAAAAGATTGGGACAACGTGTAAAAGGAATTAAAATTCAAGCCCAAAGGGTAGGAGGACATTTGACAAATCAAGACATGTAAATACATGTATATGTCTATGTCTTACTCTCTCTCTCTATATATATACATTAGGTGTAAGATAATTTTGAAAATTATCTTGTCCTAAATGCCTCTTTTTGATTATTCTTGGTAGCACAGTGGACATATTAAATACTTACCTAGCTTGTATGTCTTGGGGATAGGAATAATTTTTGTTCTGAGTTTGTACATCTCTGGGTACTGAGGACAGACACTACATTACTGAAGCTCCTGGACACTTGTGCTACAGCAACAAGGACTCATCATGTCACTGTCATTTTAGTGGCAACTTTTGACCCTGCTGCATGCCATTAAGTGATATGATTTTTAGGAACATGTTGAGGTGCATGTTTAGGAACATGTTGACTGGCAGACAGGATTTTGCTGGGCAATATTTTTGTGACTACTGAGCAGATCAAAACACTCTGATCAAGGCCCAGAACCTCCTGTGCTAAGCACTGCACAGAAGTGTGACAAAAGGCAACCACAAAGAGTTGAGGGAAAAGTATGCCAGGGTATGGCATATCTATAAATGCCATATGGCACTTCCATAAATTCAAAACATAAGATCCAGAAAGTTAAATTCACAGAGAAAGTGTTCAGGTGATGACCAAAAAATGGCAATTTTTTTTCTTTTCTTTTTCTTCTGTGATGTAATGGAAAATCCTTCTGACTGGTGTAAATTGATATAGCTTTGACCTCTGGGAAGTGGAGCTGATCTACATCCAGTGTGAACATGACCAAGTAGTAACATGCTGCCTTGAGCTCTGCACCAAGCAGGTTTGCAGAACTGATGTGTTTGTTTCGTTTAGGGGACTGGTTTAGGTGTGCTGTATGCTTGCACAGGAGAGGAGGGTCTGAAGGACACTGTTGCCAAAGGAAGCGAAGACCTGAAACAGAAAGAGCTAAAGCTGTTCTATACCAGCCGTGAAGCAACCCTTGCTGTTGTAAGGACAGTAACATTTCTGTCTTTCCTGTAAAATACAGCCTCTCCCAAAACAGCTAGATGCCAGGGAAACTTTGCTGATGACTTTAAAGAAATCTTCCTGTCTTCTTCTCAAAACTCTGCAATTTCAGCTGGTTCACCAGAGCCATTCCACTCCCAGAGAGACACGCTGCTCAGACAGAACCCCAGCCTTGCAAATCAACAGAAAAAATGCTGCAGATCTGCAGTGCACCAGAGATTCCTAGAAGCTTTGTCTGAAAGGGCTCTCTAAAGGTCTCTAATCCAAGTGGGAAGCCCCAGCACTGGATCAGATCAGTCACGGCTTTGCCTAGCCAAGTCTTGATATCTTCCAAGGACAGAGATCCCATTGCTCCTCTTGGCTGACCTATTACCTTCTCATCCTCCTAGTGAGAAAGACACTTTCCCTAATGTCCAGTCTGAACATCCCAAGCTGCAGAGCATGGCCATTGTTGCTTCTACTGCCATTTGATGTTACTGACATGAACTTAACTCAGACATTTCACCTCTCCTTAGCACAAGGGCAAGGACATCAAAGCCAGACAGTACTTCTCAGCATCTTTGTACATTGCTTGCTCTTATGGTAGAAAAGAAGGCACAGGGTATACATGCAGGCTAGGGACTAACTAGAACCAAGCTGTGTCCTGAGATCATGTATACTGTTTAGTCCGTAGTCTGTTCCCTGGCACCATTATAGCTCATGGCTTCTCATCCCCTCCCAGAGAATGCCCAGGCTCAGCCTGGGGCACAGCATGACCCAAGGACTGTTCCTAAAAGACAGTAGAGATGAAGCCATCCAGTATTTTTAAGACACAGAGGTTTCGCTGTACAGGCATGGTATATCTGTGGCCTCTTTCACAAGAATGGGACTTGACCTATTTTATTATATCATATTTTTACATTTATAACATCTCCCAAAATGTGTACTCTTGAACGCCAGCTGCCAGCTCATGCTTTGCATTCTTCAGCACTCCCTTCATGCCACCTCTGGGGACACAACATAAACATTCAGCTTTTTGTCATAGGAATCCCACCCTGATGGTGCTGCTGCAGTACTCTCACATTATTTTACATAATTTACTTAAAATGTGTATATGCTTTAGTATAAATTATTTTTTAGGTCACAGGGACAGTACTTGGGGCATACAAGAGATGCAGGGTTAGGTACTAAGCAGCACAAATATGGTTAGTCAGATGGAGACAACTAGTCTGCAGCAGTGTGGGTGAGATCACCTCCAGGAGATGTTCTATGAGCAGTGCTGATGTAGCCACAGGAATGAATAGTGGGTTGTTCATGGAAAGTTGTCTAGAATTGGTGAGTTGAGCCTTACTGTGCTTTCCATTATCATGAAGGAAGCATTGGCTGAACAGCTCAGCCTTACTCTTGCAAATGCAGGTCATCATGGTCACCATAATGCATCCTAGCTGCCTCTAAATGCAGGTGACCCGAGGCAGGGTTATTCTCAATGAGGTATACACTCAGGAAGGAAAAGTCCCATTACAAACCTCAGTGCATCCTTTCCCTACCTGCTCTGGGGTTTTGCTACTCATGGGCTATGAGTAAGGACAAGCTACCACACCACTGAAAACAACTAAAAGCTGAGCAAAGCGATAGTGGCTAGAGCATCTGCAAGCCAGGCTGCTGAATTTTGCCCTGGGTTGTAACCTTGCATCACCCGTGGTCACTTGTGAGGATCTGGCCAATGAGATGGGAGTTACCGGGCTTGGTGGAGGACCTCACACCCATCTCAGAGATGGACAAAGAATAAGGATAACAAATAGAAACGCTTCAGCTTGAAAGGAGTGAGCTGTGGAAGTATTCAGCAGAAGAACTGAGGTGGAACAATTGTTCACTGTACTGATATCACAATATTGAAAACCCGGGAGCTTAATGAAGTATTTGGATAGGAAATTTAAAACTGAAGGCAGTACCTGTTCAAATAGCACAATTTTAAACAGTGGAACTTACTGCTGGGAAGGGCCCAGCATTGCCATGGGAGGTACATCTTTCCTATGCAGGCTGAGTGTGCTGCACTGGGTCAGCCTCTTTTGTTGGTCTCTCGAGCTTGGCACAAGAATCTCCTCCCATGAGGTGGGTAGGAGGCAGCCCTGCATCCGTGTGGGGGGATGATGGCTGATGCCATTTGCCCCAGCCAGAGCCATCCCCAGGAGTGCCCAGGATGAGTGCGCTTCCCCCCGCAGTGGAAGGCAATGGGACTTGGTGTGCTCAGCCAGCAGAGCTGTCCTGGAGCCCGAGGCAGGATCCAGGACCCCAGGGTCCCTGCCCAGTGCTCTGCCAAGTGGTCCCCACTGCTCGCCACGGGTGTTCCCCTCTGCCTTGGCACCGGGGTATGGCTGACGCATGAGCATACGCACTGCTGGCAGTCAGCAGCCAGATAGGGCTTCTGCTTTCATTGAACCCAGCTAATTAATTTGCAACATTGATTGCTTTTTACAATATATCTGCCCCTCATTTAACATCTGGGTACTACGACTGAGAACAAATAAATCTAAAACTACACAAGTTGATTTTATTGGTAGCATAACATTCAAGTCTTGTTAGAAACAACTGAGTTGCCTTTATGGTCCACAAAGGACATTTTGATTTGCTGTGATTAAAGCCTTTTACATCCCAGCTAAAAAGATTTGAGCATTACTACATAGCCAGGAGTCCCAGATATTTGCCCCTGGTCAGGGAATTAAGTTTCAAAGAAAGAATAATTTTTTTTTTTTTTTTTTTCAATTATGACCATTTCTAATGGATCAGTACAAAGACAATACATGCATAGCTGGAAGTGTCATCCCCTCTCAAAGCAGGAAAGAAAGCCTGCATGGATAACAGCACTGATGTAAACCCTCAGCGTTTGAAGCCTCGCAGGACTTCTTCCATCTCATGCTCCCTCATCCCTTTCATGGCCAGCATTTAGTTCTCATTCAGAGGCCAAAATAGATAGTAAATAAATCACAAGCCTTATAGCTGTGAAAATAGTAGCATCAGGAGGGAACAAGCTCTGAGCCTGTGATGTGACACACACTGGTATGAGAGAGCTGTGTGCTTCAGAAGCCACCAGATAACTCATGGGAACAGGAAAACAGCACGCTCTAGTGGGGAAATCATTAAAATCTATTAGAAAACAAAACACGGCACTGAGTGCTCCATGTGAAAGCAGCTGTTGTTTCCTATCTCTATCCATGATTTCTTCTCCCTTCCCTGTGCATCTCCAGCCACTTGTTGCCCCTCATACCCATTAACCCAGGGAGGGGGACAGTACCTCCAAGGCCATCCCACCTACTGTCATGCAGCTTTGGCTGATTTCTTTTTCAGGAACCAGAACTGAGTCCTCTCCTGGCTTGCTGAGTGTGCTTGGCACATTGCACGTGTGCCTGTGCCAATGTGGCAGGACCAGTTACAAGGGTGCAGGGAGGACAGCTGGGTCAGTGATGGTGATGGCGAGGTGCCCCATAGCACAGTAATTAGAGGGCTCCTTCCCTCTCTCTCCCTTTCACTGGCACCCTTTGGAAAACTCCCATCTCCATTAAGAAGGAGAACTCATTACTGGTGAAACAAAGACACTAATCAGTTATTAGTTGTAACCATTAATGAAAAAGCTAATGAGGTGCTGAGATCCCCAGTGCTGACTGAAATGAGTTAATCACATCTCACTCCTCAGAGACCCATTAATCTGCGTGCATGCTGATGTTTCCCATTCCTTTGCCATTAAAGGAAATAAAAATATTGTTCCAGCTTCATTTACTTGCATCTGCTGGATCTCTCTGATAAGCTGTAAAGTCACGTAGCTGTGGGCCAGACTTGCATCTGGTGACAAGCAGCAAAGTTCCCTTGGCCCCCCAGAAAGCCACCACAGAAAGAACTATCACTGGTGGAATGGCACACACCTTCAGGAAGGAAGTGTTGTGCTGGCCCAGGGAGGGAAGCAAACATCATGCACACAGCCATATAAAACAGTGATTTCTCATTGCCCCTGTCTGTTGGTTTGAAATATTATTCCAGCTCCTACAGTAACAAGAATTGAACTGCCACTAGTGCCCCTGGCTTGCACTCCTGAAGCAGCTCCTAGCTTTTTCAGTTTGGATCACAGAATCACAGAATCATTCAGGTTGGGAAAGACCCTTGGGATCATCAACTCCAACCATCAGCCCTACTCTACAAAGTTCTCCCCTACACCATATCCCCCAGCATCTCATCTAAATGACCCTTAAACACATCCAGGGATGGCGACTCCACCCCCTCCCTGGGCAGCCCATTCCACTGTCTGACCACTCTTTCTGTGAAAAATTTTTTCCTAATATCCAGTCTAAACCTTCCCTGTTGCAGTTTAAAGCCGTTCCCCCTTGTTCTGTCACTAATCACCTGTGAGAAGAGACCAGCACCAACCTCTCTACAATGTCCTGTCAGGTAGTTGTAGAGAGTGATGAGGTCTCCCCTCAGCCTTCTCTTCCTCAAACTGAACAGTCCCAGCTCCTTCAATTGCTCCTCATAGGATCTGTTCTCCAGGCCCTTCACCAGCTTCGTTGCCCTCCTCTGCACTCGCTCCAGCACCTCGATATCTCTCTCGCATTGAGGTGCCCAAAACTGGACACAATACTCAAGGTGTGGCCTCACCAGTGCAGATTACAGGGATCATGTCATTCCTGCTTGTGGTGAGTAGTAATCTCACCTGAGTCTGGTGGGTTATCTGTGGGATGGGTGAGTAGTTGGGAACAACTAGTAACTGAGGTAGTTTCATGTAAATATGTCAGGTGTTGTTGGCATTACTTGCTCTCACAGTTCAGGAAAGGTCTTAGCACCCCTTGAATCCATAGTCTCTAGTTTATTTTAGTCTGGCTGGAATGGAGTTAACTTTCTTCATAGCAGCCCATACAGTGCTGTGGTTTGGATTGGTAGGTAAAACACTGTTGATAACACAACAGAGTTTTGGCTGCTGCTGAACAGTGTTTGCACAGTGTAAAGGCCTTCTCTGTTTCTCATTCTACCCCCCCAGCAACTTGGTTGGGGTGAGGAAGAGGTTGCGAGGGGACACAGCCAGGACAGCTGACCTGAAGTGCCCAGAGGGTTATTCCATCCCATGTAACATCAACCTTGGCAATGAACTGGTATTGAGGGAGAAGGAGATGGAGAGTAGTTGCTCAGATACTGGCATTGGTCTGCTGATGGGAGGTGGTGAGTGATTGATTGCCTTTACATAGCTTGAGTTTTATTCTTCCTTTTCTGATTAAACTGTGTCTTGACTCACAATTTTTCTTGCTTTTGCTCTTCCTATTCTCTCTCCCATCCCACGGAGGGGAGTGGGGGGTGGTGGTGGGGAAGTGAGTGGCTGTGCGGGTGCTTGGCTGCTTGCTGGGGTCAAGTCACAGCATGTGTTGCCCAAAAACATAACCATCCTAATTCACTCCTGGCCTGCTAACTTTGATGCACCAAACATGGTTAAAACACTACTTTTTTCCAAAGATTTTATAGAAGCTCTATTGACTTTATTTTTATTGAGCCTATCTTGACCTTTACTTCTGTTTATTTCTATTTCCTTACCTACCTATTCAAATCAAACCTTCAAATGACAGAGCCTGTCAGCTTGCAGAACTTCTGCCCACAGCCAGCTCTTTGATGTCCCCAGCAACGAGCAGTGATGAACAGCAACATCAGTTGCTCCCATGACTCTACCTGTGACATCACCACTGCAGGAAGAAGGTCGGTGCCTCATCAGTGTCTTGGGGAACTTGCTCACACGTACCCACCCTCTAATATCTGAACATGAGGATATGTTACACAAAATCCTCCAACACTCAAAGGACAAATAGGAGTAGAAATCACTTTCCATTATTTTCTACCATATGAAACCCACTCACACATATGCGCAGGCTGAACACATGATGTGGCTGCAAACTGGACGTGTTTCAAAGAGCAGCTCAGGTATGGCCAGTTCATTCAAACAGCCAGACCTAGACTGCAGGCTTGGGCTGGGGCTAGGGGAGCAATGTGCAGCTCCCCTGGATGTTGACAGCACTATGGGGCCAGCTCCAGGAGAGAAAGGAGGGGAACACAAAAATCCATGTTGGGAGAAACCACTGTAAGGGGCTTCTTGATGTAACAATGTAGATTTGGAGGCTTGGTTGGAGCATCCTTGGAGGAACATCAGGTGTTGCAGGATGCAGAGTTAGAGGCATAGGCCAGGATGCTTTTCTTACTGATTTAGTGTCTGGGTGGACAGAGGCAGCTGGTATTTGCCACGTAACTCTGGAGTCTCTGATTATGTGAAAAAAGTAACTATTGTGGGAAATGTCCTGTCTTAGTAGGAGTGTTAATGTCACAGATACAGACAAATTCCCATATGGATATATTTATATTCTGCCAGCCACAAGTTACCTTAGAAATTAAGGAGTGAAGCAACATGCTACATTTCCTATAGGAGAAAATTAAACTGAAAACACAGAGATTTACCTCTGCATAAAAGTACCTAACCTTGGAGAACTTTTCACTGTGTGAACAACATTTTATTACACATTGCCTGAAGATAACAAAATGTAATGTGATCTGCTCCCTGAAAGACTGTAGGAAAGACAGGTGAAAACAGAGATTTTAAAGGTGGCAATGGACTCCCTTGCCTTTTCATCTGTTGGGTTTAATTGCTATCCTGAATGTAAGCCATCAAAGGAACCCATGACACGAATGGAAGCCATATTGTTCCCCTGTGGGTACTTTCTTTTCTCATTTGATGGTACAAGCGAAGTCCTTTGTCCAACTCCTGTGGTCAGTCCATCTGTCTGGATGTTGCTGTTGTTGCTGCTGCATGTCTTACTGGTCCCAGGGGGTCTTTAGATTGGGGTTTTATGCAAATTAATTTCCTGACAAAATAATTTAAGACCTGGAAGCTGCATTTCAGTGCACTTCTTATGAGTGGACATGAAGCAAAATGCAAAATTATTTTAAACAGCAAGCTGTTCCCCAGTGTTATTTTGCTTTGTTGAGGATGACAGAGGAGCAAATGCTTTGCATCTCTTCTGCACAGTGGCAAGTATGAAGGTACAGAGCCAACTGTAAAGCACAGGCCAGTTCCATGGCCATCCCAGGTTAGTACTCCTACTTTCTTTGTTTGTAACAGTTCTGTGACCAGTCTGGTTATAGAAGTTCTGGGCAGAAACCAGGCTTGGGGACCTGGTGTGACTGAGATAGCTCCTCAGACCTCTGTTCCTCCACTTCGCATTCATTTTCAGCAAGTGTGATACTGACTGGGCTGTATCCATTAGTGGTAGTTAATATCTCACTCATTCAGCTTGTGTAGAGCCTGGGTTGAAAAGCAAAGTGTGAAGCAGCTCCCAAGAACCTGGTCCTCTGAAAGTCCCACTGGAGAGCAGCTGTTACTATGACCATCAGAACATTGACTGTATCTGAACAGGAGTTTCCTGAGCTGCCCTGTGATGACTTCTTGAGCTTCTACCACCAAGCAACAACAAGCTTGGTTGTGTTTCAGTAGGAAATTTGCATCATTGCTAGTCTGTGTACCCTACTCCCTTAAATAATGAATGGAAATGGCACATATGGAAACTGAGCCGCTTATGAGGTCCACAAGAAATAGTTAAGGTGGAGTGTCCCCAAGTAAAGCCATGGTCACGCAGATAAGGTGGTGTGGCATGCTGAAGTGACACCTGCTGACACCAGCATTTGTAACATCACAGAATCACAGAATCATCTAGGTTGGAAAAGACCTTGAAAATCATCTAGTCCAACCATTAACCTAACACTGACAGTTCTCAACTCCACCATAACCCTCCGTGCTATGTCAACCCGACTTAAACACCTCCAGGGATGGGGACTCCACCACCTCCCTGGGCAGCCCATTCCAACGCCTAACAACCTGTTCTGTAAAGAAATGCTTCCTAATATCTAGTCTAAACCTTCCCTGGCGCAACTTGAGGCCATTACCTCTTGTCCTATCGCTTATTACTTGGTTAAAGAGACTCATCCCCAGCTCTCTGCAACCCCCTTTCAGGTAGTTGTAGAGGGCGATGAGGTCTCCCCTCAGCCCCCTCTTCTCCAGACTAAACACCCCCAGTTCCCTCAGCCGCTCCTCGTACGACATGTGCTCCAGACCCTGCACCAGCTTCGTTGCCCTTCTCTGCACACACTCGAGTCATTCAATGTCCTTTTTGTAGTGAGGGGCCCAAAACTGAACACAGTCATCGAGGTGCGGCCTCACCAGCGCTGAGTACAGGGGTAAGATCCCTTCCCTGTCCCTGCTGGCCACACTATTTCTGATACAGGCCAGGATGCCATTGGCCTTCTTGGCCACCTGGGCACACTGCTGGCTCATGTTCAGCCGGCTGTCAATCAACACCCCCAGGTCCCTCTCTGACTGGCAGCTCTCCAGCCACTCCTCCCCAAGCCTGTAGCGCTGCTGGGGGTTGTTGTGACCCAAGTGCAGCACCCGGCATTTGGCCTTATTGAAACTCCTACAGTTGGCCTTAGCCCATCGCTCCAGCCTGTCCAGGTCTCTCTGCAGAGCCTCCCTACCCTCGAGCAGATCAACACTCCCACCCAACTTGGTGTCATCTGCAAACTTACTGAGCAGATCAACACTCCCACCCAACTTGGTGTCATCTGCAAACTTACTGAGGGTGCACTCGATCCCCTCACCTAGGTCATCAATAAAGATGTTAAACAGGAGTGGCCCCAAAACCGAGCCCTGGGGGACACCACTTGTGACCAGCCGCCAACTGGATTTAACTCCGTTCACCACCACTCTTTGGGACTGGCCATCCAGCCAGATTTTTACCCAGCGAAGCGTATGCCCATCCAAGCCACGAGCAGTCAGTTTCGCCAGGATGATGTCTATCTTCTAATGGACAGCCTAAACTATCCATGACTAAACTGCTTGTGTGATCATAGCAGCTAAATTAGACCTGGGGTGGATTCTCAGCATCAGTCCTATGAAGGGAGCCAGGTCTGTCAGTCCCAGAGAACAGGTGAGTTGAATCTCTTTTCAAGTCACTTCTTTCTGACCCTGCCTTAATTTCTCTTATATATCACCTAAACACAGCTCAGATCCATCACGAGACCAAAGACGTATAAAGTTTAAGTTTTTTGTCTGGAGAGGTCTAGAGCTGCCATAAGCTAAGCAGTGTGATACCCACCACCACAAGCTTTCCAGCAGTCTGAAGCACGCATTCCTCGGCTGATGTCACCTGAGGGATGGGTGGGAGGGAAGTGGAGTAAGGCTTCATTATACTGTTATGTGACAGAGGAGGTTCTAGGAGCTAAGGGAAATATCGTGAGAAGAAGTAGTGTGCACAGAGAGAAACACCTTTGATTTGATTACAATAAAAAATTTATTTTGATTCATATCATACTGAAAAATTAAATAAATAAAATGTCAAAGAATAATTGAGACTCTCCACCATCAGAGCAAAAAGCAAAATTCTTATCATAATTGATTGTATAACTCAAATAAAAATAGGAAGAAGATCTGGTCATGGGAGAAAAAAAAGTGCTTAAGAAGAGATTTGGCTTTGGTAAGAAACATAACACACTCAAGGAGTGCTTCAGAGACTTTGCAGTGGTGGCAAATACAGTTCAAGAGTTTGAAGCCTTGACATGTTGCTAAATGTTTTCCTTTGTTGTTCTCTTAAACAAAATAAACTCACAATGTTTCTAGCAGGAACACAGTCTTCAACATCCGCATTAGTGAATTAGGGAATTAATTCTTCCCTCAGCATCATCTGTTGGTATCTCCTTATTCTGAAGGCATTTGAAAGAGGAGCAAATTTGTGGAGAAACTGAGACAAAGATCTAACACAACAGTCAGTTGCTTAAAGGACTCTAGAAAAAGTTCCTCTGGAATAGAAATGTGATGGCACAGACTATCCCTCATCCTACAGCTGGAGAAGTCCACTCTCTGCTCTCCTCATGCTCTGAAAAATGGACATCGGTGGTACACAGTTACTGCTTGCTGTTGGCAAGAAAATTAAATGGGATTTTCAGCTTGTTCCATGATTACGATACTAAATCTATCCATGACAGTATGAGCCACAATGTTTCATATGTGCTGTCAGAGGCAGAATATTCAGGGGGAAACTGGAAATTTAATTTGGACAGCAAAAGGAAACTTTCAGAACAACATAAGCTAGAAGATAGCTGATTTTTTTTACCACTTTCTTTGATCCCAAACTGCCATCTGTGATTAAAAAAAAAAAAATCAATGGCATTTGGGTACCAAACAACCATGAGTTTTCTTCCAAGTCTTTCTAAAAATGACTGAAACAGCAGTGAAGCGTTTCTGAATTACTGACATCTGTCCATGAGAAAAAAAAATTAAAATATTTGAAGCTTATGATGAAAAAAGTATCTCCAAAATCCAGCCATAGGGTGAAGATACCATTAGGGTGTTTCATGGAATCTTCTTCCTCTTGAAGATGTTTTGCTTGTATTGCTGTGACATCTCACCAGAAGCATATTAACAATTTAAACAGTGGGAATGCTTAAAACAAAACACAGTTCAGGTAGCAATGTTTGATTCTTTTACAAAGGACATGTAGAAGACAGTAAACCCATTGAATTTGATGTGCCCGTGACATGCAGGTGAGTTCTGCTGGCCACAATGCTGGGAAAGGGCTTCTTGACATGAGGATCATGAACAGGTCTCAACACAAGGATTTGAAAATCCTGCCCTTTTCTTATTGCTAAACTGAAGGGTCATGCGTGTACAGCGAAGGGAGCTCAGTTCCCTGCAAAGATGTTTGGCATCCTCATCTCTTTATACACTGTGAGTCCAGTGACACTCATGTGGGTAAAGGAGTTCATGTTGGTGAGCGGTGCTGTGGCCCAAATAGGGATATTCCATCTGACAATGTCATTGTGCCATGAATTTCTGTCTCGGAGGGGAGCTCACTGTTAACAACCAGCACAGAAAGACAAGGGGATAAATCTTGGACTGGAGCATATCACTGGTCAAAGTGCTAGGCTTTCACCGAGCTCAAATACTCATCCGCTTGGACATGCTGCCATGACTGGTGCATGAAAGACGAGTCATTTAGATGATGGTTTCTAAATTGCCACAAACTCCAACCATCGTAATCCATTAAAAATTAAATATGACATTTTTTCCAAGCCTGATCTAAAGTCCCTTGAAGTCTGTGGCAAGAACTCCATTGCCTTTCCAAGAGCTGAGAATGGATCAATAATCCATGAATTCTATTTTCATAATATTGGGAAGAAAAAGCCATTGTTCTCCATTCTTCACTACCTGAACTTCATTCTTAAATTCGTACTTTATCTGTCCTTGAGGATTAAACACGTTGATTCCAGCAAAGATTTGTGGCCATAAAATTTCCAGTGTCACTTCCCTCCTCTCACTGCCTAGAGGTACTGACATTAATTCACTCATTCCTCCAGAGATGCACATAATTTTGAAGTCTGGCTTACACTGTAGCATCAGCTTGCGTAGATTGTGTCCTTGTAGATGCTGTTACAGGGCAAAAGATTCCTATTGTATTACTAGCTGATATCCCAACCCATGATATTTCTTCCATTTCAGATAGAGACCTTGTAAAGAGATACCACTTTCTAACTTTGTAAAAAAATAAGAAAAGTTTCCTTGCAACGTTTGGATAT